>NW_028095988.1:11350339-11723370 GCF_014824575.4 Sturnira hondurensis
AGATAAGTAAGGACAATTGAGAAAAGGTTAAGAGAGCTTATTTGATTGATAACAAGGCTTCTGCTTCCTGCCCTAGAAGTTAAGCTTGATATTATTGCTCCATTTTAATGTCAGATGTACTTGTTATCTGCTCTCTGGTGATGTCACAGCTAATGTCAAGAAGAATTATTGATATTTACAGCTGTAATCAAAAGGGCCTTCAGACGAGGAGATGGATGGACTACGGGTGTTGTAATGATTTTTGCGTTTACTGCAAACTCCCTCCAGGCAAAGTTGGATAAGGGTGATTCACCCAAGTGTAAATGAGCAAGCCAACGAAGTATTGTCTCCAAATTTGAGCCAGTTCTCTGATTTTTATTAAGCTCATCTATCTTTTCTGAAGGTAGGTCACCTATGTTGAGTTCCAGAGCCAAAAACTGTGATAATCTTGGAAATCGACACTACCTTCCAGCTTATGACAGCCTCACTTTGCCTGTTTTCAAAACAGAGGCATGTTTGAACTTTTGGGACCTACCCTTTTGAATTTAAAAATATCTATGAAATTTGGAAATAAACAGGTAAATTAACAATGGAAACTTGAGGGCACAGCAGAAGCTGGGAAGGGGGTCCCTTGTTATGCAAAGAGGCCAGAGCAAAGGCAGCATCCAGCATCTGAGACCGGGTGCAGGGCCTGAATTCCCATGTTGGTGGGTGAGATCCACCTGAACTTTCTTGTTTATCCCCATGTGACTGGGGCCAGACTGGCCTGAAGAAATTCAGATGGAAGCAAACTCAAGTTTGCTTGACCTCATGCTAATTGCTCTCCCTACCCTTGAGTGATCTCATCTACCCAACTGCTCGTCTCACCGCCATTCCCAGAGAACCAACAGCAAGTACTTAAGGTGGTCACATTCTCTGAAATTACAAGTTCCGTCATCAGGGCCCACCTGTTGGACACAATGATGCCCATTCTTTCGCTATAGTTCTTTGAAAGTTGCTGTGGGCAGCTTCTCTGGACTTACATACTCGATATTTTTAATTAATTAATTATTTTTTAAGTCCTCACCTAAGGATATGTTTATTGATTTTAGAGAGAGGATAAGAGAGTAAGCAACAGGGAGAGAGAAAGAGAGCCGGGGAGAGAGAGACATTGATGTGAGAGAGAAACATCAATTGGTTGCCTCCTATACACGCCCTGACCAGGCATTGAACCTACAACCTAGGTATATGCCCTGACCAGGAATCAAATTGACAACCTTTTGGTTTGGGGATGACACTCCAACCAACTGAGACTCCCGGCCAGGGCCATACTTGATCTTTTTACATCAGGTTTCCTAGCTCTTGGCACATCTTACAATCTAGTCATTTTTACTAGACACCAGTCCCTAAAGATTCACGGATAAATGACAGATGTGGTCTCTCCTCTTATGGAACATATGTTCTAGCATGAGACCTAGCTATCACTTAATACATAATTTGCATAATGAATTCCTCCGCTGCAGCTGTGATAAGCACTCCGCAGAATCAGCAGTACTAGGAGAGCATGTTACTGGGGCTAGGAGCTGGTATGGGAAGGCTTCCCTAAAGAAGAGACTTTGCAAGCTGAGATTCAAAGGCAAAAGTTACCCAGCATCTACCCATGCTAGATGGTGTCGTTTTGTCCTGTCAGGTCTACTCTCTTTCCTACTCTGGGAGTATGACCGTCATGGAAAACATCCACCTGGTCCCCTCGATCTCTGGTATCCCATTTAGTTTGGCCAGTGGGAGGTACCATCAGGAAACTGGAGAAAAGGAGAAGGGTGAGGTATGGTGTTATTACCCCACAGTCCTTGCCAGGTTGCAGGTTGGCGGAAGCTGCAGGTTGGCGGAGGCTGCTTTCCTCTGCTGGAGGCTACAGCTTCTCTCCTCGACCTGCCGCATCCAGTAAAGGCTCCTCCACGCCGGGCTTCAGGCCTAGGGCGGTAGTAGCTTCTTTGTTGTCAGACCCAGGATGTGACACCTTTTTTTCTTTTTTCTTTTGGTTTCCCACAACCCAGCTGCATTAGTTTCCTATGACTGCCTTAAAGATACCACAAACTGGGTGGCTTTAAACCATAGAAATGTAATGTCTCACAGTTCTGGAGGCTAGAAGTCCAAAGTCAAGGTGCCAGCAGGGCTTCGCTTTCTCTGAGACCTGCCGGGAATCCTTCCTTGCCCCTTCCTAACTTCTGGTGGTGCGCTGCTCTCTTTAGTGTCTTGGGCCTGGCTTGTGGGTGTATCACTTCAGTTGCTGGCTTCCTGGTGACACGATGTCCTCTCTGGGTCTCTGTCTTCACGTGACCACTTTTTATAAAGAGGCCCATCATATAGTATTTGGGGCCCCCTGTAATGCAGCCTGACCTCATCTTAACTAATTGCATCAATTTCAGTGGCCCTATTTCCAAATTAGGTCAATTTCCAAAGCTACTGGAGGTGAAGACTTCAGCATATTTTATTTTTGAGGGACATGATTTAATCCATAGCACCTTCCCATACCTTTGTAAATGCCCATTTTGTTAGATTCTCTCCAATCATCACTTGCAGACCCCCTGACTCCTGCTGCGACTCTACCTGATATACCAGGTATAATGGGGCGTGTGTAGGAAAAGATTATTCTATATAAAAAGTGAGGCTTTGTTTTTAAAAAAAAAGCCCTGAGGCAGGAGGAAGTGCTGTGGGCTTAAAGCTCCCCTAGTATCAAAAGAACCATAAGCTGGGCTCAAAGAAGCCTCTCTTCCTAGATAATTACTGTTGAACTCCTCCAAATTATTCAGGAAGCCATTCTGAAAAATCCCAAGAATGTGCTTATGTTTATGACTGTGACTTTCATCTGCCATTGGGTAGAAGCAGTTTTAAAAGTTGATTGCTAATGGGCGAAGCAACCTTCCTCTAGGGCCGACTAGAAGTGAGTCATTATTAATAATAAATCAGAGCCAGAGGACAGTAGTAGGGAGGGAACCAGTTATGATCTGGAGGAAGCCTAGGGAAGAACGTGGCTAGCTGTGCCATGCCTGGTCTGGGGAAGTCAGGACCTGCCACAGGCCCCTGGGTCTTCCTGGTCACGGGGCAGGAGCAAGACAGCACTTGAACACAAATGTAGCCTATCTCGGGGTGCCCGGGTGGAAGGTGGAAAAGTGGACCAGGGCCCTGCCTTTGGACGCTACCTTTCTCTGGCTCCTGCAGGCTGTGCTCTTGGTGTTGATTCTATGTCAAGGCCAGCAATTAGGCTGCAACTTTCTATGACCTGGGGGATGCCTGTTCTTTCACATAATTTTTGAGGAGAATTAATGTTTCTTTCCACTCTTTGAGGAACAAATAAGGTGATACTTGCAAACACTTGGCTCATTGCTCGGCTGTTTGTTAGTTTCCTTCTTCTTTGATATCTTTTTATAAAAACAAGGATACCTGCTTGAGGCAAAAAGTGGTTTGGGGAAATTCATTCATTCATTCCTATAACCTCCATCAGTTAACCATTTCTTGACATCTTCGTAATCTTTCATGTTATGAAAATACAGCCTCAAGGCAAGTTCCTGAGGGATCTTTCAGTGAGATTGCTATCCCCCAACCCCTCATTTGCAGAAATTCTGAAGTTGCCTTTGTCTTCATAGTGCTTACCACATACAAATGCTACCTTACACTTGTTATTGGGTCTGTCTTTATCTCTGGTCTAATCCCCTCAAAGCACCATGTGAAACCCATACTGCTCCTCAGGAGTGCTGGTTGAAGTGAAACGATTTTTTCTGCCCAAAGGATGTCCGACTGGAATGTGAGTATCTGTCTACGATCTCAAAGGAGAAAGAAGGGGGACCAGTGAGGAGATCATTCCCAAGATCATGGCCACAGGAAGGACTTCAGGCCTTTGGGTTGTGGCTTTAAAGGGAACTTCTGTTCCCTTCAGCCTGACCAGAGAGGGGAAGATTAAGAAAGACACTGCTGACCCTAACACGTGAACTGCCACCACGCTTTCTGCTTTTCTGTGAGGGTAAGATGTCTAGAGATAGCTTTGAGGCTGAGGTACTTAATATTTCATTTTCGGGGCCATAGTGCTGCTCAGGGGTCCCAGGCAAATCAACCAACAGATTACATGACACTGGAAGAAGATGTGTTTATTGGCCTCATTGAGATCAGGAATGATCTGAGGTGCTAGGGACTTTAGCAAGCCCTTGAAGTCATGTTTCAGCCTTCACTTCCCACAACCTCAAGCAGAGAGCTGCCTTTTCTGTTCTTCAAGTGAGTTCCTTGAACTCATCCATTTCTTTGAGTTTTCACAGGCTGTTAAGAGCAGGCAGCCGGGTAACCCAACCTTTGCCCAGACAAGCTTCAGACAGAGTATCACCTATAAGACTGGACAGGGTCCTGGAACTTGGGGCTCTTCTCTTTTAATGCCTCCTCTAGTTTTCAAGAGGGAGCTGTGCTTCTTGAAAGTACAGTGCCTCAGAGACCACTGTACTTAGGCTTGGAAAATCTAGATTTGCATCTGACACCATCTTTACTGCAAATCTCTTAACCTCTCCAGGCCTCGATTTTCTAAATAATAGAATGGGGATACTCTTGCTTCATGTGGCCATGAAATAATGGATGTGAGTGCACCTTGTGGTTGATCTGCAGTTAGACTGGCACTTGGGTCAGCTGACCAGCGTGGAAGGTGGGAGGGGCAGGACTTGGTTTGTGACCTCTCTGGAGGCAGGGGAGAGGCACTGTGCATAGGGCAGCCCAGTAATAAGTCCCCTCCTCTTTCATGGCGGTTTTAAGAATCTAAAGGGAGAATTGGCTTCTATGAATAAAGTTGCTCTGAAGGTCAGGCTCACAGAAGTCTCCTAGTTGGTATACACAGTTCAGACAGCCATCTTGTTTCCTCTCATACTGATATATAATATGGTTGTTCATTTACTGTCCTGTTATTTGGCACTGCAAAATTTTGATTCTTCTGAAAGGAATAAATATCTCTTGTTTCTCCAACAGGCATCTGGCTGATTCCTGGAAAACTAAATGGAGGTAAAAGGAAGATAGAAGAATTGAGGAGCCATATCAGTGAGCAGTCAGGAGGTAGGAGGTAGGAGGAGTGAGTGGACCCACTGCATGGCTCCCGCCCAGTACTGAAGGGGCTCTGCTTCTGGGACAGGCTCCTGGCCCTTTCTTCCTCATCTCAGCCTTCAGTGTCTCGGGGACTGGCCTGTGGGCTTGCCAGCTGGTGAGGAGGAAAGAAAATGAGCCTGAATCAGCAGATGTTCTGCCCCCAGAGAATAGCTTCACCTATTGTACAGATGGTATGGGGCCTTTTTCTTTCTGCTGCAAATGGCAGCATCTCCCTTCTAGACTGAGTCCAAATTTTTAGCAAGGGAATTGTTGATATTTAGCTTCAGACAGTTTTTAATGGTTCTTTACCCTGTTTTTGGAAGTTCTTTTTATTATTTGTTGCAATAGACTTGCTCTGGGTCTTTTATTTCTGTAACAAGAGAGCTGCTTCTTGGGAAGGGAAATAGACTTTGCCAAAACCACTTTTCCACGGGACAAGAGCCCATAACTGCCACACAGAATTTAACAGAAAATATTGCATTGATGTAATTCTGAGTAGCAGTTAAGTGCCTACTATTGTACTCTGCCTGTATTAAGCACCCCATAAATGTTGATGCCGGACTGAAGAAAACACAGCTCAAAATAAACACAATTGGAAGGCAAAGGAAGTGGAATGGGCAGTGCTAATTAGATGAGAAAAAGCAAAGTTAAAGCACGAAAAAAAGGTTTAATAGCATATTATAGAATTATCTACTGAAAGAACAAAGTAGAACAAGCTAAAAATAAAAAGGAACTATAACAGCTTAGATCAGAGGAATGTGGAGGCAGAGAAAAGCTGGAGAGGTAATTAGGATAGTTATCTTCATGCAGTGGTTCTCAATCTTGGCCACACATCGGGATCACCTGGGGAGTTTAAAAAACTCCCGAAGCCTGCATGCTCCCTCAAGAGAGTCTGATTTAGTCTGGGGTGGGGTCTGGGCATCAGAATTTTTAAAAAGCTCCCCAGGTAATTCTGATATGCAGGCGAGTGGATGACCACTGGGTAAGAGATCACATAGTGCACAAGGCTTATGACGGTGTTGTCCTCAGCAGACAAGACAAAGCCTGTGGCCAGGTGTCGCCTGTGACTGAGTAAGTCTGCCAGCTTTCTGCACCTATCCTTCCTTTCTCTAGGAGCAGTATGGACCGTCAATGGCTCCCCTCCCCGGTGACTGCTCACACTGGTCTCTTACAAACCAGAGGGAGTGAGAGCCTGCTTCGGCCAGTGTGAGCCATCTCCTTGTTTCCCTGAGCTCCTGCAAGTGCTGGGCACTTCCTGGGCGCTTAGTAAATATTTGCTTGGTGTTATGGTCCTTGTCCTCTGGGTCTTTCTATACAGGTTGAAATGGGCTAAGTCTGTGGTTCTTGGTTCCTCCTCTTAATCCTACCCCGACTTTCAAGATCCAAACTCTGCCCTATTCAGCTCCCTTCTGAGAGGTAGAATTCAGCCAGGGGGACCTGTTAGCTGTGATTCCTTACACTGGACAACACATCACTGTTTGTATGTGAGATGACTGTAGCCTGCATCACACCAGACCCACAGAATAGTGAGTTCTTGCTGGGTTTCAGCTTTGTGTTTTCTCCTTTCCTCCCTTTCCCCTTCCCTCCCTCCATTCCTTCCTCCCTCCCTCCCTCCTTCCCTTCCTTCCTTCTTTCCTTCCTTTCTTCCTTCATTTTCTTTCTTCCTTTCTATTTTTCTTATAATTCCAAGGCTCACAGAAGACCACAGTCATCTAAGAAGACCTACCATTGAGAGTGAAAATATGGGAGTGTGCTGAAGTGGCCACCTGTATTCAGAGGGATGAATACCACTCGCTTTCCTGGAACTGCTGATTTCACAGTGAAGATTTGCTGCCACACAAACACAGAGAGAGCTCTGGGTAGAATGTAAAGCTATTGCTGTCATTGGAAATCTTTTTTGATTTCCCCACTTGCTGGAATAACTGTGGGGGCCTCAGTGAGAACATGGAGAGGCCAGAACAGAAGTTTTCATGCTGAGAAGAGACTAATCTCATGCCTTTGTTCTATGTCTAATCTTATGCATAGAAGTCTATTTGTAAAAAAGCAAAAACAAAATAATGGTAATTTTGTACTTCTATCCAATAATATGCCAATAAAGAGGGAAAAGCTGGAAAAATTTGAGATTTGTTATTAATTAAAAAAGAACCAAATAGAAGCCCCTCCTCCTCTGTGCTGTTTTTCTGCATACAAGAGAAAGCACGCACTGTTTTCCTCCTCTGAAGTGGAGAAAAATATTTTGCTCAAGGCTCTTGGTTGGGAGTAGGGGTAGGGGATAGGTCAGAGACAGGGAGCAGATAAATGTTTTTTTTTTCCTTTTTGGTGACAAGAACTTAGGAAAAAGTAGAATATAGATGCTTCAGTGCTTATAGGGAGCGCAAATTCTCTATCTCTAGAACTGTACAGCTATGGAATTAATCTTATGTAAGTGTCCAAGCTGGCATTGGTCCCCCAGACAGAGGGTGGTGACATGACACTGGAGGGCAATTCTCTGCCTCGTTTCCCACCGCAGAGTGAACAAAGGCTTCCATCCTTCAATTAAAGGGACAGGAGAGAGCTGGAGGAGGCCTCCCACTCTACCTCAAGTAGAAGAGAGGGAAGAGACCCGATTTTCTGGGTTGGGCCCATGCTGCCAGGGGAGGGAACTGCTAAGACGGAGGCCTCGATTCTTTCCCTGGGAGAGGGGAGTGGTGGGCCCAGCTGCTGGACCGTCTGGCCCTCCAGGCCAGGGGCACTTGTAGCCACCAACAAAAACCTGCGTATCTGTGCTGCACCTGGTTGACCTTCCTGCCCAGACACAGCTGTTCTCGGGTTCTGAGCTAACACATCTAGTACCGTCTCTTAGTTTTATCATAGGTTGGGAGGAGAAAGGATTGAGGCTGAAAGAATGTCAAAACTCCAAAATATGGGGCCAGCTCTAAAGATACAGAACTAAGACCCACTCTAGGGTGCTTTGGGGAAGGCAGCTGTGTAAATAAAAATAGAAATAAAAAAGGGATCATGAGGTAGCACTGGGGCTAGAGGAAGAGAGTTCCTAAACTAATTAAGTGGTAAATTTAGTATTTGAGCAGATGTTATTCCTGTAGCAGCTTGGGTCACCGTAACCCAGTGCCCTCGTCACACACTCTACGTCTGCTGCTGCCCCTCCCACCTCCTGTGTCCCTCTGACTCCCTGGGGCTTGTGGTGAAGTTTTGTTGGAAAGTGCAGGTGGTTATAGGGGCAAGGACTGGGGTGAACACAGGATGGGTGCAATAGTAAGTTTGCGGTTGTAAGTACATGGAACACAGAGTTTATTCTTGTATTACTGTTTATTAATTATTTTATTATTTTCCCTATGAAAAACTGTACACCTACTTTTCCCCACCCTGTACTATACCTATCATATCCACCACTGCTGGAGACACAAGAGTGAAGAGCGGTTGTTTCATGATCTCCACTGCACTGTTGTGGTAGAGCCTAGTTTGGATGTGAGTGCTGTTCTGTACATCGCGATCTGACAAGTTGAAGGGCTGTAAACACTGAGCTGTGTGATGAGCACTTAGTATGAGTGAGTCAACAGATTATTGCATAGAAGTACAAGCTATTCAGCTGGCAGGGCTTTAATTGCCAAGTAGTCTTAGAGTTTGCTCACGTGCATGACTGAGTACTGACTGTATGCATTTGGGAAGTTACTGAGCAGGGCAAAGGAAACACTATGTATAGCAAGTGTGCCCTGCAGGATGAACAACCTCGGCATCTATCAAATGGAAATACATGGTGAGTGACATCATGATACACGACGAAGCACACAGCATCAATCTAAAACGAGAGCACAGTGCCGGCCACAGTGAGAAACGAGGGATGGAGGATAACAGAAGCTGCCTAGGGAACGGCACATGCCAAGAAGATGGACGAGTAGAGCACATGGAAAGTGAATTTTTGCAAGACTCAACCGACAATGGTCTCTCTCTGTCAGAGTACTTTCTTTTAAAAAGTGTCAGCTCAAGTCCCAGAATGGTGACCCAGAGGCTGACCCGAGGGTCAGAGCAGCAGCATGCTAGGAGGGGAGCTGTTGCCTCCATTTACCCTCTGCTATGTTTGTGTTGACACACAATGTGTCAACAGACCAAATGTGCAGCAGAATTCCTGAAGTTACCACTGGCCCAGAGGGTCCCTTGTTAATAAATATTATGGCACAAGCTATGTGTTTATCCAGGGAAGTGTGATAGGGAAGGGATACTAGCAGAAAAAGAAGATGTAGTTTAAAATGCTATGGCAGTTGAAAAATGTTTACTTTTGAGGAAGAGATGGGATCCAGACAATTCCTGCCCCCCCCCCCGCCTACTCTTTTTATAGACTAAACTCTGCATGGGGGCCAAGGACAATTTTTTCTTTAGGCCAATAGAGATGAGAGAAAGCTGCCTCTGTGCACACACACAAGGCAGCTGTGCCACAGAGACTGTCCACATTAGAATCAGGGCCTCCCTGGGGTCGTGGGGGACCCCATTCACTTATGCAGATCATCAAGTCTGAAGAGGCTCTCAGCTTTCCTCTAGCAGGGTATCCAATCTGCAGAACAGGATGGCTATGAATGTGGCCCGACACAAAATTGTAAATTTACTTAAATTTTTTTTTGCTTGTCAGTTTTCACTAGTGTTTGTTTATTTAATGTACGTCGGGCTCTTCTTTCAGGGTGGTCCAGAGACACCTCTGTGAGATGATACTCGGGTTCTACCTTTCTTCTAACTGTGTGTGTAACCTAGCTCATTCTGACCAGAATAAGAGGTCTTGGGAATGGCTTGGGGAAAACCAGGGTCAAAATTCAGGTGAAGACCAGAGACGCAGTTGTTAGAGCTGCTGGGAAAACATCTTTCTGCAATCCAAGCAGCCCTCCTCTTCTGACCTCCTCGTAGGTCCTAAGGCCAAATCAAGGGATCAGTATTATGCAGTTGAGTTGTTGCTCTGGGGTTGGGTGGGAGAGTTTTGGGCAAGACCTTGTCTTATCTTTTAAAAATCTTTTCATTTTAAAAAAGAGGGTAGATCCAAGTGGGACTATTGTGAAGAGGAAGCCACCCATGGCTGTAATGCACCAGCATTGCCAGGTGGGGTGTGGAAATGCAGGCAATTTGTAAAACCTTTGTGGCAGCTTCTCTGATCACAAGGGATGATGTTGGCTTGATGTAGCATTTTGAAACTTAAGTATTCACCTCATGCCAATGCAGGTAGCTGTGTTCTCTCATCTGAGATTGTTCATTCGAAAATGCAGAAGGCTGTGGCATTATTTCTTTAAATAAAATATTCCCTTTCATTACATTTGTGTCTTAGGAATCCCTAAAGCAGGAATTTAGTTCAAACATTAAATTCAATAATCATATATGAAACACTTACTATGCAACACACTGTGGAAACGGAAGATGAAATAGATCAAGGATCCCTGCCCTGAAGGGGTTTATAAATTAGGAGGAGCACAAAGGAAATATCTGCAGTCCTGGAAAAAGAAAGAATACCTTAAATGACTTAAGAGAGGGAAGTGTTCAGGTGGTTCACCTGGGGAGAGGTTCTACCCTCAGAGGAGAGTTCTCACTGGGCATATGCATTGGGAAATCATGAGCACACATGGGGAATTTAACGCTATGAGCATGACAGAAACCAGCCAGGGAGAGATCCAGAAGGAAAGGGGGACCCAGGCGAGGGCTCTGGGTGCTCTACAGTTAGAAGCCGATAGAAAAGGAAGAGCCAGTGAAGGAGACTGAGAAGGAGAGGCCACTGGTGTAGAGGGAAATCAGCATAGTGTGGCTTCTCAGAAGCTAAGCTTGAAAGCATTTTAAGAAGGAATGGGTGGCCACTGTTGGGAGATTATATGATCGTCACCTGTTTATTCCTGTGCTTACTTTATGTCTGTCTCCTCTTATCTTAAACTGGTAAATCCATGAGGGCAGGGTCAATGTTTATTTTGCTCACATTAGGTACTCAGTGCTTGGCACAGTATTTGGCACAAAGTAGGATTCAAGATATCATTGTTGCACACGAAATAAAAGCCAGTCTGAGGTCTTTACACTTTCCTTCAGTAGGCAAAGAGTAATATCAGAATTAGCATTTTCAGATACCTGACGTAGAATTTGATTGCGGCAAAAAAATGCAAGCCTCATTCTGGAGGCCTGTGCAGACCTGCTGGCCTCCTGCACACCTCCTATCCACATCGTTAGGGCTTCTTCAGTCTGGATGCACAGCAGTGAGGAAACAGCAGGACTCCACCTGGGTGATTCTTTCATAATCCTTTAGGCCCTAAAGTTTAGGGCACTGTTAGCTACTAGAATCTCATGTGAATGGTTGTGCCACTGTAGAAATAGTTCTCAGATGCCAATCCTGGGTTAAGTAGATATCTTTACAACAGGCATTTTCAGAGCATGTAATATGATAGTAAAAAATTGTTACTATTAACAGAGGGATATTAATGCAGTGCATTTGCCAAACCTATTTGACCATGGAATCCTTTTTAATTGCTTAGTGACTATTAACATATTGAGGGACCATGACATTCTGAAGAGCAATTTGGCAAATTTTGCAACAATTCTCAGAAGAAATAAAATCACATCAAATTCTTTTTTAGTTATGGGGGGAGGAACTCCCCATATTGAATGTTAAGAAAATGGGTGGAGTTATTTAATTTATTACTATTGTTATTGTTCTATTACTTTATTATTCTGAAGCAATCGATCCTTCTGTCCCTGTGAGGTGATGGTCATTCTCTGCCTGTTGCTACGTGTCCTGCGGTGCCTTCTGTGGGAAGGGTGTGAGTCTCTGCCCAGTTGATTTGGGGGTTGGCCACCGGAAGGCTTTGGCCAATGAATGTGAGTATATGTGATATGTGTCACGTCTGAGCAGAAGCTATAAGGAGCATGGGCAATGTCTGCCAGCAGCTCCCTTGTCCTTTTTTTTTTTTCTGCCATGAGAACAGTGCATCCCAATTGCTGTTATCTTTCAGCCTGGATTCTGAAATGGGAAGACACAGGGAACAGAGGTTGACAGCCACCTTATTGCCACCAATTTGTAGAATAGGCCGAAGCAAAGTAAATCATCATTGTTTAGGCTATTGAGATATTCGTGCTGTTTGTTACCACAGCAGAAGTGACTGATACAAAGAGAAAAATACGGAAAGCTGATATAACTCTTAACAGCTGTTTATTTCCAGGGCTTCCAAATAAGAGACAATTCCAGAGAAGCAAAATTTAGAATGTCTCCATTTATAGCTGAATTATTTATACTTCACAGGAGAAAAGTTGTACTCTTTTCTGATGAAAAACAAAATTGAAACAACTCAATCAGCCTAGATGAAGATTTATAGATTTAGTGTAGGCTACAAGGTGCTGGCATATCTAAGAAGGAATCTCAATATTTTAAACTGAATGAAATCAAAGAATACACAGACATGGAAGCTCATGGCCAGTCCCAGGGGTATTATTTGTCGCCCTGTAGAGCACACTACTTTTTAAATAGTTTATCTGTATTTCCTCACATTTCCCATTAGCAGGATGGGGAGGAGGTCAGTGCCAGCAGCATCAAATTCTGGGAAATCCCAGGTTTGGGAGGGCTCTTAAATAAGAAAAAAAAAAGTTAAAGGGAGGGGTTGTTATTCAAGGGAATAATGTTCTACCCCTTTCCCCTTCCTCTTTGCTTGTCTTAATTCTTTATCTCCTTAACCCATACCACTACCATTTTGCTGGTCTGTTTTATGGGTGTACAACAGCAGCATTTTTGAAATTTCTAAGCATTACTTGACAGGGAATTTACTGCATCTGTTGATAGGAATCCCCTATGAAAACTGAGAGACATTAGCTTCCTCACAAGAAGAGACTGTGTCTAGTTTGGGTTCATTATTTTTCATCAGTTTTCAGTTTGTTGGTTGGCCTATCTATCTATGTATCATCCATCTATCTACCTGAGTTAAAAATATCATACCCAAAGGGGTGTTTGTGTGTAACAGTTGAGGCTGTTCACCTTTCTTCCTGGGTCACCTAAAGAAGTCTCCAAGAATGTGTTACCTCAGGGGAGCAAGTGTTTTCTCTGTTATGAGCTCACGTCACCTCCTCTGGGCTTTCCTCAGCTCTAGGCCATCCCTTCCTTCTCTGTGTTCTCACAGCTGTTGCTCTTTCCTCTGTTAACAAGGCTCTATTTTCACGTCTGTTTTGCCCACTAGAAAGAACACCTTGAGGACAGGAATTGAGCTTTGACTGTTTTTGTAACTCAGCATGTGGCACAGCACCAGGAATATTGAATGTACTCAGCACATATTTGAGGGATGAGGATATGCATTCCCATAATTATAGACTTGTATATTTTACTAATATAGCTACTGAAAATATCCACACAAAATTCAAAACAACAAAAGTGTCTGTCAGATGCCCAGCCAGGAGTCACTCAGAAAATAATAATCATATTGATCCCTTTGATTTTTTCATAGCTGGCCAGACTTTCTCTCTGGGTGGGGTAGGTTTTGCTTATTTGTTCTGGGTCCCTACGTGGGAATTGGCTCAGATATATGCAGGTCCCTTTGACACTCTCGATTGTCCTGTGTGCCCCCAAATGAGCTCTTGAGTATGTCCAACAGCTAGAGAATGAGTGAAAATCATTGGTCTCTGAGAACCCATGGCCCCTAGATCACTCACAAGCACAAGGCTTGAGGCCTTACTGTAGCTGAGTGAGTGATGATCCCACACTATGGGGAACCCTAGGATCTTTGAGAGTCATTCATCTATTCATACAAATACATTTATGAAATTTGTCAGGTTCAATAATAAGCAAAAGCAGATACAGTCCTTGATCTCACAGAACTTACAAACTAGTGAGAAAATAGACATTAGTCAAACTGATATATGAAAGCATATTAAAAAACTAAAAACAAAACTCTAAACTCGCTGGAAGATCTTAAGATGTCTCTGAATAATTTATGTGTGAACCGTGATCCAAAAGGTAAGTAGTAGTTAAACAGCTGATGAGGAGACAGGAAGAGTGTTCCACAGGGAGGGAATGATGTGTACAAAGGCCTTGGGGTGGGAGGGTACCTGGTGCATTCAAGCAACTGGAAGAAGGTCTGTTTGGGCATGGACACTACAGAAAAAAGGGATAAGAAGTATCAGTGGTGGAGGTGAGAAGGGCTCAGACTGTCCAGAGTCTTAGAGGTGACTCTAAGGATTTTTGGTCTTTGGTCTTTTGTCTATAAACAGTGGGAAGTCATGGGTATAACATAATCATGTTTGTACAATGGAATTCAATTCTTGAACTTAATTTGTTCTGGAAAACTATTTGGGGAGCAATTTGTGAGAAAACAGAATCTCCTTTGTTGCCTGAGAGACGCGTGACTGATCATACAGGTATCACCATGAAAGGGTTGTTGATAGAGAGAATTGAGACCCAAAGTTTTATTAGACAACTGAGGCATTTTTTCCCCATGAATAACTTGGCTGAGAACTGAATTGTTTGAGAACCAAGACATTTGAGAACCAAGGTTTGACTTTATTTTGAAGAGATCTCCTGTCTGCTGTGGGGAGAGCACACTGGAAGGCTCCAAAGACCAGCTAGTTTGTTCAAAGGAATAATAAAATGATTCAAAGAAAAAAATGGTAATTTGGGCCAAAGTGCTGGTAGTGGAGGATGGAGAAAAGTACATGAATTTGAGATGATGATGTTATTCAGTGAGATGGGGAAGTTCAGGAGAGGACCATATTTCAAAGAAAGATCTTGATTTAAGTCTTGGAACTGAGTTGAAATGCTTTTGAGACATCTAATTGGACATGTTGAATAGTCAGGTGGACATATAGATATTAATTTATGTATCCAACTCATATTTCTTGATTACTCCCTAATTGCTAGTCACATATTGAGAATTGTATGGATCAGAAAAATATATTAAGTTTGAATTCTCCTCTTGAGGAGCTTAAAACTCGAGACAGAATGGTTGAAGGTATTGGGTATAGAGAAATGAGAGCTCAAAAGTTGAATATGATAGCTGTTTTAAAATATTTGAAAAAATGAAGGTAGAGCTTTGTGATGTTTCAGAATGTGCAAAAAATACCAACATATAAAGTTATAAGGAAGCAGACTTTGATTTGGTATAAGAGGTGATTTTTAAAAAATAAGAAATGCCATTGGAAATATTTGAATCAAGAGGGGATGATCATTTATTCAATCAATATTTAATGAACATATAAGTTGAATGGAGGGATTTCTGCTTGACCTTTAAGACCTCTTCTGGCTTTTAATTCAATGATTCTGATTTTCTGTTAAAAAACTTAGTTGTTCAGAATCAAGGTCACAACTTGCATTTCCTTGAGTTCATTTCCTTACTTGGGCCCTTCCTGTACACTCCCTGTGCACTTCCAGGAGGCTGCAATGAGTAACTTCTTCAAGATTTTTACATCTTCAGAATATACAATGTATGAGAGAAATCACATTCTTACCCTTGGCTGCCTGTGGCCTCCTCTGTTGCAGAGGAACAAGTGTACTCCCATTCCTACTCTTCTCTTGCTCTCACATCATACCATTGTTCCACAATGACCTGTTCGTAGGGGCAGCAAGTCAATAGCACTGTTTGTGGAGACAAACTAGCTGTCTTTAAGCAATCATATTTTCCATTTCTAGCCACACAGCATGTCTAAGGTCTCCTTTGCTTGGGAGCCTGGTGGAAGTGGCATGCATGCCTATTATGCCCCTACAGTTGAACTTGAAGAGTTTTTTAGAGGATGAAAGGATACCTCTGGGATTTTTCTTTGTTGCTCTGAATTCTTTCAATGGAGCCTTTTTAATGATGTATAAAAATCACACAAAGTTTGCAATCAATACCGCAGAAATACAAAGGATTGAAAGATATTACCCTGAACAACTCTATGACAAGAAATTTGAAAACCTGGGGAAAATGAACAAATTTCTAGAAACATATAATCTTCCTAAACTGAATAAAAAAGAAGCAGAAAACCTGAACAGACCAATACAGGTACTGAAATTGAAAGCAGTAATCAAAGAAATTTCTGGCACACAAAAGCCAGAGACAGTTTCAAAGGAGAATTTTACAAAACATTTAAGGAAGAAGAAAACTAAAGAAGAAAACGAAAGGCTATCCCTATCCTTCACAAACTATTCTAAAAAATCCAAGAAGATGGAAGACTCCCAAACTCTTTTTATGAGGCTAGCATCATTCTAATCCCAAAACCAGATAAATACACAACGAAGGAAGAGAACTAAAGGCTAATATTGCTAATGAATATAGATGCTGAAATCCTCAACAAAATATTGACAAACGCCATCCAGCAATACATTAAAAAGATCACACACCACCATGGTTGGAGTGGCTCAGTGGATAGAGCACAGTCTGTGAACCAAAGGGTTGCCAGTTCAGTTCCCAGTCAGGGCACATGCCCCCAATAGGGGCCATGTGAGTGGCAACTACACATTGACGTTTCTCTCTTTCTCTTTCTCCCTCCTTTCCCCTCTCTCTGAAAATAAATAAATAAAATCTTTAAAAAATTATACACCATGGTCAAGTGGCCAGGGATGCAAGGATGATATGATATTTATAAATCAATAAACAAAATACATTACATAAACAAAAGGAAAGACAAAAATCACATGACCATATCAATAGATGCTGAAAACCATTTGATAAAGTACAACACCCATTTATGATAAAAACACTCAGCAAAGTGAGAGTAGAGGGAGCATGCCTCAAAGTAATGAAGGCCATATATGAGAAAACTACAGCCAACATCATACTCAATGGGAAAAAACTAAAAGCTTTCCCACTAAGATTAGGAATAAGACAAGGGTGTCTGCTTTTACCACTCCTATTCAACATAGTATTGGACGTTTTAGCCACAGTGATCACACATGAAAAAGAAATAAAGGCATCCAAATTGGGAAGGAGGAAAAAAACTGTCATTGTTTGCAGATGACATGGTAGTGTACATAGAAAACCCTATAGACTTCACCAAATGTATTTGATCTAATAAGTGAATTTGTCAATATTCAGAAATCCAAGCCATTTTTGTATGCCAACAACAAAATATCAGAAACAGAAATTAGGAAAAAAATCCCATTTACTATTGCAACAAGAAAAATAAAGTACCTTGGGATAAACATAACCAAGGACGTAAAAGGCCTGTGCTTGGAAAACTATAGAACACTAAAGAAATAAATTAAGGAAGACACAAACAAATGGAAGCATATATCATGGTAATGGATTGGAAGAATTAACATCATCAAAATGTCCATACTACCCAAAGCAACTTATAGATTCAATAAAATACCTATTAAAATGCCAATGACGTATTTCACAGCTATAGAACAAATATTTCAAAAAATTATATGAAACCATAAAGAACCCCAAATAGCCTCAGCAATGTTGAGAATGTAGAGCAAAATAGGAAGAATAACAATATCTGATATCAAACTATATTTCAAGGCCAGTGTAATCAAAACAGTCTGGTACTGGCATAAGAACAGACACATAGACAAATGGAACAGAACGGAGAGCGCAGAAATAAACCTGTGTCTCTATGGTCAATTAATATTTGACAAAGAGGGCAGGAACATAAAATGGAGTAAAAATAGTCCCTCAACAAATGCTGTTGGGAGATTTGGACAGCTACTTGCAAAAAAATGGAACTCAATCACCAACTTAAACCATATACAAAAATAAATTCAAGATGGATAAAAGACTTAAACATAAGTTGTGACACCATAAAAGTCATAGAAGAGAACATAGTCAGGAAAATTTCATATTCCACCCAGCAATATTTTCACTGATATGTCCTCCAGGGCAAGGGATATAAGAAAAGAATAAACAAATGGGACTACATCAAAATAAAAAAGCTTCTGCATGGCTAAAAAAAATCATCAAAATGAAAGGAAAACCAACTGTAGGGGAAAATATATTTGCCAGTGATACCTCAGACAAGGATTTAATCTCCAAAATATACAAAGAACTCACATGGCTCCATCCCAGAAAGACAAACAATCCAATTAAAAAATGGGCAAAAGACCTGAACAGACACTTTTCCCAGGAGGACATACAGAGGACCCAGAGACATATGAAACGATGCTCAACATCACTAGCCATCAGGGAGATGCAAATTAAAACCACAAGGAGATACCACTTTACATTAGTCAGAATGGCCACCATAAACAAATCAACAAACAACAAGTGCTAGTGAGTTTGTGGAGAAAAGGGAACTTTAGTACACTGTTAGTGGGAATGCAGATGGGTGCAGCCACTGTAGAAAGCAGAATGGAATTTCCTCAAAAAACTAAAAATGGAACTTCCTTATGATTCAGCAATTCCACTGCTGGGATTATACCCTAAGAATCCTGAATCACCAATTCAAAAGAACCTATGCACCCCAATGTTCATAGCAGCACAATTGATGACAGCCAAGTGTTGGAAGCAGACTAAGTGCCCATTAGTTAATGAAGGGGTTAAGAAATTGTGGTACATTTACACAATGGTATACTACACTGCAGAAAAAAAGAAGGAACTCCTGCCCTTCGTGGCAACATGGATGGAACTGGATAGCATTATGCTAAGTGAAGTAGGTCAAGTGGTGAAAGACAAATACCATGTGATCTCACCTATATTGGAACCTAATCAACAAAACAAACAAATGAGCAAAATAGAATCAGAGACATGGAAACAAAGTACAAAGAGACAGTGACCAGAGGAGAAGGAGGAAAGGGATAATGGGGGGAAGGAAGGAAGGGTTGTCAAAAACATGTATAAAGAGCCCATGGACAAAGAAAATGGGAGGGGACTGAATGTGGGAGGGGGGTTTGGCAGTGCAGGGGAGAGTAATGGGGAGGAAGGGGAATAACTGTAATAGAACACCAATAAAATAATTTTAAAAACCACACAAAGCAAGATAATGGAAACAACAAATTGCATTTACCAATGTAGTGTGGGAAAACACGGAAAATTAAAAACTATTAGCTGACATTCATGTCATTCACTTGGCTTTGAGATTTCCACAGAAACACTTGGTCCACGTCCATACTCTGCTAGGGCCTTTTGGACCCAATCTCTTCTTATGCCTGCAGCTCCAGGTGTTATGTAAAAGGCTTTTTCAATGATCTTTTGGCAAGCTCTGGAAATTTCTCCAGATCTTTAATTTTAATTATTGTCTGGTTTTCTTTTTCACTGTTTTGTGTCCTAACTCTCTCAGACTGCTGTTGGGCAGTCTGGTTGCTCTCCCCAAGACTTCTCTCTTCCCTGGCTCCAGGCTCTTTTATCCACACTCACCCCATGCCCACCTCAGGGTCTGCAAGGATAATACACAGCTAGAGGCATACACTCTGGTCTCCTGCCTCCTTTCTTCCCATCAGATTTAATCAGATACTAATGATTCATGTTCATTTTTTGGCATGATCTTGAGTTGAAAGTATTTGGCCTCAGGTCCTGGGTTGCAGCGGATAATCCATGAAGGTCACATGGTGTGGTAAAAGGTACACTGCCTCAATAAATAGTAATTAATTTCTTAATTGGCTTGTGGCTGAATGAGAATGTAATGCCTTCTTCCAAGGAGTGTATAAGGACACAATAGTATCTCATTGAGAATATTTATTATATTAGTAACAAATAATCTGTAACTTGATTTGAGGATGACTGATTACTTATCATGAGTCCCACACCTGGCTGCATATCAGAATTCCGTCAGGAGCTTTTTACAAAGACAGATTTTGTATGGCATTTGGGAAAAATTGATTTGTATTTCTTTACCTCTACAAAATTTTTCAATAATGATGGCTGCCCTAGATCAGTACCTCTCAAACTTTAATACACATATAATTCATTCTGGGGATCTTGTTAAAATGCAGATTCTGATTTAGTAGATCTAGGGTGGTGCATGAGATACTATATTCTGACAAGCTTCTGGCTGATGCTGAGTCTGTCCATCCAGAGACACACTTGCAATAGAAAGGTCTTAAGCCTGAGAAGGGAAGAGGAGAGGGCAGGGGAGGAAGGTTGAATGGCTGGGAAGCCAGAGCTCTACATTCACACCAATTCAATCAATGGCTCTGGGGATGTATTCCAGACACTGGTATTTTCAAAGAATTTCCCTAGGTGACTCAACTATGCAGTTGGAATTGAGAGGCACTGTTTAAGACATGCCTTGACCACATCTAATGTCTATTTCCCAGTAGCGAGGGCAGGTGAACCTGGGAACATTTTCCTTATACTAAAAACCCAACAGTTCTGCTTCTTACAGCAGAATTTCTCGAAGCATGTCCTTGGACAACTTGCATCAGATTCACTTGGGTGCTTGTTATTAATACAAGTTCCCAGACTTGCCCCCAGGTAGACTGAATTAGGATCTTTGCAGCCTCATCACAGGAATCTGATCAGAAACAAGCTCTCCAGGTGCTTTGTATGCACAAAGAAGTTTGAGAAATAATAACTTATAAGATAAAATCAGATCTTTTTAGCTGTGTAGTCAGGGGTCTCTCAATAAATTGGTTTCTACCAGAATTTTTAAGCCCTCTTTTTTCCTGATTTACTGCATTAATCTCCTGTATTAGCACTCTCTAAGATAGCCCCCACTTCTACTGAGTAGAATATGGCAGAAGTAATAGGATTTCACTCCAAGATTAGGTTACAAAAAGACTGTGCCTTCCATCTTGGACATCTATCCTTCGAAGACCTTGCTCTAAGGGAGAATGCTTCTGTGTTCTGGGGGGTCCTGTGGGGATGCCCGCGTGAGGGACTCAAGGCATGACAGCCACATGAGTGAGCGTGGAAATGGATTCTCTCTCAGCCAATGCCAGTCAGTGTGTCAGATGACTGCAGTCCCAGCCAATGTCTTGACTGCACCCAGATGAGACACCCTGAGCCAGGGGACCCAGTGAAGACACCCCTGGACTCCTGAACCATGGAAACTGTGAGATAATAAATATTTTGAGCCTCTAAATTCTGTGGTAATTTGTTACGTAACAATAGGTAACTGGTACATCCACCTTAAAACACCCTTCCTCCTTCTTCCTACTTATCCAACTCCACCTCTTCCAAGACTTAGCTGTTCTAAGAAACTTCTCTTACAGTGATTGTCCTTTATTGAACTCCTAGAGCACCACATATGAAGCCAGTAGTGCTCATTGTTAGATAGTATGTGCTTTTTTGTATTCACTTGTAATATTTAATTGTCATTTGTAATGTCTGCTCTAAAATAAATTCTAAACACATTAATGAGACTAGAACTTAGAATGAAACTTGACTTTGAGTGATTTCTATTCCCATGAACTATCCCAGTATCATCGATACAGTACATGTCACTCTGGAGCCGCCAGGAGAACACTCTCTGAATGATTATTTTGGGGTTGCATTGTGACAGCTGCCTGCCTATCAGTCTGCCCGGGGGTTCCTCCGGGCCTTGCTTAGCTCCCTGTAGTCTCAGACACTTTTGGCTCACCTGTTTCAACTTGGGACTGGGGGACCTATATTTCTGATTCAGTTGATTCATGACCAACTCATAAATGCCACGTTGCCACAAGTATTTGTCTCTGAGACCTCTCTTTCCTAGCCATCCCAGTAGGTACCCAGGGCTCCTCTATAGCAAGGGGAGCATATAAAGCATTCAATACTTGAAATGGTTATGGGAGCATTTCAGAAAACGACTCTATTCATCTTTCTTCACAGGGTAGGAGTTAAAGTTATCTCTAATGGCTTTGGAAATTTTGATTAGGATGGTAATGGAAACTGTCCTCGCTTTATCTAGTTTATGCACATGAACGCTTTCTCAATAAAGAATCGGGAATGAGCTACAGCACAGCACTGGAAATTGAGTGGAAATTCTGTTCGCCTCAGCCGCTTCCGCAGCGATCGGGCCTTCTCAGTCCTGGAGATTTTTTTTTCAACCTTTCCTCAGGGGTCTGGAGAGACAGGTGCAGATCTCCTTGGTCTTTTCACACAAGCTCTAACAGCATTTTCTGCTCATCTTGGCTGATAGAGAAGCCTCCTCTCAACTAACTACAAAGATAAGGCCCTTAACCCCAGCTCAGCTTTTGTCTCTCTTATCAGATGTTACGGTGGAGGTTATCAGGTGGTCTCATCTCAGGTGGGGTGCACATTCTAGGCAAAGAGGGCCTCTAATCAGATCCGACACCTCAGATCCCCTCCAGTCTGACCCCGGGGATCCTGAGGTGCTGAGAAGCAGAGGACCAGCACTGTGGGTATCGGACCCACAGTAGTAAGTTCCAACGTCTTTTGTTGTTGCCTTTTGAATGTCAAGTATATATTGACTTTTTAAAGGGTCTACTTTCCCTTTGATATTACTCTTCAAATGGTCAGTAGAATTGTTGCTTAGTCTATATACTAAAGTCAGGGAGTTATCTTCATCCTTCTTATACCAGCTCATTTGATAATTTTTTAAGTCCGCTCCTGTTACATTGCAGCGGAAGGTGGCAGGCTCGCCAATCAGAACAGTCAGAGTTTTGGTGTCTGCTTCCAAAATTATATCCAGCGAGACCTCTGAAAGGGAAAACCCAAGGTTAGGGAGGCTGTGGAAAACTCCCTCTACCCCCAGGGGCTGATGTGTCACAGCCAAGCCCTGCAGCCCCAGCAAATCGTCCCCACTGCACCTTTTTCTGAGAGGAAAAGGCCCAGAGACTTGTTCTTACCTCTGCAGAAGACGGTGAGGTAGAAGAGGGCACAGGTCCACCACATGGCTGCACGGGGGGTGACTCTGGGGTGTGCTGGTGCTCCCTGGCTACCCTTACCCAGATCAGCTGCTGCCTGCCTGTGAGAAGCTTTGGCCGTTATAAAGGTGGTTGGGTGTTAGCCACTTCCTCAGCGAGAGATGTGAAAGGGCTGCAAGGTCACAGTTATACTGTCTGTTCAATAAACGTGGGCCAACTACCCACTGCAGACCAGATATTACTTGGGAGACATAAGGTGAACAAAACATGGCTTCTGCCTTCAAAGAACTGAGTTTTGGGGGCAGACAAGCATAGAGGAGTTACAGAGGAGTGTGCAGTACAGAAAGAAGGAGGCACAAAGTGCTTTAGGAGCCTGGGGGTAAGGCTCCTGTCTGCTACGCTCAGAAGAGATGTCCCTGAACTGAGCTGTGAGGGCTGAGTGGGGCTTTGTCTGAAGGGCGTTCCCAGGAGGGAGATTGGCTCGAGTTAAAGCTCAGGGGCTTTAGAGGCAAACCGTCCTGCAAGCAATGGTCATTCCGCTTCCATACAGCTCTTGTGCCGGTCCCTTCCCCTCTAGCCTCTGCCATCCCTGTCTCAGTCTGAGAACATTCTTTACCTGCTGCCAGCCATGGCTAAGCTATTCCAAGAAGTCTGTTTTCAGACTTCCCCCTTTTCTCCACTCTCCAAGCAGCCACCACACTAATTCTTCTTCAGAGGTCGGGGGTCAGGTGACACATCTGGGGGAACTCCTTTTGTGGCTCCCCTCAGCCTTTAGGGGGGTGCAGAAATCCTGCATTGTGACCATGTGATCTCCTGACCTGCTTCCTTCTCCAGTCTCACTTTTGCCCTTTTCTCCATTTGCACTGAGTCAGCTGTGCAAGAATACTTGCAGGTTTGAAGATTTATTATAGTCCTCATATACTCAGTTTTTGTATTGGCTGCTCCTTATTCCTGGGAAAAATATACCTTCTTTCTCCTGCCATCTCCACCCTTTCATGAGAGAGGTGATCCCCTGGGCTCCCTGAATTTGTTGGGTCATGGCACTTACCACCTCTTCTATAATTATATGATAATTTGTTTGTTTTCTTCATTGAACTGTAAGATTCTTTAAAAGAGTGACTGTGTCTTATTTATATTTGTGTTCTCAGTGACCAGCCCAGAGCTTGTCAATATTAAGAACTCAGCAGATACCTGCTAGCGTAAGCAGGATTTCTGTCTGTAGCCTCCTAACTCAAGGAGCCATGTGGATTGCTCATCTAATTAAAGATAGGATTAGAAAAGTATTGCCAGCAAGCTAGCCCCAAACCTGGGGAAGCCAGGTCTTCTGCCCATTGTTGTAGGTATAGTGAGAGGACCCTCTGCAGCATCAGGATAGCTCTCACTTGGCTAGAATCTGCTTGCAATTGCTTATGGTTAATATTCTGATATCACCCATTGGTATGTAGGTAGTGTCAATACCCACATCATCTACGTGCAAAAGGAGCACTGGATTTGTAGGTATGATTTGTAGGGTTTTGAATCTTGCTTTGTAACTTACCAGTAGCTGGGCAAGTTGCATCTCTGAGTCTTGATTTCCTCACCTGCAAATAAGATAACTGTAGTTAACTTGCAAGGATGTTGTAAGGTCGAAACAGAAGAGCATGCCTGAAGCACTTGTTCCTGTGCCTGGCACACATTCGTAGGCCCACTGCAGATGTCAGGTCTTTGCCTCATCTCTTCAGCTTTGCCATGGTTGGGTTAGTGCCCTACTCAAAGCTCCTGACATGATCCATGGTCACCAGGGAGAAACGGAGCTTATAATTTAACCCAGGCACAGAGCAATCCTCTGTGGGAAGGAGGTGTTGGCTGAGCTATGTTAGGCTATTGGTAGGACTTCGGGCAGGTCAGTGGATGAGCCAGATGGGGCTGTGTTGGAGGTGAATGGGTAGTGTCAGAACCTTCTATGCCCTTAGGCAAAGGACTGTCTCTGGCAGTTAAGTATGGAGGCCACATGTGAGCTACAGCCCCAGTTTTTTGGTTTTTGTTTTTGTCCATCTGGGATGAAGAAAGAATAAGATGACTTAAAGAAGCAGAAAGACCCTAGGATCAGATTATTAACCTATACTGACTACTACTTATAATACTTGCCCAAGCCCAGTGCCATTCTCTCTGAAGGTCTCTGCCACCCTTGGTCTTGGGCATCAAACAGGACCACCCGAGTAGCAGTGGGAGGGAATGCCAGCACTTCTCATTTTCTCTCTAGTTAAAAGTTTCAGGACCTGCTTCGCCTTTGGTTTGAGAACACATCTACTTTCTCCCTATCTCCTTTGAGTTCTTTGCGTGAAAAAGATAAATTTAATGAAAGTCCTTTCTGTGCTTTATCTCCTACTCATTACCCTCAAACTTCACATATAGAGCTTAAGCAACAGTGCAGCCAGACTCAGCTGCAAGCCCACGGGTTAGCTCTGTGAGGCCTGGCCATGATCAGATGTTTGCCCTATTTTGAGTTGCTGTCTTAGCTCTCTGGTTTCTCTGCTCTGGCACCAGCTGGCTGGACAATCAACTGGAATGGAAGTGAATGAAAAAAGGAAAAGCTGTGTTTCTATTTCTCTTGGTCAGGACCTCAGCTGCCTGGTGTCCCAGGACAGCCCTCAGTAAGTAAGAGGTTCTTCTCAGTCTGATTGATTTGGCTGGGATTACTTGAATTAGTTTGTTTCTCTGATTTGTTTTTAGTGAAATGTTGGGCCCACTAGTTATTTTAAATCAAGCATGTGATATTTTTGGAAATTAGTGAGGAATTTCAATGGGTATCAAGAAGAATCACGGTATCATTTGTCTCTAAAAAAACCTGTGGTTGCCAGTATTCCATCTGCGACTCCCTTTGCCAGCTGCATGGCACTGAATGAAGCAGCTGCCAAGCAAAACTGTGGAGAGGCAAGTTGGGACTTTTTTGAGTTGTAATTCTGCTTCTGTTACTGACTTGGGACCTTGGGATGTACATAAATAAACGTTTCCGTAGTTAGTCTCAGCTCAGTTCCTTTCAGATATTTTTCTGACTCCCACCCTCCAACTCATCCTGAAATCTAAAGGCCCTAATTCCAATCTGTGCTCTCCTCCTGGAACGCTCCCAAATTTATGACAACCAAGTACTTCTCTTGCTCCCACAGATGTCTGATTTGATCCCTCTCTTAGCCTGTAAGCCCCACTACAGTGTGGAGTCTAGAACGGCAGAAAGCTGGTATCACTTACCTTGGTATCCTTGGTTCTTGACGTGGTATCTGGAACCTAGTAGACACTCAATACATATTGCTGAGTTAAAAATAAACCATGCGAACTCTGCTCTGAGACTACGGATACTTGATGTGTACTTGTTACATAGCTTAACCTTCCTGTGCAGCTTTTCTTCTATGACTGTTCTTCACGGATCGCACGGGAAGACTGGAGGGCTTGCAGTTAGATGATGAGGTGGTTGAGACAGATACGCGCAACTGGGCTGTCAACTCCACCACAGTTTTCATTTTTGTTCCTGTTCATCATTCCTGTTGAACCTGCCCTTGGGCAGGTCTCTCCAATCAACACATCGTTAGTTCTCTGATGACTTTGTTCTTCTTTCAGACTTTCCTTTACATCCAACATTAATAGATTTCTAAAAGGAACACAGATCATTCCTCTCACTGAGATACTCAGCATGGGGAAACCAGAGACCTGGGTGACAGGCAGAGTCACATAGACTCTCCTCTTCTCCTGTTGCCTGTGACATGGCATTGGTCTTTCATCTGAGGCTCTGGGGAGGAATTACTGAATAGCTTCTAACTGGCAGAGGATGCAGCCGGGTTACTAGGGTAGTAAGTGACCTTCAGGAAACCTGATTCTCCCACTGTCACATTCAGCAGCTCTGGGGACGCATCCCGCCAATAACCCCAAGGTGCCCTACAGAAGAGCAAGCCCGGAGGAAAGTGACTCACTCCTCACCAAACCCTGTCTGGGTCTGTGCCTCTCCCAGGATGGGTAAGACTTTGAAATCTGATCCCCAAGCCAAATTTTGCAAAGGGTCTTTCTCTACTCCTTTATCCCAAGAAAAGCCTGTTTTGTGTGTTTCTGTGCCCTTAAAGGGCTGCCCTTAGGAGCATCAGTGCTGATGAGCCCATATGTTGGCTGTAAATGTAAATGTAAATTTTCTGAAAGCCAGAAAAATAGCAGGGGACCGGGATTTTCACTGATGACTATATGCAGGATCCGAAGCGGCAAGAGGCCATGTATCTTCAGAAGAGAAAATACAGAGTAAAGTTCTGCTTCCTCCCAGTTCTCAGCTCAGCGATTCTCATGAGGGAGTCTCCATGGGTGGTTCCTTGAATAATCAGAGGCCAATGTGGACATGTCTTTGTAGAGCTTATGCACTTCTGAAATCTGCAATGATCTCCCTTTTTTCAGTGTTTGAGGGCATCATAAGGCCAGGTGTATTTTGATTTCATTTGTAATGCTCTTGGATGTGGGAACTTTTTTGGGTCATGTAGTATCCTTGTTAGGTTGGCAGAACTAGTTCCTTATTTATAACTATGTATAAACAACTTCAAGTTTATTTCTGGCTCTACACTTTTAAGTTATTCCACTATCCATTTAGTGAGAGGGGCTACTGTTGTATTTTAATACATCATAAAGTCTATCTTTGTTTGTTTTGTGAGGGTCAAGCAGACACTAACTTTCCTCTGGATCTATTATTTTCTGCATAGGAAGACCCTTAATAAGTTATCGACATCCAGTATAAAAGATCCTGAAGTTCTTTATTTTATTCTTTAAAAATATTTTATTTATTTATTTTTAGAGAGAAGGAAGGGAAGGAGAAAGAGTGGGAGAGAAACATCAGTGTTTGGTTGCCTCTCATGTGTCCCCTACTGGGGACTTGGCCTGCAACCCAGGCATGTGCCCTGACTGGGAATCGAACCGGCAACCCTTTGCTTCACAGGCCCGTGCTCAATCCACTGAGCTACACCAGCTAGGGCCTGAAGTTTTTTTGAATTGTATTTGTCTAAATTTACATTGATATTTAATGCTTACTGGATGGGATACTAATGTATAAAAGAAGTTTAATTTCCGGGAGATTAATTTATTTGTTATCAATAGGTTCCTAAAAGCCTAACTGAGAGAAACAGTGAGGATGTGGATATGTAACAGTAATCATCATCATGATACCATCGCCATCAACAAAAGTAGCTAATACTTACCAAATGCTTCCTAGGTGCCAACCGTTGCTCTACATGCATTGCCTGCAACAGACCATGAGTTCTTACAGAAATCCTCTGTAGTAGGTATTAGTCTTATCTTTGTTTTATGGACGAAGGAAGCAAGGCATAAAGTAACTTCTCAAGATGGCATAGGTAGTGAGTTTGTAAGTGGAGGATCTGGGATTCAAAATTCAGGACGTCTGCCTTCCAAATTTGAACTTGAGGTCAATCATCGGTACTATCTCACCTACTCTACAATTATGTATCTATCTGTCTTCCATCTCTCTATGTAATTTACTTTTATATATAAGTATATATAAACAGTTAATACTTTTTCAGGTTTTAGACATGTTGGTAGGTTTTCAAGGTCTGTGATTAAGATGTTAATTGTTGGCTTTAATTTTGTATTTGTATCCAATTCATTGGTAATTCTGGGTGTCAGGGGCTGTGCTTTGTTTTGTCAGGTCAAAGCTTCGAGCAATTCAATAGGATTTAATTTTTACTACTAATTATTCAGCCAGACAAAAGCCAGGAGATGCCACTTGCTGAACGTGTTTTATTATTTGAGAAGTGCCTGTGTCCCCACAACACTTAGTGTTGAATGAATAATTTGATGAGTGAAATGGAGGAATTCAAGATGGCACTGAGCGCCCTCTGTCTTGTTGGAGGACTCTCTGAATCTTCTGTGTTGAGGCTCACAGTTTTTTTCCTTGTGATGTCAGCCTGCATCAGGGTGCCCACAGTGCACAGTAGTAAATGGCTTTGTCTCTTGGCTGCACATTCATGATGGTTAAGGTGCTGAAGGACAACTCTGTCCACAGGCAACGGGTAGTGCTTTGATTTTATAGTGCCTCGGAAAGCATGGCCGATACAGGTGAGCCTTTGGCGAGCTTTCTGCAGATACCAGTAGTCAGAGTCGTAATTCCCACTTAGGAGTGTTATATTGGCATTGGAACTTCACATCTATCCCAATCTGGCGACCACGTTGGAAGACGGTGTAATTTTACTCCTGCAGGAATCATCTGGCAAAGAAAAAAGGGTAAGAAATGAGAAGTGGTAGGAAACCACAGTCGTTTACCTAGGAGCCACTTACAAAAAGACTGCACAATGCAGAGAAGCCTGTACACGGTGCGTCTGCAGCCCTCCTTCAGCACTTGTGCGCCCCGCAGCCTACTTTGCATGCACAATGCACTCAGGCCACCTTATCTGCAACAGCCTTCTGGCTGCTTCGTCGCAGCAGCAATAAAGGAAAGAGGTCCTTGGGGGTAGTTGGTGCTTGCGCTATCGAAAGACACACTCAGATTTGTTCAAAGGCAGCGATCCAGCAGGCCCCTTAAGAGTAGGCTCTGGTGTCCCTCCGCCTCTGGGGGCCAGTGTTTTCAGCATATGGTCCCATTCCTTTATCAGCCCCAGGAGGCTTAGTGTCTGAAAGGAAACATCCAGGGAGATAGTGTTTTGTTGAAAGGAATTCAGACGGTCGTGAGCTCTGGGGTCGTTGTTCCTGAGTTTTAGGAATTTAAGGTGCACAGAGCGATGAGCAAAGACGGAACCGCACTGTGGCTTCTGTTGCCCCTCTGGCAGTTTCTGGTTCTGGGACTCCTCTTCGGAAACCAAGCCGGGAGGAAGTAAATTGTTGATTTTTAATGAGTTGATTAATTAATAGATCATCTATTCAACAAATATTTATTGAGTGCCGACTATATACAAGTTTTCTGCTGGGTGTTGTGGACCTAATGGAAGCAAAACCAGCCAAAATTTCTTCCAACGTTGGGTTTAAAGTCTGGCGATGATATTTAATTTCAGGCAAGAGAAAGAGGCTCAGCCAGTCAGAGCACATACACGAAGCCGGGCAGGGGCGAGGGGAAGGGAGCCCCTGGGTCTGCGCACGCGCGCGTGCAGGGCTTTCTCTCACTTCACACAGTTGGGCATGAGGTCCCCAGGGAGGGCCGCCCGCTGGAATTTTCCCTTGTAACCCGTGCTCCACCCGGGAGTCAGAGGGTCCCTTTTTGACTCTCCTTCCTTTATTACTGCTCCACCATCAAGCACTTATTCTATTTGCTGACAATTCAAAGCTTTGGAGTTCCCGGACTTCACACTGTTACCATTCTATTCTTGGAGCAGAATCAGTTAGGCTGCGATTATTCCCACTATGGAGATAACTACATCTTTTGTGTGATGGTTTCCTTTTCACTGGGTACAAAATACTGCAGAGCCAGGAAATTTTAATTTGGGATAAATAATAAGCTATCTTTAAGGGCCAATCTTATTTTGAGAGTTTGAGAGCCTGGGCTGATGGAGGTCAAGGGTTCTTTCTCTTTTACCACCTTTCTCAAAGCTTTTACTCCCACCTCTGCTTCTATTTTACTGCATCTCTTTTCTAAGACTGCTTGTCTTTCTGCAAGATACCCTTACGAAGAACGTTAAAGGTACAACATGGCAAAGGACAGAGAAGTAAGGAAACCCTGGCCCGGGAGTGCCAGGGCTCAGAGTCGCACAGAACGGAGCTGGAGCCGGCTCTGGCCGCACTGACACGCAGACAGACACGGAGGTGCGGGGCTGGCGCTCTGGCTGTGGCTGTGCCTGCGCCAGAGCAGGTAGTGTGGCGGGGTGACCAGGGGTCGCCACAGGCTTGGCCGCAGCAGTGGGGCGATGCTGCGGACAGGGAAGCTGGTTGGGAAGACGCACGCGTGCCGCGTGGTGGCCCTACACAGGCTCATCAATGAGACTCCTGGGGAAGGCTGTCCCTGGTGGTCAGGGAATATCACACCAGAAACGATTTCACTGGAAAGGGGTTCTTGACTGGATGGGGAGGTCAAGAGCTTGTGACAGACTTTCCCTAGATCTGAGTCTCCTTACAGGAGCCTGAAGAGAGAGAAGAAAAGATAGTTCATAGAAAAAAAGATATAGCAGATCTTCAGTTTAGATATCTCATTCAAACAGTAATCACATAGTTTTAGGTGCAATAGTTGGGTGCTCATTTACACGTTATTTATTGGTAAGTAAGAGGACTGACCAGTCAATTATATAATGAATTTTGAACGGTCCAAGAAAACCTCTACTCCAAGTTTCCTCGGAGTTTTATCATTTGCACCATCAAAACACAAAAATATTTCTATAATGATTGATACTTTAGGCTGTAATGTACTAAAAAATAAGTAAAGATTAAGTTTTGGTGGCAAGGCCTTGGAGCATGAGAACTAGAGAATCTTGCAGCCCTCAACCAGGATGCTGCTCTCTTCTCCTTCACCCTCGCATGTTACTCAGCTACTTTTGGGGCATCTCTTGAATCTGTTTCCTTTTCCAGGTCCTTATTTCCCGTCTTTCTCACTGTCCGCTTCAGTTTTTGTATTAATTTCATATCTGGTCTCACTACTTTTAGTCTCAGAACCTCTTTTCCCATCCACAGTGATCTTTCTAAAACACTTTCCAAGTACGTTTGCCCGAGAAAGTCTTATGCGCCTCTGATTTTTGACTACTTCTCACAGGAAAAATCCAAATCCCTTAGACGGATTGATAGACCTTCCTTAGTCAGGCTGCACACCACCTCCCCAGCCACTCCTCTGCCCCGGCCGGTGCACACTCATTTCCATGGAGTGGCCGCCGATCCCCAAACACGGTTCTGTCCACCTTCCTGACTTGCTCAAGCTGAGCTTCTTTTTTGCCATATCCTGCCCCAGTCCCTCCATTGGTCAAAATCCTTCATCCCCTAAGTCAGTTCCACCACACCTTCCACCACAGAGCCTTTCCCGGTCTTTCTGAACCAGACTGATCTCTTTCTCCTTTGGGCAACTGTGCACTGTGTACTCTGACCAACACTTACCATGGTCTGACTTTAGAAATTAGTGACGGGAGGGTCTGTCTATATATCTCCCTTTGAATAACACATTGTCTTCAGGAAGGCCCATATGCCTGAGGAAAAGGCAGATTTCCTAGGGAGCTGATTTTCAAGGGGCTTCCCATATGCTCTGTCCAAAATCTAGCTGACAGGCAGCAGACTCCCAGAACCCTTGCAGACCTTGAATGAAAACTTTTCTGGTTGGATCATTTTTGGTGAATGTACTAAAAGACTTAGCCCCTATGCTGGAAATATTTGGGGTTCATATTCTTTATTGGGATCTTTGGTGTTCGACAAGGTAACATCATGTCACCATCTCTCCAGGCAATAACCCAGTGTGTGTGGCTTGGAGGGACTGACCAAGTTTCCCTACTCTGCCATAGCTGCATGAAAAATCCACGCCACCAGCTAATAACCAGGGCCTCGTGGCACTGGAGTTCTAAGAGAGGACTGTGGTTTCCAGGCACACAACCTCAGATGCTTCTTACCTGGGAAAAGGTGAATGTCAGTCATTCGAAAACTCAGGAGAAACATCTGGGTTTTTCAAAATCACAAGGCAGGAGGGTCTGTGGCCTGCTGTCAGTGCCAAACCTGAACGTCAGACCTAGTACCAAGGCCTCAGGCATTGCCATCCACTGGACAGCTCGCCCTGGAAGTCAGAGCACACGAGGCAGGTCTACCTGAATGCAGTGAGCTGGACCTGGGGGCTTTTCCTCGCCTCTCGAGCCTTATATGGTGACTCAGTCTCATCTCTAATGGAAATTTCTGTACATTATTTTTCCAGTTATAGAACAGAGACACTACCCGAGAGGCTGTCCCTTAATCACACTGGAGGCGTGTTGAGGAAGAACATAGGGTAGGACATGCTTAACACATGATCAACTCAACTCCCATGGACCATGATAGAAAAATGTTATTTTAGAATGAATTCTTTTCAACCTGTTTGCTCTCACGAAAACTATCTTTTGATTTACAGCATTTCTATGAGAAGGATGAGTGCTATTTACTCTGAGGACCTAGATTTGAACTGTAGAGAGAAATTTTAAGTTAGAAATTTTTATAATAGAGATACTTATAAAAGAAAGACTTTCTTTTTTTCTTTCTTTTTCCTTCAGCAGGAGAACTGCTCCTTGAAGACTGCTAAGAGTGTTGAGGCCCCATCGGTAGAGACTCTAGATGAACTTTGGAGCACCCATCTTCTGTCGAGAAAACTAGGGCACGGCTGAGAATGGGTTGGTTCACGTCTCAAACAAATATCCAGTCATTGTTGTGGAGATTAGGAAGTCAGTGTAAAACTAAACAAAGACGTAGACTAAGATGTAAATGTTCTGCTAAGAAAAATTAATTGGCACCTTTCCAGTTAGAATTAGGGGCATATTTACCTTTAATGTGGATTCAGTCAGGTGTTGGTCTCCCATAGATGGTGTTTAAGATCTAATATGCTGTGTTTGCCCTGTTGGGCCACGAAGCCCAGACTCCACATGAGGGTGGTGGGTGGGTGGAGAGCCTGGGAGGGGGGGAAGGGAACGATTTTTCCCACTGTCAGTCATCCCAGGGTGGGGAAAGGACTAGCCCAGGACCCTGCACTTGGAGATGGGGGTGCCTGCGGATTTTTACTGGGGACACTGACTGGTCCCTGCTGCGTGGCAGCCTTAACAGGTGCACTTCTTCTCCCCTCAAGCACTGAGCTGTGCTCTGAATGGTTAAAGGAGCCGGCTGTGTGCACGCTGACACGGGATCCACTGGAGGCAGGTGGTGGGGAGGGTGGTGGTGGTGGTGGTGCCGGGGAAGCAGCCTGGAGGGAGTCCTGCAAGATGACACGAGGTGGCTTAAAGAGGGGCCCTGGTTCAGGGTTGTTAAGCCCCATGAGACCCCTTGTGGGAAGAAATTATCACACATTCCTTGGGGGGATAGAAGAGATGCTCCATATTCTCATGATAGAGATAGAAGGTTATTGTAAATTTAATATTAATCAAACAATGTCTGTGTTTTTAAATCCACAGGCTGGCAAGGTCTGACGACATCTAGGTGACACAGGGAAGGACTTCTCAAAGGTAAAGATCTGAAACTTTTGAAGTGGCGTTTGAAATGACATTTGTACAATGACAGCCACTGCTTTAATTTATGACCCGATTATCCTTGGCTGTCTTTAAGATTAAGAATGCTCAGCAACTAATTGATGGCTTCAACTTTAGGTGTTAAAAAAGTTGGAAAACAGCAACAAATCTGAAAATAGATAATTTCAATTTATGCATATGTATGCATGCATGCATCCATTCACTCAACATTTGTTGTCAAGCACTGTGTTTATGGCCAGGAATACAGAGCTCGCTTAGACATTACCCTAAGGAGCTCACATCTGAGTGGGTAGAGGCAGGTAGGGGTCTGCATCTTTTAGGCAGAGGAACAGATTGCTCCTGGTTAATGGCACAACCAGGCAAGTTCTCCTCTCAGTGTCTTTCCCAAGGGATTGTGTCACCCATGGAGCTAAATTTGCTTTCTAGTGAACTTCCTTTTATTCACATGATCCCAAGCGCGAGGGAGCCATTGTAATGAGCCTGGGTGTGCCGCTGCTCTGGGGGTGCTCCAATGGCCCTTGGTTTTCCCTTCCAACCTGAGGCTGCATCCTGGAAAGACAGGTCAAGGTGGGGACAAAGATGGAGCAGAGCACCGAGATTTGGCCAGTCCAGCACTGCCCTCCAGTGGTCAAATGCAGAATTCCTGGCCTGAGTTTCTGAGGTGTGTGTCTGTAGGTGAAGGAGAGGGCTCATAAATGGCTCCCTCCGGTGAGACGGGAAAGCAGGAATTGGGGGCCACAGCTGAGAAATTGAAGTGAGGATTAAGATTCATCAATGACTGGGCACCTGGAGTGGTATGTGTGGAGACAACCAGAAACAAAGACCTGCTCCCTTACCCGGTTTAAATTTTGTCAGGAGGAATAATAACTGGCTGACAAGATGACTGGGCTGCTTACGGGACTAGAATGTGTGGGAGTGGGGGTGACCTTGAGCTGCACCTCTAGTCAAGGGGTCCAGTCCACCCTTGTTAAGGTTTTAGGAAGACTTTGATCTAGAATCATTATCTTCAGATTGATGGGCGATCCAGGCAAGAACGCAAATATGAAATGAAGTCAGATGCAAATGTGTGCATCATGAACCTAAAAATTAGGTTTATAAAGGGGTTGAGTACACAGGAAGGTAAACTTGCTCTCAGCATTCTCTTGGGGTTCAACTGATCTCAGTCTCCATGTAGGCGGTCCAGTAATTTGGATTTGGAGGGAAGTTCTTCTTTCTTAGCATCAAGAAGCTTCCCCCCAGCTCCTCATTGGGTCAGTGTTACCGGAAGATGTCTAGCATAGTAGGGCGTTTTTCTGTCAGGCAATGGTTGTTTGAGTCAAGGCTGAAGTAGCCTTGGCAGCCGATCTGCTCTTGTGGCAAAATCTGCAACAAGTACAATGTTTGTTTCCTTGTTTCTGTTTCCCCTTGGCACACAGTGTCCTTTAGATATAGCATCACTTCCCATATGAGGTGACGGAAGCAATGGAGTTTCACAGTCCGAATCTTCCCTGCTTTACTTCTGCTAGTTGACCTATGACTTGGTTTCCTGGACCTTCAACAAGCTTGACATCCTCCCCGTCCCTGGCCTTGTTGCTCTCCTGCCCCGATCCCCTGCAAAGACAGAGAAACTGGTTAGAGAAACTTCCTGATCGAGTTAAAAAAAATAAAACAAAACAGTGACCAGTTGAGGAGATGGGTAAACGTAGCATGATGCATCAGCGCTGGAATCGCTTGCATTGCTGTCTGTGAGAGTCAAGCATCCCAGTCCGTCCTGTGGAAAAGCTCCATCTTTACGGTGAGAACAATGTGCAGACTGTGACTGAAGGGCAGCAGGTCGGGAGTAGGATAATGGGGAAAGGTGGGACATGGAGACCTTGGGTGTAGAAGTCTTGGAAGATGCCCTAAGTCAGAGTAACTCTGAGTACGTGTGTGTAGCTTGTGTGCACTGGTGTGTGGTTAACCCAAAACTTTCTGAAGTCAAGAGCTGTACCTTTCCTACTTCCCCTCAGAGCAGCAAGGCCTCCAATAGAGGAAGCACTTGGTAATAAGCATACTGCTCTATAGCACCATGGTCAAAGGATGACGATCTGGAATCCAACAATCCAGAGTCCAAGCCCCTTTATGTCAGTTGTTCAGTCTCCTGGCTTTTCTGAGCCTTAGGCTCCTCATCTGCAAAGCAGAGGTACTAATACCAGCCCCTACTCCTGCACACGAAGAGCATCTGTGAGGCTGAGAGGAGCCGGTGCAGGGGAAGCCCTGGGTAGTGTGCTGGCACATGGCCAGTGCCCAGGAAAGAGTCATCTTATTATTTCCAGGTGTGCATGTGCAGATCTCTGTGGCTACAATGAGAGTTTTCAGTCAAAGCCCAACTTCACTATAAAAATAAAATCAACCTCCTTTCAGAGAATAAAAATGTGCAGGCATGAGGTTGAAACTCATGATCCTCTCCCAATATACCGTTCGCCACTTCCTTTTATAGCTACAAAGGCTTTGCCCACATTTCCAGGGGCCAACATGCTTTGGGACCCTATCTAGAACGGGAGAACCTTCTGCATATAGACAAGTTTTCAGTTGAAACAGACATGTGGTGGCAATCGCCGATCCTCCTGGGAGCCTGGGCGCTCAGCAGGCAGTCAGCACAGCTGCGTCTCCCGCTCTGGACAGTGTGATTGACTGAGTCTCTGGAGCAACACGGAGAGACTTGGTGGCTTTTTTGGTCAATCATCACTGAGAGTCTTTTAGGAGAACAAGGTACCATGCAGCCACTGAAAAGGCTGAGAGCCTGGAAACAGCCATTACAGAGGAAAATCCTTTTGCTTGGCTTACTGAGGACAGGTCTATGGCTTTAAAGTGAATGGCATAGATGCAGAGTGAGAGGATGCATTCGTTTTGGGCTTGGTAAAACCAGTTTTATTCAGGGAATTCAATTGTTATCCCATTGGGAAGGGCTAAGGTATAAAAATAAGTTGTAATTCTTGGAGAATCTAATTCCTCTGTGGCCGGAGGTAGAAAGACACACACACACACACACACACACACACACACACGCAGAGAGAGAGAGAGAGAGAGAGAGAGAGAGAGAGAGAGAGAGAGAGAGATGAAAGGGAGCTCTGTTATCCGAGACAGTGCTGGGGTAACAAGCCAGCCTGAATTTTTGCCAGAGCTGCGCGGTGGTGCCAGATGTGTCCAGGCCCTCCGTGCACCACCCCACAGAGCCAGCATCCAGAGTCCCCTCCTCCCCTGTAGCTGCTCCTCATGTCTGGGAGCACATCAAAAGAGGTTTGATATTCATAACTGCTGTGAGCCGTTTTCACATGGAGCTGCGGGGAGCTGCCTGAGCCACCGAGTGCTGCATTCAGCCCTTTGCAAGAGCAGCTGAGCTGAACCAATCCCCCCTCATGGGCCAGAGCAGATTCCTCCTGGGAGACCTGGATTTGCCCCCAGACCCCTGTGCAGAGTGAAATGGGTCTTTTTATTGTGAAATAGTTATTGAAACATCCTCTGGCCTTGGCTGTGCATCTCCACTCCCCACAGGGACAGCTCTGCGTGGCCCTTCCACCAGAGTGTGGACACGTCCGCGCCCTGCTGCTCATGTCAATAACATCTGAAATGTCCCCGTGTTCCTGGGTCTGAGGACAAAGGGTGTCAACAAGACTCCAGCCACGACCACATTTTTTCTCAGCTGGAGGAGGAAATTCTGCTATTGTTGGAAGAGGCATCCTGCGTGACACTCTGAGGGCTGGCAGGGGCCTGTGAGCCGGAAACTATAAGATTGCCCAGCAGGAAGGGGCCTTAGTCACCACTCAGTTCTAGTCCCGCAAATTACAGATGAGAAAATGAGGCACGGAGAGGTCAATGATGTGTCTAAGAGCACACAGCCCAGTGAGGATCTCTAGCACATCGAGTCACTCTCTAAAAGGGGGAGGGAAATAATGGCAGGGGCACGATTTCTATCTGTTTGGACTGGAGGCTGCTTCAGGGGGTCAAACCTATAGGAAAGGGATGGGACTGGGGGGCCTGAGGCTGTGTCTCAGTTTTGCACCTCAGTTTCTCTGTATGAAAAATGGCTGTGTTCTTAACCTTCATTTCAGGATTGTTGAGGGGCTTCGAGAGTGACTGAGAAGTCCTGGGAGCTTTGGGCTTTGGGGTGGATGAGAGAACAGTGTTTTAGTAGGCTCTGGGAAGGGGGTACTTGTTTGGGCTGACTAATCTGTTCTCAGTTCCTCACTCACCACCGAGGCCTTAAGAAGCCCCTGGGCTTAGGGGTGGTACTGAGGGAATTAAATAAGGAATGGTCAGAATGAGTGGTTGGGGGTAGCAAAAAGTATGGAGATTGGGAGAGTGGGTGGAATATAGCAATAAAATATACCAATATGTGCCTGTTCTCAGCCCTGGTAAGAGTCTGTCAGGGGAAACTGCCCACTAAGTGAAAATACTTCCTGCAGTCAGCAGGACTGGACCCCCTATGTCAGTTTGCAGCAGCATAAAAAGTGCTCCCTATCTGTGTCTATTTGAATGCATTTCCATTACACGGTCTTCAGTTCTGTCAGAAAAGCAAGCCTGGCTTGCTCTTCAAAATGCCCAGAGAGCCCCTCCCATTTGAGGTTGGTGGTGGAAGGTCAGGTGCCAGCCCACACTGGTGGTAGTTGGGTTTGGAATAGATGAGCCCTCAGGGATGGCCAGGGAGACCAAGGAGCCGCCTGGCTGTGCCTGGGCTGGGTCTGGGGCCAGAGGCCACACAGGTCCCATGGCCAGGTGACCCCCGGTTGAGCTGAGCTGCTTGTGTTTACTGGCAATCCGTCTGGCATCCAGCATGGTGATGGCGGAACCCAGAGGCCCACGTCCGTCCATCAGTCTCCTCAAAGGCTCTCTCCTGTTACTACCTTGTCAACAGCAGTCTCCAAGACACAAAGGACAATTCTGCATGATGATGCAGTGAATGACTGGTTAGGCGCCTCCTGTTTAATAACCAGAAAATATTGCTGTGCAGCATCTCTCCATATGCCATGGCATCTGTGTCTGGCATGTAAGGGACTCATTTTCTTCACATACCTCATTAAAGATGTAAAGCAAAATGGAGGGACCGGGACTCTCCCGGAGACACCTGCAGCTCACTTTTCTTACCCTGTGCTGCCATCTACTGGCCTCATGGCTGTTCTGCATGGGCAGAAGTCGGCCCTGTGTAACAGAATTGAGACAGTTGGTAAACCACACAATTATGGATGTCATTAATGCCTTTTTGCAACCAAGGGTTGGTACTCATCTCCCGATGTCTGCCTGGACCACCCTGGGATTGTATTCTGGAGCCCGAGAGGGCCTTTTGCCCTCTGGAGAGTATTCTCCGGATACTTTCTCACAAATTTGTCCCCCTTCCAGATTCCAGATGTAAATCATGAAAACCTAGCACACTGGACAGGTCTGACCCCAAACTGAGGGGCATCGTGTGACCTTAGGGCAGACGAAACCCCACACTTCATGCTGAAATTTCCCCTCATATCTTGAGGAATCCCCAGGCTTGGGTTCGGAAAGGCACAGATCCTCCCCACCCACGGAAGGGGAGTCCCCTAGGTCTTTCCAGCTGCCCGCACCCCTATTTCCATACAAAGTCCTTGTGAATGGAAGCTCCCTCCAGGCTGAGTGCCAGTGTCTCAACTTCGGACCCATGTTTCCCACGGCTGACCTTGGTTGGCATTTGCTCCATTGCCTGTGATGGCGTCTGAGGGATTTCCGCCCATCAGCTTGGGGTTTGGAGAAGTGTGCTGGGGTGTGGATAGCTGTCAACTGCCCGCCACCGCCTCCCGGCTGGAAGACACAGTGCAACATGAACAGCTTATTACCACTCATGAAAGCAGCACGTGAAGAGCAAGCAGACAGGGCAGGCTGCAGCTGCAGGGTTTCTGCACGGGCTGCAGGTGCCTGCGAATCACTGTGGGCTCCCGACACAGCACCTCTGGGCTGGGGACTGGAACACAAACAGTGATGTTGCCTTTTGTCATTAATGCCCTTCTCTTTTTTATTGTTATTTTTTATTTTTGGGCCCTCACCTGAGGACATTTTTTTCCCATTGCTTTTATAGACAGTGGAAGGGAGAGAGAGAAACACCCAATGTGAGAGAAAAGCATTGATCAGTTGCCTCCTTTATGGGCCTGGGATGTGCTCTGACCGGGAATTGAACCTACAACCCTTCAGTGACAGGACGACGCTCCAACCAACTGAACCACACTGGCCGAGGCTAATGTCCTTCTCTTTAAGTCTTGGCATTGCCCATTAGTTTCATGAATTGATTCACTCTGCCATTTGTACTCAGGTCTAGAATACGCAGTGAAATAAATAGCAAAAGCAGCCTACAACACAGTCTCAACACTTATGGATCTTATTATCTTGAGAGGAGAGAAGCACAACGGTGAAAGCAGTATTGATTAACCCTCCAAATGAGAACAGCATCTAACATAGGAAGTAGGGACTCTGAGAAGCGACTCAGCTGTGGGGTGTCTCACGGGAGTAAATGATTCACACGCCCAAGGAATTGCAGTTGGTGGCGCAGTGCTCCTGAGGTGTGTGGCTCCCTGGTCGCTGTAGCCTTCGGGCTCTGCTCCAGTGGCCAGTCACTCTCCCAGGTCAGGAGACAGAGGGAATCTTCCAGGGCTCCACGAATCAATCTGTAATAGTTATCTTTTCCCTCTTGGTATTACTGTTCATCCTCTGATCGACATTTTAATTTATTCATTCAGAAACGTATACAGTTCTAGTACTAGAGCTCTGGAGAGAAAGCCACAAAAACGTCTAAGTTTTTACATTAGCTCGACAGCAAGCTAGAGCTTCATAGAACAGAGACAAAGCTAAACTCGCTGTTGCTTTTGGGTCCATCTTCAGTCAGTTCATCTGTAGGTTCTTTTTTGCTTTTAGATTCCCGTGCATCTGGCTCTCTCACCGCTCTCTGCTCCTCTGAAAAGACTGCAGAGGTGCAGCCCCGGTGTCCTGTGGCCTTTTCTTATGATCCCTTCTTACTCTTCTCTCTGGGGGCGAGGGGTCAATTCCCAGGGCTGCCGATTGGCAGGGCTGCTCAGAGAGAAACAGTGTTGGTTATACGGAAAAGTAAAGTCTAAATACAAACAACAAAAAAATACCTGTTGATTTAGTCTTGGTTAAAAGTAAAATAAGGCTTTAGTGTGCCATGGTGTTTGATGTACTTTGTGAGAAAGAAATCCTGGTGGTCAAAGTTTCAAAAGTCTTTGCTAAATTAAATATATTTACATCCGATGACAAATAGAGCTCAGTGTAAAGGGGCTGTTCAGAGATGAGACAGTTGGGGGAGAAGTTTTATGTGATTTAAATTTACACAGATTGGCCTTTTCTTATGTTTATAGGCAACGAACAAGAAACTTCTATATCAGCTCCCCAGGAATATAACTTTTAACAGCAAAGCATTTGATCACAAAGAGTTCAAAATGTACTGTATTGTTTATTTAATCCTTAGAATGTTTGTGTAGGAAGTATAATTTGCTTAGCTGAGTTATAAATAGAGTCACAAAGCTTTTATTACTTTAACTCATCTTTCTGTTTTTTTCCTCTTAGCAAAACCACATGAAATAAAGGGCTGTAGCAGACATACCCTAGAGCCCAGTTTCATTGCCAGCCCTCCTGCTTGGGGTTTATATTTGGAGACAGGGACTGCCAGGGAAGAGCAGGACCAGGTAACGCATGCGTTCTGTAGATGGCCTGGGGCTCCAGCTGTGTCCTGGTGATGGGTTGGGTACCTTGGTATTATTCACACTGGTGGCACACACACAAAAAAACCCCAAAACAAAAAACCAGCCCTCCAAACTCTATCAGCTCCTGGTCTTAGAACCAAAGTGGAGATAAAGATCAGAGTCTCCATGCCTTGGGTTCCTCTTCCTTCATTTCTGAAAATATCACAAACAAGAAAAGTCTGTTGAAATGCATGGGGTTGTGAGGGGGTTGTGTTGCCTGAGGCAGATTCTTGGGAACCGCAGCCTGTGAACTCCCCACCTGCTCCCTCTTTCCCCATCAGGTTTTCTCTGGGATTAAATGAGTTTAACCCCAAACTTGTGAGCCAGCAAGTGGGGAAGGGAATTTAATTGTCATTAAGCACCTACTGTGTGCCTTTAATTTAGCTACAACATGGACTCATTTCACTTTTACAAGCGACCATGGTATGTGTTATATTCTCGTCTGAGGAGCCAGGGGCCCTGGGAAGTTAAGTGACAGTCCCAAAGGTTTAGAGCTAGTAAGTGCCAGGGGCAGAGTTTGAGTCTAGGTCTAAAGTCCTGGCAATTCTGATGGCGGTATTTAGTGAAGAGGAAAGGACAGGCCGGTTCTCCTTCCTCTTCTACCTACCACCACCTTTATGAGAGGGCTGAGGGGTTGTTTGGAGGCGGGAGATTCCTTGGCTGTGTCTCCGCCCTGATGCCCACTCCTAGGACCCCGGTCCTCCTCCAGGGCCCTCAGATTGTGTTCCAGCAGGAGCTGCGCCCCAGGGCCTGGGGCTGCGCCCTGGGCAGGCTGCAGGGAGCAGTGCAGTCACTGTTACAGTCCTCAGCTGCCGGTTGCCACTCAGTATCCTTAGGGTCACACCCAGCCAGCAGTGCCCCAGTTCCTTAGCTCAGTCTCTCCCCAGGAATCCCCGAATCCCTGAGGAGGAGGGAGTGGGAGAACCACACAGCCAGACCCACTGCTGCATTTTATGCTCTGACAGGCTGGACCTGGGTGAGGAAAACCGATGGCAGAGAGACTCCATTCACTTCACCAGTTTCTCTGCTTGTTGGGCACCAGTCTCTCCCCCTATCACAGGGGACCAGGAGAGGTTTGGGATGTCCGCCCTTTCAGAGGGCAGAGGTGACAAAGTTGGCTGAGACCTCCAAATTTCTCAACCGCAGCTTACCCTCTGATATAGGTTCTATTGGTTTTGGGACAAGTCATAAGAATTGACATTAATGTCTGTGAGGCAAAAGTGAGACACAGAATTCAAACCACAGGTGGTTAAAGCTGGGTCAAGGGCGAAACTACTGAGTATAAGAGGTGCCGTGGGCTTCCGGTCAGAAGACAGGTTTAAACCCCGTCCAAAGGATGAAGGCCTTTGGAGCTATTCAAAAGCTATTTATTCACCTTTCCCCCCCTGGAAGCTGGCTACAGTCAAAAATCAAAGTTGGTTTGATTTTCCCTATGTAAAAATGTGGGGCATCACAGAGAGGTTTCCTTCCAGGCTCCAAAGCTGTCTAGGTTCACCTGGTTGACAATAGGAGCTGGTCACTGGGCTGCCTCACCCAGGTTCCTGTGTGGTGGTGGTGGTCCAGTTTTGTTGGTACCAGGTGTGGGGGGCCGTGCTTCAGTGAGAGAGGGAGGAGCCTCTTTTGTAAGGAATCTTCTTCAATATCCTGGCATCACAGTCGTGATACTGATTATTTGGCTCCCATGTGAGCGTGGTTCTCCATTGGGCAGCATACTTATCCATTAAATGGAAAGAAACCCAGCCCCCTTGAAGCTTCCAGGCTGAATCAGCAAGGTGGTTCTGGTATGCAAGGCAGACTGACATATGGACAAGTGCAAGAGCACCACAAGGTTATCCCTTCTGAGTAACCATGACATTGACCCCATGAACAGGCCTCTGTGGACAGGTGAGCAAGGAATTAAGTGTGGGAGTGACATGACACACCTGTCCCAAATTCAGAGCTAACAATGACTCAGCAATAGGTCTGCTGGGGGTCCTTGGTTGGCACCAGCAGCTACCCCTCTCCCTAATGGTTGTGAATGGAGGGAAGAGGGAGAGATTCTTTAACAGAGAGTCGCTGAACAGAAACTTCACCATGACTTTTCCATATTCCAGTTTCGTAGAGGAGAAATTGAGGCTCACATTGCCTGGGTGACCTGGCCAAGGTCACCGCCCTTGTAAGGAGTCAGTCACATCCCGTCTTTCTGCTCTCTGTGGTATACACACCACTCACACCAAATTGCAGACTGACTCTGAGCCATGGGGAATCCCAATGTGCGGCTTCTGACACGGGCAGCAGGGAGATGGTCCTCCTTCCTGACAGAAATCTCAGAGGTTAAGCGTATCCTCAAACTAATTTCCATGAGAAGAATATCATCAAGGACCTGGCATGCATTCGTTCATCCAAAATGGTCTTGAATCTATTTATATGTTATTAACACCTTTAGTGCTACCATTTTAATAAATTAAACATATACTGTATAAAGTCAAGTCTTCATTTACTGGTATGTTGATTTTAACCCAAACTTTTTACTCTGACATTCTGGCAATACTGAGACATTAATAGTTGATAAGGGCTCTACAAGTTACTTCTCCAAGTAACAAATTTGCATTTTAATCTGCACCTTTAATGGCTGAACTCCAAAGTGTGACTAATGGATAATGATTTCAGGTCTCACAGCGTGTTAGTAGGGACATAATTCTTTTACTGGAGGAATTTTGTATGTGTGCCAAATTCTACCACATAAGTGATTAACCTATACGTAAGGCCATTCCTGAGCTAAAATGAGGAACTCTGGGAAATTTCAAGTGCAAGTCAGGCTCATTTTTTGATGTTAGAGAACACATCAAACTGGAACGGCACTGCTCCCCCTGCCCCTGCCCGTTGCCCTGAGCCTCAGAGGAAGGAGGGGCGACTTCTCCCTGGTGCGGGGGTGGTGCTCACCTCTGCTGCAGGCTCTGTGAGGGCTCTGCCCTCAGGGCTCACAAGTGCAGAGCAGACTGTCCTTTGGAGAATTCCCTTCTGTGTAAGGAGGTCTTACAGAACTAATCCTCAGAAACCTTTGCTGGGCTTTCCCAGATGGTTCCCTGTTTTATATTTCAGAAGGAGCCAGAGGCCTTGGACGGGACACTGGATGTACCATAAGAAACAAAGGCCCCAAGGCCGTGAAGGTGCCTCTGAGTGACAGCACTTTCTTCAGACCCCCTGGCCAAGTGCCCCCAGTCCTCCAAGATCAGAGCTGATCCAGGGAGCGACTCACTTCAGTCTCCTGACTGTGCCCTGGATGGACTCTGAGTGGACATGGGGCTTATTCCACTGGGAATGAAGTGGGGGATGTCATAAATTCATGCGTGGGGAGTCTTCATTTTGGGGATACTCCTCACAATTAGAGAGAATGCAGCTGAGAATGGGCAGAGGTTTTGCCACCACTGTTTGCTAGGCCCCTTCCCACCACCACTCCCTGGGCCCTCTGATGCTCTCACATTTGGAGGACGAGTGGACTGGGGCCCTCAGGGAGCTGACGCAGGGCGGGGCCTGTGGAAAGTCACTTATTTGGACCTTGCTCTCTGGAGGTCAGGTGTGAGAACAAATTCTTACAATGTCCTGTGCTAGTGCTTTTCAAATTTATTTCCATCCGAGATCCATTTTGACTAGGCAAATACCCGGCGGGCCTCTACCTCTTCCGCTCTTTCTTGCTCCTGTAAAATAAGCTCATTGGAATGAATAAAGAGAATGGTATTACTTTGGCTCAAACACTAATGAGCAGTCACGTTGTCAGAGTGTAAATATTAAAGTTATAAGAGGCAGCCCAGGGACCAACTAATTATTGCATGGGCCCGAAGTGCTTGCAGAGAGTTCCAAATTCTACCCTGAGGAGCTAAGCCCTCATTCAGTGCTGACACTCCTGGGCTCCCTAAACGCCTGGTGCCTCCAGGGGCCAACCGGGCGGGAGCCCCTCAGAGACTCAGAGATGTTAGAGCTGGGAAACGCAGTCCTTCTGTTCACTCTTCATTTTATGGGGGCCAAGATCTCATAATTAGTTGGGGAAGGTCCTGATTAAAATACAAAATTTCTGCCTGCCAGTAGGGTCTTCTCATTCTACTGATAGTGAATTTTTGATTGCCAGGGAAGACGATATTTTTTACAAAAGAGCATCTTTGTCATCTTGTTTTGTCCTTCCTGCTTTAGGGACTATGCCATATTTACCTGGCAGATTTGTTGCAGTGGATGGTTGCTTATAGAAATATCTGCAAATTATTCCATTTTGCTCTGAAATTGTTGGTAAAGCAATTCTTTTTTATTGGTTATTTTTAGGGGGGCAGGAAGCCAACATGAATGTTTATGGCTCCCTGTCTTGCTCATCTTTGAACTTTCCTCATTCTCATCCTCGTGACCTGGCAGAACTCCTAGTATCAGTGGGCACTCGGAGTGATTGAATTCTTGCGTTTTCCGAGGCCAGTGCCAGCCCTGGAATAAGGAGTTCCTAAAATCTGCAGCCTGCTATGCAAATTAGAGCCACCTTTATTTCTGTTTTTTTTTTTTCTTCTAAATTTAACTGTTTTAAACTTCAAGTAAAGCTCTGTATCCTTTTTGTTCAACAATGCATGCTACAGTCTGTTTGGTGAATCATTTTTATTCAACAGTGAAATAATACTTTGTTTCTAAACACAGGACCGGACAGAAGGGGACATCAAATGTTGGAGGACAGAGGCCTGTGTGGAAGTTACAGTGGCAACAGAGATTATATTGAAATTGGATTAAAAAAGTTATTTATCCTTTAAAATGACCATACTTGGAATGGGTATATCTATAGATTTTAATGAGTTTTTATAAAAGTTAAAAATGTTTTTGTCTTGTTTTTTTTTTTAGCCCTGGCTGGTGTGGCTCAGTGGATTGAGCCCTGGCCTGCGGACCAAAGGGTCGCTGGTTTGATTCCCAGTCAGGGCACAGGCCTTGGTTGCTGGCCAGGTCCCCAGTAGCGGGTGCAAGAGAGGCAACTACACATTGTTTCTCTCCTTCTCTTTCACCCTCCCTTCCCCTATGTCTAAAAATAAATAAATAAAATCTTTAAAAAATGTTTTCGATGGAAAGTCTAAAAAACATGCAGCTGGATAACATAAATTATGTGAAATTTAAGTGGTATGCTATAAAAATCAATAATTTGTATACTGTGAGCAAAATTTATAATATTCTGGTTCTCACAAAACAAATAAAGATTTGCATAATTTCAGCTGGTGAACTGTAAGAACTGTAAATTGTTTTTTTTCTGCCACATGGTGGCATCACTTTAGTTTGTAACGGAAATAACTGGACATTTTTGTGAAGTGTGTTGTGATCCACCTTTTGCTTTATGAGAATTTCTGTAAGTGATATTTGTTACTTTTATGCTACTATTTTTTATAATCACTTAAAGATAATTTCAAAATTTTTTGTATTTTTCTATAAGCATCATTAAGAGTTGCTAGAAGAGCTCATGCTGAAAAATGTATACTCCAATACATAACTTAAAATTTTTTAAATTTATTAATTTCTTAGAGAGAGAGAGAGGTCAATTTTTTGTTCCACTTATTTATGCATTCATTAGTTGTTTTTTGTCTGTGCCCTGACTGGGGATTGAACCCACAACCTTGGAGTATTGGGATGACTCTCTAACACACTGAGCTAAATATGTAACTTTTAAACAGACGTTAGCTGCAATTCAGTGCCAGAAAGAAAGCCAGACAACTGCCTTCATATGTTTTAGCATTAATTTAAAGACAAGCAATTGCTAAATACTATAGAAAATGCTAAGAAAATAAAGAATGACATCTACACAGAAATATGCTACAAAGTTGTAGATATATATGCTCTGTAAATCAATTCACCATTTTCCCCCATGGAAAAGTCAGCCTTGAATTATGCAAAATTGTAAGGAACTTCTGTTTCTTATAAAATGCAACTGACTCATGGTGAGGCTTATCTTAATACTGATCTTAGCAAACCACACGACTCCAACGCCCTCCTTTGCTTGTTTAGTAATATGATCACTAAATGAAGGTCAAATGATGTCAGGAAATTTGAATGGAAAACAACTATGGGAACAAGGAACCATCGCAGGTTAAGATGCTGTGATCACGTAAAACTCAGTGTGTGATCAGCACCGTGTTCACCCGTCACTCGGCGACACCAGGCAGGGCTCCTCCTCTGCAGAGACCTTTCAGCCGAAGTTGATTAGCAATAGGGGCGGTCGTGTTCTGTGATAACAATGTTTCATTAGAAGTTAGAGATTTTTCTTTCAGTATGTTACTGTTGGTGAATAGTAAATTGATTGGCCCATCAAGTGAATAGATTAACAATTCAATATGAATTTATTTCTAAACAAAGGAAAAATAACAATGATGAAATCATGCACAAAATCAGAAGAATCAAGTTGCTAAGTGGAACCCAAAACTGCATGTATATTTTTCATCTACTCAGTTCAAAATGGATGATTTAAAACATGATTTATTATCTTCAAATCATTAAAGTTTTGTTGGTTTTAAAGTTTTGTGCGTGTTTAACTTGGATTTTTAAAAAAGATTTTATTTACTTATTTATCTTTAGAGGGGAAGGAGAGAGGGAGAGAAACATCAATGTATGGTTGCTTCTGGTGCATCCCCTGCCGGGAACTGGCTTGCAACCCAGGCATGTGCCCTGACTGGGAATTGAACTGTGATCCTCTGGTTCGCAGGCCTGTGCTCAGCCCACTGAGCTATGCCAGCCAGGGCTAACTTGCATTTTTTATAGCTGGTATTAGAGTATAAAACTCCTAGAGTTTAAACGCCATTACATGTTGCTAAATGTAAAAAAGCAACACAGTTAATGCCGGAGGCTGTGAAAACTGTTTGTCCTTCAAAGGAGGTGTAACAGACTCGGGCTGAACATGTGGGGTGGTGCTGAAAGCCCTGAGTTTCCTTCTGCAGATAGTTTCCCCTCTGATCTCGGGCTCTGTTGCTGTGGCCAGAGTCACTGGCTGGGAATGTGCCTGGAGCCTAGAGTGTAGGGACAGGAGGCAGGTACTGGGGAGTATGGACAGCTGCTGGACCAAGGTAAGTGGCTGAGACTTTGAGCTGGGGAGTCCTGTGCAGGAAGCGGTGAACACCTAAACATCTTTAGTGAGCTGCATTATGAATCTCTCCCTCCCTCCCTTGTTTGACAAGATCCTGCCTGAGCCACTGAAAGTCCGGCACTCGCTGTGAGAAACAGTTCAGAATGAAGTTTTCTACATTTCAGAATTGATGAGGCCTGAGGTCTCTGTTCACTCTCCTTTTGGTGTTTACCCCCATTCCAAAAACCAAGCCTGATACAAGAAATGAGCCCTTCGTTCATCATACCCTGTAGCGTTAATTCCAGTTTCACTGTCTCCCAAAGGGCTCCCAGAAAATCCAGACGGACATTCTCTTCTTTGAGAGGAACATTCCCTCAGTACCCCGACTGCTGCCCCCAAAGCTCCCAAGGATTGTGACTCAGCTGCCCTTACAGGATTACCAACAGTGCCCAGAGGTGTCTCCCCACCTTTGTTCTGCCCAGATTTGCTGCTTCTGAGACCTGGGATGAGGACAGGTGCTTTAGGAGGACTGGATTGTGCTGGTCCACCTGCTTCAGCAGATAAGCAGATGACTGTTTCCCCAGAATTGCCTCCCATATTTGGTTAGTTCTGCTTTAGAGCTGACCACAGGATGAAATTTGTGTAAGTTTCAGAAGGCAGAAGAGAAGCAGTAACAAGTCCTATTGGAGGTCACTGTGGTCAGGTACAGTGATAGATGCAGAGATGCCAGCTAATCTTTCTGACTCTTGGCCCTGCTGACCAACAGTGACCCCAGGCCAGTCACCAGATACCTGGCTATTGATCTGCAGAAGAGGTAGCTGTGGGGGCCCGCCAGGCCATAAGGGGACCAAGGACAGAGTTCTCCACTGTGAGAATGGTGGATGAACTTGGTTTCTGGTCCCTGGAGCCGGCGGGTACCTTGACACTTTCCTAACCTTCTAGTTCCCAGCCTTGAAAGACACAACAAGACCCTGGCGCAGGTGTCATGTTCCCAGATGGTTATGAGAACTTCTTGCCCTTTTGACAGCTTAAGGAAGTGCTCGAACTTTGAAAAACAACATTGTTTCTAGTTCCCTGCAGTCTTGCTTTAGGCAGTAACGGTTTGTATTTAAGACAGCTGTTCCTTGAATAAATTCGCCATTTTGCCAGCAGAGCTTATGGTCCTCTCCATTTTTTAAGTCCCTCGCCTCACCTCGTGACCACGCTTGCTGCAGCGGGCTGCGGCAGGTAGCTTCACAGAGGTAGCAACTTTCATATACCTCTCAATGAGCTCCTTTTCACAGTTCCAGTTTGGTCACTGAAACTGCTTAAGATTTTCCTCCATATCCCAACTTGTCTCTCTGTGCTGCCATTTCAGGCAGGCAGGTCGATGGCCCTTTTCAGACCCTCCGACTCCCTCTTCCAGACCTTTGCTTCCCCAGCTCCTTCTGTATTCATGAGGTCTGTTTCCTATAGTGAGTCCTCAGTCCTTTATTCTGTATCATTCACAACGGTTCTGCTCACCTGGCCGACCCCTAAGTGATACAGTTATTGGTCCTGGAATTGATTCAGAAGAACCTAACCTTAAGGATGGAAAATTGGTTTTGATTCTCTGATTTGACTAGACATTAGTGACCCCATTACTGATAGCAAATGGGACCCTTGCCGCTCCTGACATCAGGTGCCTATAGAAGGAAGGCTGTTGGGTCATCAGGTAGCTGTGGCCACCAAACAATTTAGTGAAAACAAACAGTATAAGTAAGGACTGTGGGTTGCTTTTAAGTGCCAGAAGGAAACTGGAGAAAGAAAATAATGAACTCAGGGCAATACATTCTCTGCCCAAGCTCCAGGCAAGGAACTGCAAGGTTTCTGTGATTCCCCTGAAAGAAATCCTATTTCTTGTAGCTGTGGAGTCTGATACTTCTGAAACCCAAACCTGAAGATGAGCTGGATTACTAGTCCTGTGGGTTGCTGGATTACAGCATCAATTTAATTCAAGGTCTCTTTCGGTTGAAACTAGGACCCTGATTGGGATAAAGTTAGGATCCTGAAAATCGAGATGGCAGCATGTGGGCAGATCTGATGGAACCGAGGCCCTCGAAGCCTCCCCCCACCCCAGGCTCCTTTGCCACCAACAGAAGCTGTCTGAAGAATTTAGTCCCTCTTTGCCTGAAGAACTTATGATAACCTCTCTTCAGGGGAAATACTGAGACTCCTTAAGATCCACTTTCAATACCTTTTAGAGCTTCTGTATCTATAACAAGACTCAAGTCCCAGCAGGCCCCATGGGGACAGGGACGAAATAATGAGGTATCACACACGCCAAAAGAACTGCAACTTTTTCTAATTTATATTTATGTGGCCAAAAGCTTGCATTATAAATTTTCCTTGTTCTCTTTCCCTAAAAGACCTGAAGCCATTTACCAAGGAAATAGTGCACTGGGGAGAGGACAACAACCAGCCTTTTGGGGAATTTCCGAACATCATCTCTGCAATGATATTGTCTTGGAAACCCAACAGGCTACTATTGTTCTCTTATCAGAGAAGGTGTTTATTGAGGATGGATGATTAATGGTGTTTTGATTCAGGCCCAACTCACAGTGTATTCAGTGGGGTTCTGAGCCCACCCCATGGTTATGTCCCAAGCTTTAGAATGTCCAATTGAAAGAGACACACGCAGCAAGTGGCAGAGTCACAATCTGTGAAGCAAGGACATGTAGTAAATATTAGAAGTGCCTCTATGTAACAAACTAGTGAATCCAAAGTGATACTGCATTCCTGAAGAAACTGTGGAGATTAGTGCCTTCATAAAGGACTTAAGAAATGCAGGGCTATTGATCTTCCAGATATCTTCATTCAACTCACCTATTTGGCCTGAGCAGAAGATAGATGGATCTTGAGGAATGACAGAGGATTATTGGAAACTTATCAGATGGTGAATACAATTGCAATGGCTGTTCCAGATGTGGTTTCATTGCGGGAGTAGATCAATGAAGCTCTTGACACTTGATTTGAGTATTGATATGGAAAATCATTTTTTCTCTCTGTAAGTCCTGTACGTTACATAGCATCACTTATAGCACATTCTACTGGTTACAGTCAAGTCACACAGCCAGTCCAGACTGAAGAGGAGGGGACCACACAGGAGTCTGAATACTGAGAGGCACAGTTCTTTGGAAGGCTATCTTTGGAGACTAGCTATTACAGTTAATTGTCTTGAATAATTTCTGAATAGAGAAATTCTTACATTAATAAACATGAAGAACCCGTAGCGTGTTGAGAGCCTTAGTGTAAGTGAAAGAAACAGAGAAAGCATTGTGCTTGTCCTCAAAGTTTGTACACTCTTTTGTGAAATATTCATATTAGCACGGATGCTATAAGTAGGCTGGGAATCCGAGGAGTGGGAATTCATGTACTGGTACAATGTGTGTATTATGGCTCTCTAAGTTGAAATAAGTAGATAATAGGCTTCTGTATATAGTTATCTTAATAATAAAATAATGGAATACTTTCCTAGTTCAAAATTTTCACAGCCCAGTGATCCTTAATCTGGTAACCAACTCATTCCTCATACAAACCGCCCACCTCAAGGAATTGCTTATGAGGATGCACTGAAGTGTCAGAAAGGCCCCTGTAAACATAAGCAGTGAAACAAATGTAGGAGACAGCTTTTAACTTTCAGAAAGAGCTCATGATAGAGGTGGCATAAATATTTGTTGAATAAATGAATCAGAAGATAAAACATATTCTTGAAATGAATTTAGTATATGGTTCACTAATTTTTGCTCCATTTAAAGTTATATTATCGATTGCTCAGCCTTATTATACTTAACGAGCCTTAGAACTTTGTGTCTTAATATTTTTTTTGTGCCAGATTTATAGCCTGATTTGAATAAAAGCAGATGAAGGGGACGTAAAACCCAGAAAGACAGTGGCACACCTAGATGATAAAGACTATTTATTTATTTATTTTTAAACATATGTGCATCAAATCTTTATTTCATTGTTGAATAACTTAAACAAAGTCCCGGGGTTTTTGATGTGCATATTCTGGTGGATAGACATAAAAGAAATATACCACTGAATACATAATATAATTAATATATGCTAATGATGATTGCCATGAAAAAATGTGAGACAGGGTAAGGAAAAAAGGGACGTGCAGGTGAGTACTACCTTTATAGGATCGAAGGAAAGACCTTTCTGATGAAGTGGCATTTGAGCAGGGACCGGAATAGTAGGCTTCTGTATATAGCTGTACAGAAGAGAGCCATACATGGCATTAATATTTAAGTAAAAAGACCCAGAGGTGGAAGCCTGCCTGGGGCATTTAAGGAGTATCTGGATTACTTAGGGGTAAGTGTGACCACAGTACAGTGAGAAAGATGAAGTAATACAGGAAACATTCAGTAAACCTAAGAGTCTTCTATCGTCATATTCTCTGTTGTGCTGGGGATATCAATGTGTTTGAGACATCATCCTTGCCGTTGAGAATTAGAGTCCTCTAAAGAAAGCAGACATTATAATATGAAGAGATAATTGCTATTCTGGAGGTGTGTACAAAGTTGAAAGATAACTAGAGGAAAGAGACATTAAATTTGCCTGGATGATCAAGGAGTCTTTAGAAAGGAGATGCTAGGGGACCCTAAGGAGGATGTGGTAATGAGGCTGGAAACTCCAAATTAAGAGAAGGGGACAGAGAGAGATGGAGGGAAAGAGGTAATAACTTATGATATTTTCCCAGTTTTTTAATTTGGTATTTCTAGAAAGTAGTGTTGATGCAAGATGTGTCAGATGAAGTTGGATTGGTAGCTAAAGGCACATCACATGTGGGCTTGTGTCATGGAAAGTTCGGGAAATTTTGAGAAGTGGAATAAGATAACTAACTCTGCCCTCTACACAGAGCCATTAGGCACGGTGGTGTCATCAGCTAAGACAAGAAATACAGAGGTAGAAGAGCTGAGAGCAGGAGAGGTGAAGAGGTGATAAGTTTTAGAATTGTACAGTTTAGACTGCCCAAGGATCATCTGGCCAAAAGGAAGTTGGATGTTTCCATAAGTCTGGAGTAAAGTCAAGGCTAGAGACATAGTCATTAGCATGTGAATTGCAGTCAGAATGTAGAGATAAGAACAAGGTTGGAGCCAGAAAAACAGCAGCAGTTACAGTGGAAGAAAAGGAGAGTTGACTTGATAGGAATCACAGTAGTATCCCTGACCACACAGTGTTCTAGAGTTTCTTTACAAACCTGTGAACTCCTTGAAGGAAATAATTACAGCTTTCCAAGTACACTGTGAACTCCTTGAAAGAAATAATTATAGCTTATATTTTCCATGCTTGTATTCATAGCAACTGTCCCAGTGCCTTGCACATGGGATACACACACACACACACACACACACACACACACACACGCACACACAAATGAGTGAATAAATAATTAATGGATGGATTCTACGGCTTGACATTTCTGTTTGGTTCTTCTATCAGTATGACATTTCACAGCAATAGTTCTCTGCATCTTTTTATTTTTATTAGATTTTTATTATACAAGGAACAGGCATTTGTCAAAAAAATTTAAAAAAAAGAAAGCTAAAAAATTTGCCCTGAGTTCTACACCCAAAAATAACTATTATTAATATTTTATGTCTATCCTTTCAGACCATTGTTATCAACAGAAATACAAGGTGAACCACACACATAATTTAAAAAGTTTTAGTAGCTACATTAAAAAAGCATAAAGAAATATACAAAGTTAATTCTAATAATATATTTTATTTAGCCCAATATACCCAAAATATCATTTCCATATATAGTCAGTATAAAAATATTGAGACTGTTTACATTCTTTTCTTCATACCAAGTCTTTGAAACTTGGTATATATTTTACACTTATAGCTCCCCTCAATTTGACTAGACACAATCCAAATGTTCAACACCTGTGTGTAGGCAGTGGCTATATATTGGGTAGCACAGTTCAGGACTCTATTTGGTGTATGTACTATGATAGAACTATACATAAAATTATACATAAAATTACAATTTTTCCTTCACAAAAATCAGGTCATATGAAACCTATAGTTTTATAAGTTTTTAAGATAAACTTTTTGTTTTAAGGTAGTTTTGGATTTACAAAAATGTTGTGAAGATAGTACACACAGTGTCCATGTACTCTACAGCCTTATTAACACCTTACAAAGGGACATTTTTGATATTATTAAACTAATACTGATACACTGTCACTAACTAAAGCTCATACATTGTTAGATTTACTTAGATTTTACCTAGTGTCCTTTTTCTTTTTCAGGACCCCACCTAAAATGCCACGTTACATTTGATCATTGTGTCTGCTTAGGCTCCTCTTGGCTGTGACAGTTTCTTGGACTTTTCTTATTTTTGACAGCCTTGACACTTTTGTAAAATGTCACTCAGTGGGGATTTCTCTGATGATTTCTTCATGATCAGTCTGGGGTTATGGGTTTTGGGGAAGGAAACCATGGAGGTGAAGTGCCATTTCTCCGCATACCACATCAAGGGGACATGCTATTAACATGACTTATCTCTGTTCCTGTCGACCACAATTGCCTGGCTGAGGAAATGTTTGCCAGGTTTCTCCATTGTAAAGTCATTTTTCCCCACCCTTTCCTTACCATCTTCTTTGAAAGGAAGTCACAATGTGCAGCCCACGCTTGTGTGGAGAATTTACGCTTCATTTCCTTGAGTGTAGAGTGTCTACATAAATTGTATAGAATTCTTTACTACGGAAGATTTGTTTATTCTTTCTCATTTATTTGTTCAATAATTTATATCAGTGAGCCATGGATACTTATTTCATACTTTGGGTTATTATTCAATGTGTCTTTATTTTATTGCTGAAGTTGTTCCAGTTTTAAACACAGAAAATTTTTCATTTGCCTTCCATGTCCATTTGACATAGGCCCATTTTATTTAGTGCTATAAAGTGCTCCAGACTTATCTTGCATATGCCCTGTCTCCACCCTAGAATCTACTACTTCTCCAAGGAGCTCTAGTTCCTTTTATTGAAAAATTGTTTTAGGAACTGAGGAATGAAGATAGAGAATATATAAAATAGATTCAGTAAACAAGATGCTAAAATTAACAACATCATGACAGTTGGGGCATGTGGAAAGACTCTATTCTTGTTCTAACTAGAAACCTTTTGAAGTTTCCAGTCCTGAGTGAATGCCTGGATGTACACTAGACCTCCAGATAACCCTCTGAGGGACTTACATGTCCAGACCACCTGACATTCACCTGACACCCATTGTCTAGACCACCGAACATGACCTGACCTCCTGGCACCCATTTTCTAGACCACATGGCATCCAATACTCAGACCTCCTGATCTCTGACCGGTAACCATCCTGGACCAATCCTAGGGCTAAGAATACAGGACTGATTATTCTGAATAATGCACCTTTTACTGTAAGAACTCTTAACTTTTCCCTATTTAATGGAACACATCTGAATCTAGCGTGTTGTTCCCAGTTTGCAAATTCTAAGACCCTTGAACAAATCTTTATCATTTATTTCTGGCCAAAGCCTCTAGACTCTTTTTGAGTTTGTTCAACAAAACTGGTGTATGGGTTCTAGGCATGCTCATTGGTACTGACGTATCCCCTTAAAATATCAAAGGACAGATGGGAAACATATTTTGAAAGATGGTGAACTTCAAAAGGTAGAAGAGTAAGGAAATATATTACAGGAGAAGGAAAGAGCAGGAGCAGAATTTTGGAGCTGGGAAAAGCACAGGGAATCCGGAAGTTTTGAAGAGGCAAGATTCTTTGGAGGTACTCTGCAGGGAGATTAATCTGGTGGCACTAAGCAAGGTGAACCTCAGGAGGAAGAGTCTGAAAGGGAAGAGAACAATTAAATATCCAGTGTAATAGTAGTGCAGGTACAAGGGTGAAGTTTGTTCTCCCTCTGTACCACACTGGGTGATGTGGACAGAGCTATATACCCTTCTAATCTCAACAGCTGGGGGAGTTGTAACCTTTCTGAACTGCTGCAAGACAAAAAAGATTTTTAAAGTGATTTTCAAATATTTTATTTGCTTAGTTTATTTTGTCAAATACTATCTTTATTAGTATTTTCATTAGGTCTCTATTGATTGCAAATGATAGGAAGCCCAACTCAAAATAAATGGTTGCATTGTTCGTGTTCTCCCTGTGACTCCCTGTATCCTCTTATGTCTACGACTTCCTCCTGCCCGAGAGCTTTCTCCCACTCCACAGCCTGCTAAGTGCTGGGGGAGTAACACTCCGACCCCCAGGTGCTGTCCTCAACACATGAATTTGGGGTGTTTGATACCTTAGCTCCCTTGGCCCTCAGGTGGGTCAAGTTGAGGCAAGTTTTTCACACTGGTTCCCAGAGATTCCTTGACAGAATTAAATTCCAGGTGCTTACAGTGGCAGCTGGCTGACTTCCTTCCTATCACTCTCCCCCATGCCCCTGTCATGCATCCTAGATCACCTCCCAGTCAAATTACTTGCACTTGAATCATAGTTGGCTTCTGGAGGAACCCAAGAAAAGACAGCTAAGGGGTACAACGGAAAATCCCAGGCAGACCTCTAATCACTCAGGGGCAGGGCCTCATGCAATGGTATGAGGTCTCAGTTTCATATTCTCTTTTCAGTGTCAGGTGCTTTCCTAGTGGTGGGAGGTTGGCTGCTATCAGCTCTACATTCAAGTCCTAGCCTCCTACACCCCCATAACATTTCCAGTAGTTCCACAAAAAGACTTGGGATATAGGCTTGCATTACATACCCATCCTTGAACCAATCATTGTGGTCAGAGAGATGAACTATGCTAAATGGCCAGGGGGTCCAAGGTGGGATCAGCTTCCTCCAAAGCTAAACATTAGGTAGGAAGAGGTGAGGCTTAATTATTCAAGGAAAATCAAAATGGCACCAGAAAAAGGGGATGGATGTTGGGCAGGCAGAAAAGACACAGACAACCTGGATCAGCTATGCTTATTATTCTTAGACACCAGATTCAGAGATGGAAATTATTCCTGAGGTTAGAGTCTTGTAACTACGACTCTTTCTGTGATACCTAATGTGGGAAGATTGCTCCTAGAAGAGTCACTGGCTTCCCCTCTAGACCCACTGGTGCCTCCCACTGTGCCTTGTGTCTATCCTCTCCTTGTTCTGTGGGTTGTTTCCTTCACTCTTAGAACAGGTGGTTGGCTTGTGTGGAGGCCTGGGGGTTTTGTAAGGCTCTCCCTATCACTCCCCTTACTGTGGAATCTGTGACAGCACAGAAATAGAAAGCAGACTCTCTGGGTGTCAAGGCTAACATCGTGAGTTTTAGGCTTTGTCTTGTTTCCTAAACACCAAAGAATACCTCCCTTTCCTTGATTGCATGTTTTCAGAATACAGACAAATCCTGTGAATCATGTCATCACTGTCAGGCCGTTGATACAAGCACACCAGATAACAACTATAACTGGCTGTGAAATGACAGTCCAAGGTCCCAGATTGCCCCTCTCGTTTATACACTGCATTTGTCAATTGATGGATGCTCACGATATTGCCAAAACCTGTAGAAAACAAGAAAAAGATGACTTATCGGTTGACACTGCTGACAAGTAAATGTCACAAATGCCAGGTTTTGACCCAGGAAATGAAGAAAAACACAGTCTAGTTCTATTCCAACCTCTTTCCCAAATCTCCTTCCTCAGGCTGGGCTGCAGGGTTGGTGAGATCCCTACCAAGGCAGATGGAGGCCGGGATTGCACACAAGAGAGCAGGTGCTCTGGGTTGCATCCTTGGCTCTTCCCACTGGCAAAATGGCTCTTGATTGGCCGCCACCTGACAGGCTTTTGTAGTGTCACTGAAGCTGGGTGGCTCTGTGACTTTGTTGCTGTGGAGCTGGAAATGCGTTTCTGCATATGCAAGCTTGGTCTTGCGGTCTGTTGTCTGTGTTTGCTCTCTCACCTCTCTTCCTCCAGGCCCATTACTTCTCTTCAATAAATATGTAATATGTAATACATTTTCACAATGAAACAAAACTTGTTCAATGTAGACATAACCAAAAAGTATAAAGGAGACAATAAAATCCAAGAACAATCTCATTGCCCAGAGATAGATACTGTTAACATTTTGTATTGCTTTTGGTGTTTTTTAATGCAAATATGCATACTTTAAATAAACTGGGATTATATTGAAAATCTCTTTTTGGTTTAACATTATGTGTATGCATATGCCATCATATCATTTAATTGTATGTGAAAATGGGATTTTTATAGCTTCATACCACTTTGTTGCATAAGTGTACCTTATTTTAAGCATCATTGTTTGACTGTTTTCTGTTTTTACTATTTTAAATAAGTTTCAGTGGAAATTGTACATACAAGTGTTTGCATTTCTAATGATTTACTTGTATATTTATTGGTTCTTTTAAAGTTTTTTAAAAATATTTTATTTATTTATCTTTTAGAAGGGAAGGGAAGGAGAGAGGGAGAGAAATATCAATGTATGGTTGCCTCTGCCAAGGACACACAATGTATCTTGTGTCCCCTGCCAGGAACTGGCCTGCAACCCAGGCATGTGCCCTGACTGGGAACCGAACCGCGATCCTCTGGTTCGCAGGCCCGTGCTCAATCCACTGAGCTACACCAGCCAGGGCTAAAGTTTTTTATTTAATGGAAAATTCAAGCACCTACAAAAGAAGAGAGAATAGTTTAATGAAACAGCCTATATCTACCATCCAGCTCCCCATGGCAACTCATGGCCAGTCTTGTTAATCTACACTTCCAGCACCTGTGTGCTCACATATCTCCCCCAATCCTGATTAGTTTGAAGCAAATCCCACACATCATGTGTGCTTTACTCCGGAGATACATGATGTCCTGTTCTCTTTTGGTCTCTGCGCGTGTGTATGCTACTAGTGAATGGTGATAAGCAATGACTAAATCCATTGTTTGGTTGGGAGTTGGCTGGCAAAATGATTATATTCTAATTATATCATTTCTATGTCATTTATTAAATATTTCTATAAAGACAATATTTTCTTTATCAATTATTCAGTTCTCCTCTGAGGTTAAGTGTATGATTCTTTCCATTTATTTCTAAATTTTCAGGATAATTAGATGGTTCTCCTGGAGAATGTGACGAACCATCCCTGTTTGCTTGAGATAATGGTCTTTTTTTTTTTCCTGGGACATGAGGCTTGCAGAGCTAAAACCTGAATAGTCCCAGGCAAACCCCAGGCGAACCAAGACAAATCCCCTAAAGCACTTGAGGACTCTTATGAATCCGCAGACTTAAACATATTTAATGTGTTTCAATCTATTGGATTCATTATCATATTGATGTGAGAATTATCCCATCTTTGGTCCACAGGAATCTATTCAGATTGGCTCCTGAGTGATTTTCATGTGGCCTCTGTAGTTTTTAATGGATTCCTAGTTTTCTGAGATGACAAGATATTCAAGGCTCACTTCACACATTTCCTCCCCTAGAAATGGAGTCAGCCATCTATGACTAATGATAGTTGTGTTTTTCTTTTCAGTTCTAATGATTTTATTATTTTATTGCACTTGCAAGATACTCAATGTGATGTAGAATGGGAAGGATAATATTAAAAATCTTTTGTCTTTTTGAAGTTTTTAAGAGAATGCTTTTAATATATCACTTTACAAACAAATTCAAAGATTTCTTTTTTCAGATTAAGGAAGTTTCTTTTTCTTTCTAGTTTGTCAAGAGATTTTAATTATAAATACATGTTAAATGTGACCAATTTATTTTTCTGCATTTAGTAAGAGAATTTTATAGCTGATATATTTATGTGGTATGTTGCACTGATATTAAACTTTCCTTATACACCTGGGATAAATGCTATTTGATCATGGTGTATTACTATTACTTCTAATAATCAGTGTTAGTTTGATAATATTTTAGGAGCTATTATTGTTTTTCATAAGTATTATTGATCTATACATTTTCTTTGTCATCTGTCCTTATCTATTTTTTTTCATTGTGGTTCTGTTGGTCTCATAAAGTACTTTGAGTAGTTTTCCCGTTTTTATTATTTTCAGTTTTCAGGTACAGTTTGTATAATAAGGAAATTGTTGGTCTTGGGTTTGATGTAACTTGTCTGTAAAACCATATATATGCGTAGAGTTTTACATTTCTTTGTATATAAATTCAAATTTTCTACTTTTTCTCAGTTTTGCTAGATTATAATTTTTAGAAAGTTTTACATTTTGTCCAAGTTTCAACTTTATTTGTATAAATTTATTCCTTGCATTTTTCTTGTAATTATTTAAATTTTTACTGTGCCTGTAGCTATAATTTACTTTTATGCAATATTTTTGTTTTCTTTATTTCCTTGACACATCTTACCAGATATTTGCCCATTTCAAAGAGCCATTTACAATTTTTTAAATTTTATTTTTAATTACAGTTTACTTTCAATATTATTTGCATTGGTTTCAGGTATACAGCATAGTGGTTAGACAATCATATACTTTATGACATGTTCCCCCTTGTATTTCCAGTACCCACCTGGCACGGTACATAGTTATTGCAATATTATTGACTATGTTCCCTGTGCTGTACTTCACATCCCATGACTGTTTTGTATCTACCAATTTGTGCTTCTTAATCCTTTTACCTTTCTCCCAGTCTGCTAACTGTTCCCCAGCTGCCCCCAGCAATCACTAGTTCACTGTCAATGGGTCTGTTTAAATTTTGTTTGTTATTTACTTTGTTCTTCAGATCCCACACATAAGTGAAATCACATGGTATTTGTCTTTCTCTGATTGACTTTTTCACTGAGCCTAATACTCTCTAGCTCCATCAGTGATGTCATAAATGGTAAGATTTCATTCCCTTTTATGGCCAAGTCGTATTCCATTGTATATGTGTACTGCACCTGTTTTATCCACTTGTCTGTTGGTGGGCACTTGGGTTGCTTCCATATCTTGACTGTTGTAAATAATGTTGCAATAAACATAGGGGTGCATATATTCCTTTAAATTAGTGTTTTGGGTTTCTTCAGATAAATTCCCAGAAGTGAAATCACTGGGTCATGAAGTAGGTCCATTTTTAATTTTTGAGGAGACTCCAATCTGATTTCCACAGTGACTGCACCAGTCTGTGTTCCCACCAACAGTGGACTAGGGTTCCCTTTTCTCCACATCCTTGGCCAGAAGTTCTTGTTTATTCAGAGAAGCATTTTAAATTGATCTTTTCCATTGCTTCTTTATCTCTGTTTCCTTTATTTTAGTTCTTACTATTTCCTTTCTTCTACTTTGGTTGTTTACTCTTACTCTTTTAAAATACTTTCTGATTGAATACTTTTCTCACTATATTTAGATTTTCGGTTTTTAATATATTTTTAAGGCTATAAAATTTTCTCTGTGTACTACCTTAGGTTCATATCATAATTGTTAAAATGTAGACCTTTCATTATTGTTCAGTTGTAAATATTTTAACAATTCCGTTATAATATTTTCTTTGTTTCATGAATTATTTAGGAGTCCATTTCTTTTTATTTGAAGTTGGATTTTTATTAATAGTATCTAATTTTGTTCATTGTAATAAAAGAAACCTGAGTTGTGTGATGTTCATTCTTTAATACTTGTTAAGATTTGCTTTGGTCAACTTGTGATCATTTTTTCCTGATTATTTCTTAAGGATAAACTTCTGACTCTAGAATTGTTGAGTAAAATGATATTATATATATTAACAGGTTAACTGAGAATGATTGTACAGATTGATAGTTCCACAACATTACTCTAACAGTTTTTGTTTCCTCACCTATTAAGGAGCACCAGTCTAATGCTTTAAAAATTATTTAACAATTTTTTAGCAAAAACATATTTTCTTATTTTAATATGGATTTGGTTTATCACCAGGGTTAAATTACTTTTATATTTTTGTTATTTTTCTTAATTTAAAAAAGTTGTTTATTTTTATTGTCATTGTCAAAATTGGTATAATTCTTCTTTAATTTTTTGTAATAGTACTTTATTTTTTAAGAATACCAAACAGCCTTGTTTATAAAAGATCATTGCCCTAGAACACACTACTAATTTTTAACCAAATGGGTGAGCAGCTGAATTTTTATTATGGCAGCTCCTGGCTCCTTGTATGAACCATGTACCTAGCGCTTTCAACCCCAAAACTCACCATTACTCTTATGGACAAAATACAGGCCACATACTAAACTGAACAAGTTCAGGGGAGTTCATGGCAGCCCTACAAACTCAGAGACTGAAGGTAACTACATAGGATGGTCTGAACATAAAAAAATTTAATTAAAGGTGAGTCAGGCTGCATAGTCACATTCTTCAGCTTCCTTGACAAAGGTCAGTCTTTGCCTTAAGTGAGCCTGTCCATTATATTCTTGCATCTGAGATCACATACCTTTGAAACGTCAAAGTAATCTTTGGCAGACCCCTCACCTCACAACCTTTACACCAGAGGAAGAGATCACAGAACCCCTTGTGGTTATCCTGTTTCTTGAGTACCATCTCTATGTGCTATAAATGTTAATCATTAATTATCCTGTACTCAGCAATATAAAAAAAGTATGTGTCTCTCCATTTTACTTTTTATCAGATCTCAGAGATTTCCCCACTTTGCTTCCTCCTGCCTCCTTAATTTACTGCCAGTGGATTTCATGTAACCCACCTTTGATTCTAATGTATAAAATAAGCTGCAAAACTGCCACTCTCTGGAGCTTTTTTCTCCATGGGTTGAGATTTTGCTTCCTGGGAATTTGTCATCAGTCCTGTTCAAATACACTCATAAAATTTTTGTATAGATTTGGACTGTTCTTATGTTGACACCCTGATGTAATTTACATATAAGCCACAGAACTTCTGTGGCCTTTATTTAGGTTGTTTTCTGAGAAATATTTCAAAATATTTTGGGATTCTGGCTGCTGAAATTGTCATTCCAGAAGAGACAAGAATGACATGAGTACCAATGGGCACATGTGAAAGTTAGAGGGACCTCTTCAGGAAAGGGACCAACTTCTTTGGGCCAAGTCATTTTTCTGGGAGGTGTTTGTTACACAGGGGGAGCTTGTTGTAAAGGGAATCCTATCCAAATAAATGGTAATGGGATGAGAGAGTTTCAGAGTGAGGTGGTTTAATCCTGAGGTTGAGTGTAAGATAGAAGTTGGAAAAACTGCACTGGTAAGAGAAGAAAACAGCTGGTCACAGAGTTTCATTAAGGTTCAGGAGGCTTTTAAAGAAATTCTGCCTTCAATGATCTCAATTTTATTCTGGCTTCTAGTTCTTAGCCCTATCATTTCTGTCCTTAAATTCATGCCTCTCATTAATCCCCAGGTAGTGTCAGCATGTTCCCATTGTTCCCAGAATTATATTAATGACAGGATTGTCCCCTAGAGGCCAGACAGAGGGACAGACTCCTTAAAATGTTCTAGGTGGGTGGTTCTCAAGGCTGGCTGCATATTAGACTAAATTGGAGAGCTTTACAGAAAAGTGCTGATTCCTGAGCCCTGTACCAATATGGGGACACATATCCAGTCTCACCACATCAAAGTTTACATTTAAGTGAAAAAATAAGATAGAAATGGTAGCAGCTGCTCTGCGATAAAGCTACACATGAATAGAAGCAGAATTACTAATAGCAGAAAGGTGAATTAAAGATGTTGGAGGAAGAGAGAAAGGAGACATTTTATCTGTAGGTTTCTCAGTCTGGCAGGGAATCAACTTTATAAAATCTAACACTGAGAATTGGAATTTGAATGTGGCATATTTGAGGTGTGTATTTGTGATGTTCTCACAAAGGTGCTCATATTCATATATATGAGTTAACTGTTGATTACCCAAGTTTGGCCTCCTAATTTTTCAACCTTTGCTTTTCACTAAGCTTTCTTTTGGCTGTGGGTGGCTGGTGTATTAACAGTGGCCCAAAACTCTGAACTACCAACTAAAACTTTATCAAGGGCTTAGATTCAGTGGCAATACTAGCACCTTGAGAGATACTCTTCTACATCAACACTAATTTAAATTTTATCTTTTGAAATTGTAGAATTATAAGAAAATTATAATTAAAGGGCTTTTGAATGTACCCAGCCTAACTTCCTTATTTTTGAAAATATTAAAACAGTCAATAGAGTTTTTAGTTTTGTCAAACAAACAAACAGACATAAAGGATAGCTTCTGTACTTCAATACCTTCTTCTCTGTCCCCATTACCTGCTTCTCTCATACTCTGAACGAACTGACACAGTACTAAATCTCAAATAATTCTCAGCCAGTACCACCTGGGAATTCTTCTGATTTCTAGTCATATATATAGAATTTTCCTCTCACTGTCTCTACCTAGAAGATTCAAATATCTGCTAGCGGTTCTATGGACTTTCTCTAAGTTTTTTCTGGGGGTTTCTATCCAATATTTATGAATGTAAAAAAATATGGTGGATTGAATCACTTGGGAATATGTAGGGGGAGGAGAGAAACAGCCCCTGTGACACCTCTCAGGATTGTGCTCATGGGCTAGTCTTCTGGATTTCTCCAACATGACTGCTTAAGGGCTTATTCCATCAAATTCACAGGGAGAGCCTCTGGACTCTAGAGTCTAGAACATTCTTTCTTGACAGAAACTGTGAGGTAATAACTGTGTGTTGTGTTAAGTTGTGTTTGTGGTATTTTTTTATGTAGTAGCAGAAACTAATACAAATTTTGGCATTTGGAAGTGGGGAGCTTCTGTAACAAATATCTAGAAGAGACAGAAGCAAGCTTGAGGAGCATAATAGAAATGATTCAATTGAAAAGTGCTCTAACCTTGAACAGGCTGTTGTAGATCGGATTTCAAGGACACTGCTGGTAAAGGCTCGGAAGGAAGTAAGAAACATGTTATTGGGAACTGGGAGAGAGGGGATCCTTTCAGGTAAGTTGTAGGAAACTTGGTGAAATTGTCTTCTATAGTCATGTGGTTGAATAGGCTGTAGAGCTAACAAGATTTTTAAGCAAAGTGTGGAGCTGTTTTTTTCTTGTTTATAGTGAAATGAAGAGAGATAAACTGGAGAAAGAATTGTCCAACAAAAGGGAACCAACACTGCACGAATCTAAAAATTCTCAATCTCTTCAAATGGAAAAAGATGTAAAAATTAAGATACTGCAGCGCAAAGGAAAAACTGGGATTTTTTAATCTCACAGTGAAGATGTAGTGAGACCAGCTATCTCCGGGAGAGCCAATAGCGTCTAAATAAACAAGACAGCCCCTTTTCTGCGTTCTTACAACACCCTTTCCTATCTTCTTTCTGACACGTGGTATTATAATTTTATTTTTGTGCCTAGTGTGTAAAGAAGGTTGTGTTTCCTCCTTAATTTTTTAAAATTTATTGATATTTTAGACAGAGAGAAGGGAGAGAGACAGAAACACCAGTCTGCTGTTCCACTCATTTATATGTTCATTGATTGCTTCCTGTATGTGCCCTGACCGGGGATGGAACCCACATCCTTGGCATATTGGAATGAGGCTCTAACCAAATGAGCTACTTGCGCAGGGTAGTTGTGAGTTTCTTGAGGGTGGGGACTATGTTTTTTTCAAGTTACAGCACTGGCATTAATCATTGTGATTGTCACATGGTAGATGTTCAATAATGTGGCTGAATGGATAGTTAAAAGGCTCCTTTATCTCAGTGCATCATCAGTCCTCAAAGGTAACTCCAAGCCGTAAGACTTCCCATTACCGAAGATACTAGTAGATTCCTAGCAGTGTAACCAAGCCAGTGCTCTCAGCAGTGCCTGTGATAATTTTGCCAAAAAAGTGTTGCTAACAGGAACAGCTGCTAGAAAATGGGGTTTCCTAGGAGCCACTACTGAAGTAAACCTCAATCTCTTCATCCTGTGGTTCTTTCTGGTTCTGCGATCGTCCTCATGCCCAGAATGCATATTGCAGCTCACATACACTCTAAGATCAACCTTTATTGGGCATCTGATGATAGAGCTTTTTTAGTTTGGATGTAGTATCACACAGATTTCCAAAGAATTTCCTAGAAGTTTGGGAAGTTGCATAAGAACAACAGGTTGCTTAACTTCCTATCATAACACACTACACTAAGTCGCTGTCCCCAGATTGCCCTTCTACCTACAGTCTTGGAATCTCGATAAAAATTCCCAGGTAAAGTTAGAGAACATGCTCTGGAATTTTCAAATTTACGCTCTCTGTCAAACATGGGTTTTGCCTAAAATGTGGCAATTCTAGATGTAGAATCTCTTCCTCAGGGTGGAGTTCTAACTCCAGGAACGTGACTGTGGTCACAGCATTGCCGTGCTCATCAGCCTCCCACAGCTTCTGGTTTCTAACAGCAGAGCACCTGTCTGAGCTCCTGAGATGAATGGTCACAAGAGGTTCAGCCCTTAACTTGACATCCTCTCATATGTATCCCAATTGCTGCCCAATTAGCACAGCTCTCTAGTGTCATACTATAAGGAGAACCTGATACTCATGAAAATCAGCTTACTGCGCTTTTTTCTGCTGAGAATACGATTTTTTCTAGACAGACACAGTGCAAATGTATATAATCTTATCTCAGGGACAGTGAAATTGAAGGTACAGTGGATTGATTCAAATTAAAATTACATTCCAAATAGAGTAGCATTGGCAAGGAATGTAGGGTCACCTTTTCTGGGCCACATGTTTGATGTGTTTCCATGCCCCTCTTGGGCAGAACCTCTTCTCCCCTTGTGTTCTCAGGCAGTGCAATGTTCCTTAGTGTAAAGCTTTTGACTTTTCTCTGCAGCCCCTTCACTTACTTCTCCCGAAGTAGGAAAATACATTTCCAGATCAACTTATTTAAATTGTGCCCACTTGTAAATGTCCAATCACTAGGCTGTACACCTAGAATTAATATAATATTAAATATTAAATGTAATTTAAAAAACTAAAAAATTATTTAAAAATAAATTATATCCTCCAGTGTCTTTCTCAACATCGTATGTTGCTTTCATAACACACATTTTAATTTGAATATATATTGTTTATGTATTTGTTTATCCTAACTCTCTCATTAGAATATAAGGAACTTGACTGTTGGATATATTTTTTCCTTAGCATTATCTCTTTGGCATCTAACACACTGCCTGCAACTTCTCCATAAATAAATGCAATCTAACGCAACACAATCGCTGGAAGGTTTAGAGTTGGCAAGGGTGAAGGGGATTGCCTTCAGACAGGTGTGAATTAAGGGTAAGATTTCAGGACTCAAAAATGTGGGTATCTCTGAGACAAATGGGGTGGCCTGAGCAAGAGTGTGGAAGTAACAAAGCACATTGTATTTTCAGAGAAAATATGGTCTCCAGAGAAATTCTGGGATGGTTCTGAGGACAGAGAGAGTCCTGAGGCTGGTCTGGCTGCACTGGACAGGATGACTTAGAGCAGGCAGAAAGAGCCTAAGTCTGTGTGTGTGTGTGTGGGATAGAATGAGGTGGTGTGGGGAGGGGCCTGGGGACTGCAGTAAAACCAGCTGTGGGAATAGCAGTCGTAACTACTTGTCTCAACCCACGCCACTCACTGTGTGATGTGGGAGGAGGAAGGAATGAAGTAAAAAAAATGTTCCATCTGAGACAGCCAGTGTGTACAGCTAGCAGAGTTGGCTTGGCTTCTGAATTCCACAGGAAATGATTTCCTTTGTTTTGAGCAAATGTTAATTTTACCTGCTTACCAATCGCCTCAGGTACTAGATTCTGGGAAAAGAATGTTTCTGAGGAGGTCTGGGCACCATTACTCTCTATTCTCTGAGCCCAGGGGTGGCAACATTTTTCTGAAAATAATCAGCAGTTTCCTTCCCCGATCCCAGAGGACAAACCACTCACAATCCCCATTTTCTCAGCATCTTCCTCAGTGTGCGTGTGGGTGTCTCCAAGGTTCTGCAGCCTGGGGTGTGTTTTGCTGGTGCCTGAGTTTGGGGTTAGTTTTTTGCCATCACTCTGCCATCTGTGCCCTTTCTGAGAGCACAGTGACACAGATCCCTGGCTGTAACTGAGTTGGTGAGGTCGATGAATTTAACTTCTTGGAAGTTCAGTGAATAACATTCATTTGTTGAATAATCAACAGAATTACATAGAAGAGTAAGATAAAAATTCCCCTATCAGGAAGCTGTTTGTAACATTAAAATATTAATCAGTAACACAGACAGTGTTCTTTCAGACTAGAATCACAGCTCCTCTCTACTGCACAGGCATTGTTGGAGTTGATGGCTCTGGTAGCCTTGCTTCAATTTCCTATGCTTCCCTTGAAATAGTCCTGCAGTGAATTCTGATACCAAATACTTGGAGTTAGGTCAGACTTCACAGAGTAAAGGCACAGTTCTCTGTAAGACTGCTCTTGCTTCAGACTCCAATTGCTATTTATAGGTTCTCCTATAAAGGTGTTTGGAAGGTAACTGTAGGTAATAATGTTCATTGCCTCAGGAAACTATTATTGGTTTCATGAATGATGCACCTATTATATTTAGTAAGTCTCTTCATTGAAAACTACTTTCTAGTTGGCTGAATTATTTCCTTATCATCTCATGTGTATTTTATTTAACTAACAGAAATTTAAGTTCAGTATGACCAGGAATCTTGTTCATTAAACCAATTTCTTTACTTTTATTCCAGAGGGATAGATAACCTTTAAGAGTGTTTAGAAAATCTTCTTGAATATGGCATTTTTCATTGCAATGCAAATGGAGGTGAGAAAGAGGAAAACCGGGCGGCATATAGACTATTTCACACATCCTTTCTCCTCTCCTCCTACTTAACTAATAATCTCACATCTCATGTTATTAAGAAAATACAAGTAACCAGAGCACAATTTCTTCATTTTCTCATTCCAAATCTGCCAACTGTACTGCATCTGTACTTTCCATGTTCTCAGCCTTTCCTTCTGTTTAATGGATGAACCCTCCCTGCTTATGTTGAGGGTGACTCCTCTATTTCTGTACTGGACCCTGTCACCTTCGCCAACTCAAGGACTTCACATTAGGCTCTCTCTTCCACATCCTCAAGTTCTGTCTCTCTGCTGCATCAGGACACACACACACACACACACACACACACTATCATCTACGTTGTTTCATACCCCTAATAAAATGTTTATTGCTTTACAGTGTTTAATTCAGTGTCACTGGAGGTAAAGCAATGTGGATTTTCTCATATTTTCTCACTGATTTCCCTATATTCCTTCCCTCCCTCTCCCAGGATTCTTTAAAAATATTTATAGTATGTTTTAAAATTCTGATGTCAAAGAAATGGATATTAATTACATACAGTGGAAAAACATAGAGAAAATATGAAGAAAATAAAAATCACCTTTTAAATCAAACATGGAGAGATAAGCTTTGTTAACAACTTGGCGTATTAACTTTATATATGCACATTTACAAAATTGTAACTGTGTAGTGTGTTCAGTTGTATTTATTGTATTTTTTTCCTTAAGAGGAATAGTATTTCCAGATCATTAGCATGCTTTTAATGTCTGCATTTGTATAGAAATAGTCATGATTTACTTACCTAACCAACCTCCTACTAATAGACGTTTATATTTCCCTCAATTTTTGACATAATAAAAAGTGTACAATAAAATACTTCTGTATAATTATTTATGCACACTTATGATTATGTCATAGGAATTAAATTTATAGGAGTAGAACTAATGGGATGAGCACGTATTTTCTCTCTCCCTCCTGTTAGCAAAGCTCAGAATTCAAAATACGTGTTCTTTCTACCACTGAACCTTATGTCTTCAACCAGGAGCCTTCAGGTGCTCCAAAGCATTCCTTAGCTCTTCACTTTGACATTAGCCCTTGAAACTTTCTTAAAAACGAAATCTCTTCATCCTCTTACTCTTCTGCCAAGCTCGCCCTCCTGAGGTAACTAACAATGATGCATGTCCATCCATGCCTTACAATTAGGCTTTTATATGTGTAGGTTTTATTTTGTTTTGCTCTTGTAGAAAACTGAGTCTCACTGTAAGCAATATTTTTCTTTCTCCAACATATCATATGCATCTTTGCAGGCCAATGCACATAGTTCTAATATATCCCTTTTAATGGCTGAATGATAATTATGATATTGTAGATTAGATGCTGTTGTTGGGTCAGCAAATTAAGTGGGGCTCAGCTGAGTGTTCCTTCTAGTCTTAGACTCACTCATGCATCTTAGATCCACTGTGATCAGCTCTAGGTCAACTTTGCTGATCTTGGCTTGGTTGTCTCACATAATCCAGGCCTCAGTGGGAGTGGTCTGACTTGGTTCTTGTCCATGTGGCTTATTATTTTCTAGAAAGCTAGCCTTATCCACCTGCAAAACACAGAGGTCCCAGAGAGCAGGCAGGGGAATGCAAAGTCTTGTGAAGTGTAGGCTCATAACTTGTACACTGTCATTTCTGCTACATACTACTAGCCTAGGCAAATCACAAGGTCTGCCCAGATTTAAGGGATAAGGAAATAGAGTCCACCTCTTCATGGAAGAGCTACAAAGTTGTGAAGGGCATGGATTCAGGAAGACACATGCAATTGTGCCCATTTTTGCCAAGTACCACATACAGACATCCCATTATTTATCCCCCAGTCTACTATGGATGAGTATTCAAGTTATAGTATTAATCTTATTAAGGGTTCTAGTAAATATTGCAAAATTAGCATTCAAAAAGGTTATACCAGTTTACGTGTTAATCCGTAATATATAAAAGTATGTTCCACCACACTCTCATTATTCTAGAAAAAAACCTTTCCTCCTCTGAACCTTGTCATTTTGTTATATCAATATGTATATCTTTTCAATTTAATTTCATATTTTAGTTATTTGTGAGGTTGAATTTGTTTAAAAATGCTTATTAGCCATTTTTGTTGTTTCTTATAAGAGTTTTTTTTTAAATGCTCAACCTCACTAGCCATTAGAGAAATTAAAACCACAATGAGATGCCACTTCACACCAGTCAGAATGGCCACCATAAACAAATCAACAAATAATAAGTGCTGGCAAGATTGTAGAGAAAGGGAACCCTAATGCACTGTTGGTGGGAATGCAAACTGGTGCAGCCACTGTGGAAAGCAGTGTGGAATTTTTTTCAAAAAACTAAAAATGGAACTGCCTATTGACCCAGCAATTCCACTGCTCGGGGTATATGCTGAGGATCCTGAAATAGCCATTCAAAAGAACCTATGCACCCCAATGTTCATAGCAGTGTCATTTACAATAGCCAAGTGCTGGAAATAGCCTAAATGTCCATCAGTAAATGAATGGATAATAAAACCGTGGTACATTTACACAATGGAATACTATGCAACAGAAAGAAAGAAGGAACTCCTACTTTTAGCTACAGCATGGATGGAGCGGGAGAGCATTATGCTAAGCCAAGTAAGCCAGGCGGTGAAAGACAAATACCATATGATCTCATCTATAAGTGGAACCTAATCAACAAAACAAACAAGTGAGCAAGACAGAACTGGAGACTTGGGAATAAAGAACAAAGTGACAGTGACCAGAAGGGAGGGAGGAAGAGGGAAGGAGAGAATGGAGGAAAGAAGGAGAAGGAGCAAGTCAAGGAACATGACTAGAGGACTCACGGGCATGGACAATGTGGGGGGACTGACTGTGGGGTTGGAAGGAATGGGGCAGAGGAAAGCAATGGGGAAGAAAGTGGGACAGCTGTAACTGAACAACAATAAAAATGCTTTTTTCATGGCATTTGTTTGCTTTTCTATTGAAGTATTAAATTTTCTTGTTCATTTATAAATGCTCTTTATTTTTTGGGACACAAACCATGTTTGTTAGACAAGGACAGTCACTTAGATTATTCTCAGGGCTATAAGGCCAGGTTGTTGTTTGGAGTAAGCAGAAGCTGAGTCCTTAGGTAACATCCTGGTTTCTAGAGTAAAATTATTGAGACTTATTCTGGCAGAATTCTGCCATATCTACTCCTTTCCTAGAAAACTTTTATTACCTTGTATGAATAGTATTAGGATCAATTTTCTTTATTTTTTAAATAAAGCAGAAACCTACACATTTATTTTTATTATTTATTTATTTTTTTGAAGGACAATTTTCTTTTTATTAGTTCTTCATACACATAATTTAAAGAGCTAAATTGTGCCCTGGCTGGTGTAGCTCAGTGGATTGAGCGCGGGCCTGTGAACCACACAATCGCAGTTCGATTCCCAGTCAGGGCACATGCCTGGGTTGCAGGCCAGTTCCCAGCAGGGGACTCACAAGAGGCAACCGTACACTGATATTTCTCTCCTCTCTCTTTCCCTTCCCCTCTAAAGATAAATAAATACAATCTTTAAAAAAATAAAGAGCTAAATTGTTCTACAAGCTCATAGAAACTTTATTATGAAAAAGAGTACTTTTAGAGAATGTTATTTACTTTCATTTTTCCAAGAATACATGGTGTTGATGCTACTTTTATTTTTTTCAATATTAAGCATCATCTCCTGATAGCTCACTGAGACACAGGGTATGGCTCTGTTTCCTCTCCCCATCCAGAAACCTATACATTTAAAAAACAATGGAGAAGTTAAAAAATGCTGAGGAGCAAAACCGAGACACTTCTTGTCTTCACACCATCTTAGGGAGGTAGATCCAATTCAATAAATTGATCAGAATCTCCTATAAGCAAGACACAGTGCTAGGTGCTGCTCCTGGTGGTGATGAAACATGAATCAAAGTTCCTGCCAACAAAACCTTAGAGTTCTATCGCAGGTTGTGTGTTGCTGAGTAGCTGTAAGGAATCCGAGAGCCCCTCTGTGCACCAGGCATTATCAATGGACTGAATGGCCATCAACAACAGCAGTAATCACAGCTACAGCATTGAGTGCTTTCACTGTATCATGCACTGTGATAACTTTTAATACATATTTGTTCTCTTAGGCTAAATATACATGGATGTGTTGTGTTTAGTAAAAAAATTCAAAAGTGTTACTGTAGGCATAATACCATTTTTTATTCATTGGAAATAGGAAATTTATTACTATGTGCAAATGCTTTGGCTTTAAAAAAGGACGTGCTCATGTTTAAAAAGGTTGGGACACACCCACCAATAGGGGAGGGAGACTTAGGGACAGTACATCCCTTACTCAAGATTACAAGTGTGGGGTGTGAGGGATTGCAAACTAAGAGTCAAGAATTCAGGTATTTGAACATCATCCTTAATTTAAGGTTCTGGCCTGTAAACTGAACCTGTCTCATGATCCTCATTTCTCTGGTGCTCATTTTCAGTTCCCAGGCTGGGTAGGAGAGACAAAGTTCCCACGGGGGAACCAGAAGTCTTTATGCACAGAGTCCGCCCTGAAGTCTGCTTGTGGGTGTCTGGTGGCTCATTTAGTTCCTGTGGGAAATTCTGGACATTTATTACAAAGGTTTAGCAGATGAGAGCCAAGTTACCAAGTCAAAAGTGAGCGTGAGGAAGAAGCAACACATCTGGGCACCCACTAACATCCTATTCACAATGGGGAAGGGGCGTGGTCATCAGCATTGGCCCTTCCTCTCTTCTCCCTTTGCTCATCACAAGCCTTGGACTCCAGGCCACGGGAAGCCAACTGCAGAGGTACAGGCCTAGGAGCTCCAAATCCCTTAGTCGTCCCCAAATCTGGTGGAGGTCGAGGGTCTGGGAAAAGAGCACATTACATTGTTCTATGCAGTTAGAACAATGAGAAGGGAATGGTGTTCATGTTCACTTGTCCTCACCAGCGTGCTCTCAGAGCACTGTACGAGTTACTTGCTGAAGACGTGATGAATATGAAAGACTTTCGAAAAATATCCTTTATGTAATTATTGAAAGTGTAAAACGACAGTTTCCCCCTCTTGTATGGGTTTTCAAGTGCTTCTGAAGTTTAGAAAACACTAAAATCTGAAAGCAAGTTGAATATTGTCAGACAGAAGATACTTTTGTCATTTCAAATAGAGATATTGTATTGCAATTTAAAGTAAATCTGTTAGAATTATCTTTTTTTTCAAATGAACTTATACAGTGAAGAGTGCCTTCAGCTATGTTCCCAAATGTGGGGGATTTGCAGTCCTTTTACACCGATTGAATAAATTAGACCTAAATCAGCAGTGCTGCATTTAACCATTTGCTAGTCACAAGGTTGGTGAGTCAGCACAGCTTCCCACTGTAAACACAATTTACAATGATAGTGATCAGTGTTCTGTAACAAACCTCTCACAAGTGAGGTTTCTGTGACAAACATTCCCAGTTAACAGTTCTTGGAACCATTAGGATAGAATTTTCAATTTTATGGGAAAGACCTTTGCTCTTTTTAGTTAACAGAGGTAAGCAGAGAACTTTTTTCTTATTATAAGACACAAAACATGGATTTAGCTTACATTTTATAGTCGCTGGCACTGAACTATTTATTAGCTGCTTTTCTTCTTCCTATTTTATTTTATTTTTTAATATATGTATTTTTAAAGAATTTATTTATCTTTAGAGGGGAAGGGAAGGAGAGAAGGAGAGAAATATTAATGTATGGTTGCCTCTTGTGTGCCCCCTGCTGGGAACTGGCCTGCAATCCAGACATGTGCCCTGACTGGGATTCGAACCGCGTCCTTTGGTTTGCAGGTTCATGCTCAATCCACTGAGCTATACCAGCCAGGGCCTCTTCTTCTTATTTTTTGGGGGGGAGCCTTGATACAGGGTGCAGCCAAAGAGGGGTGCCCGGGAAGGATTTGGAATAGTGTCCAGAACTCAAAGTGTATAGGAATATTGGAGAGACACGAGGTTTCAGCAGAATGAGGACCCCCCTGTAGCCATTAGGAGAGAGAGAGCCACACGGGTTTCAGCAGGGTGCAGACCCCCTCTTGGCCGGGTGAAAGGGAAAACCATGTAGCTTTGCCAGAATGGAGATCCCTGCGGCTAGGTGAAGAAGAAAGACGCGCTTTTGAGTAAATCGGCTTTGGTAGAAGAGGCCCACGTGGCTTTGGGGTGCTCCCTTTGGCTGAGTGGCCTGGAAACCAGGAGAGACTTTGACTGGAACTTGGTACAAAGAACTCTTGCCAGTGGAAGGTGCCACATGACTTTGGATTAATTGGAGATCCTGCCTGGACAGGCAGGCGACACAGCTCACGTGCCAGCGACCTGAAAAACGGACGTGTGCTCTTTTCCTGATTTACGGTACCCGGAGTTGGGACAGTGGGAGAAGGGAGCGCTGTGTGTGTGTGTGTGTGTAGGTGTATACCCTTAAAGACTTTAATATTTTAAGGAAGGCATTAGGCCTGAATAGCATTAAATAAACATTTTGTTTCCTTTTCACAAATCTCTGGCATTGAGAGATGTGTTTCCAATTGGCGGCGGACAGAAGAGCCCTATAGATATTAGTGTATCGTCCTTGGGAGGGGCCCCTGTTTTCTGTAGCAGTTTTTGGCATCCCTCGGTGGGCCAAGTATTGCCCCCCCCTCGGACCCTTTGTTCGGTAACAGCCTGAAAAAAAAGACTTTTATAATTTATACCAATTTAGAAACACTCTAAGTGCATACCAACTCCAGGAGAAAGGACCAAAGTAAGTATACAAAGGAAGGCCCGGGCCTTCTCCTTATGTCAGGTCCTCCTAATCAGGAATCAGGAGGAAGCTCAAACAGCTTCACAGTTCCTGCTTCCCAGTAACCGTCATGTTTGCCATCTTTGTCATCATAGGCAAATGCCAGCAGAGGCCTTTTGGGAGTGCTAAGCCCCAGTGAAGGCTGGAGACTCACACCACACCTGCCCTAGTTTGTCTCCTGTTTCTACGTCAGCAATGTCAATAAAATGATCTTTCGATGCTGAGGCCAGCATTTCCCTGTTGTGGCTGAAACTGAAGGTCCTCACAGGCCAATCTAGCCTGGAAAAGCACCGAACGCACACTAACTGGTCCACATCCCAGAGGCTGACCAATTCATCTGCACTTCCTGTGGTGAAGTACTTCCCCATGGGGTCGAACTGGGTACAGATGCAGTTAGATGGGTGGGCATGGATGGACTGCACCGGCTTCAGCTCTGGGTAGCTGAGGATGTTGATACAACTGTTGCCATTTGTCAGGAAGAACATATTATTTTCATTCCTCCAGGAGATTTCATTGACCTCACACTTGAACTGCTCCTCCACTTTTGAACAGCGTGTAAATAATAACTAGCATTAATTGAACACTTAATATGTGCCAGGCACTGACATTTCTGTGAGGGATCTATTCTTCACTACCCCAATTTCTTTAGAAGACTGAAATGTGAAATATTTTATTCAAGGTTGCAGAAGTAGAATATGAAGAATATGAGTGTAGACAGCCTGTATCTGGAACCTGTGCTTTTTTTATCTGTCTTGTATTATTAATTTGTTCCTCTCACCAAAGGCTTATTGTTAATCCAGCATTTTTCAGTCTCAGGAGTACTTGTGTCAATAACTTCCTAAAATTTCTCTCACATTTTTTTTGTTCCCAAAAAAGAATGGTATGAAGTTTTAAGTTGACTTTTAATCAAGGCCAAATCAAGGATGTTTTGGGCTCACAAAATCCACTTCCACGAAGAGCTGCTGGGAGAAAGCACACATCTGCTCACTGCGTCCTTACTTTGGAACCTCAAGAATATGTGCAGGCTGGGTCTTTTCAACCCTCCACTAAAACGTAACTCAATGTGATAAGATCACCTACGTTTCAGTAGGTGACAATAGGGAATATGAAAAGACTCTATTTTTCTATTATGCCATTCTGTACTTGTGCTTGGTGACACCAGCTAGCGGTGTCACCGCTGGTGATTGATGACCTCCTGCTGGCGTGGCCAATTCAGCAGGAGGACCGACACAGATGTGTACAAACAATGTAGGGAATGAGATGTCTGTTCTCTTTTTAAAGTGATGCAGTTTGGGGGTTAGATTTACGATGGTTTTTATTGGCAACAGTGGCTCCTATGAGGTTTCTAAGAAGGTGGAGACTGAATGTTTGTTAGGCCTTGAAAGTTAATTGTTCAGAAATTCCAAAGCATATGCTGGTCAATGGGTTTGCTGTCAAAACAGAAAAGATTGATGCACAGGAGGACGTTTCTTTAGAGAGCAGCACGGCAATCCGATGCCTTTGAATGCCCTTAAGAGAGACCAATTTGCAAGGCTGGTGTTTATCTGTTCATTTGACTAAGTTGTGGCATTTACATAGTAATGTTTTCAGTTTAGCTTGGGAATGTTATTTTAAATCCTATACATGCTGCATATAAAAGTGTCCAAATGAATTATCTTCTGTGTTTACTGTTTCTCAATGTTTGTTTATGTGCCTATTTGAAACTACTGTTTCCCAGTCACTGCCTTTGTCCTAATCTACTGTCAGCTGGGCTCCCATACAGGGAAGGTGTGTTCCTTTGAGGCCGTTAGTAACAAATGTCCTTATTTTGAGGTTGCTCCAACTTCCTTATTAACCCAAGCTATTTCTTCTAGTAAGTATCCAGGGTAGTGGTTTTCAGGTGTAGTATTTTGGTTTCTTAGTCTTAGAAACAGCACATGACCTTGATAGGCTTGAGTGGGTATGTAATAAATGTCAAAGTCACTAGTCCTGTGTGTAGGAGCAGAAGAGACATTGAACATGGCTGACCTGGTGACTCGATGTGTAGTAGGTAAAATTTTGCAATTTACTCAGATGTACACACCAGGACAGTTTTATTTTCATAACAACTTAATTTTTAGCTTCATGAAGCTTATTGGAAAATGATTAAAAATTCCTCCTTTCCCCTCAGAATTTCACTTTGGCTGACACAGTAGTACTTCCCACAGACATCTGCTCAGTATTTCATATATTTGTTACCCTACATGAGATTCAGGAACTGCTTTAATAAGGCATATAACCAGGACATACGCTAATTCAACTAAAAATTTTTGTACCTGATTTACTCAAACCTCAGGGTGGATGCAGAAAATATATTTAAATTATAAATAAGAATACTAGTTCTCCAGAGGTTGTGTTTCTGTAAGTGAATCATTTGCATTTATTTAGTGATATACCCCTGAATGTCTTTAGTTTTATAAGTTAGATATAAATTTCTATCAGCAGCAACAATCAAGTTGCACCTTTAAATAGCTCTCTCTTCTGAAAGCATACTCTGTTGTCTACTCTTTAAAAAACAAAGCAACCAACATAACAAATTTTTCCCTCATCTCTGTTTCTTTCTCAGCTATTGCTATTTCTCTGCTTTTCCCCCCAACAAAATAGTTCAAATGAACTATTTTTTTCTGCTTCTATGTCTTTACTTCCCATTAGCTCCCAAACCAATTTTAATTTATCTCCCATTTCTACCACTCATTGAAACTGTCCTTGTCAAATGCACTGGAACCTCCTTGTCTCAAATCCAACGGTTACCTCTCTATCGTCCTACTCAATCTTCTAGCAAACTGGTACCCTCTATGTTAAACAGTCTTCCCTCCTGGCTCTTTTGGTTCCTCCCCACCTTCTGGCCATTCCTTCCCCATCCCCTTTGCTGCTGTCTTTCCCTTCTCTGCTCACATTCTTCACATTGGAGTGTCTGCGTCTGACCCAGGGTCTCATTTCTTCATTAACTATTTTTTCCCTAGAAAATCTGTCTCTCCATGCCCTTTGGCTTTAAATACCATCTACACGTCAATGACACCTGAAGTTTTATCTTTATCTCCGACCTGTCCATTAAGCTCTAAACCCATTTATCTAACTTCCTCTATGACACCTTTACCTGGATTTCTGATGGGAATAATAAATTTAGCATGACTAAAACACAAATCCTGGTTTCTCTTCAAACCTGCTCCTATTCCAGTCTTACATATGTTGGGAACTTACATCAAGATGTACCCAGTTGTTTAGGCCACATAACAAGAAGTCATGCTTGGTTCTGTTATTTTTTCTTTACCTTCCCCCTCATTTAATCCATGGGTAAATCCTGTTTATTTCACTGTCAAATACGTATGCTTCATATTCCTCTTTATTGCCATTGTTTCTATTCCAGCCCAAACCAACACCATTTTTGCATGGATTATTTTAACATTTCAACAGCCTACTAAATGTTCTTCCCTACCCCCAATTCCCTTCCTTTCTCCTTAACTACTTTCCATAGTGGAGCCAAGCAATGTTGTAAAACATGTGAATCAAACCATGTCATCAGCCTTTTTATAATTCTCAATATGCTTATTATAAATCCCACCTTGGCTTTTGTAAAGCTCCACATGACACCCCCAGAAATCACCCTGTACCATCCCCCGTGTCAGTCACTGTGACTTGGCTCTGCTCATTTTATTCCTGGTCCTGGAATGTATCAGGCTTTCCCCCACTTTAAGCCTTTTGTGTTTGCTTTCCCTATTCCTAGAGTGCTTTCTCCCCTCATCTTAGCATGACTTGCTCTTTCTTTTCCTTTGGGTTTCAGCCCAGATATTTCAGTTCAACTCAGAGAACTTGTTCCCTGACTACTCAATAAATGTATTCCCCACTCTCTATCGTATTGCCCTCTTTTATTTCCTTCTGAACATTTTTGTTATTTGGTTTACCTTGTTCACTTACTCACTAGAATATAAATTCCACGTGGGTAGATATTTTTTGTTTATTTTGTTCACTACTCTAACCTCAGGACTTCAAACATATATAGTAAATAGTATGTTCTAATAGTAAATAGACACTTGTGCAATAATTGAATTTGTTTTTTTAAATTTAAAAATTTTTTTTATTTTAATTGTTGTTCAAGTACAGTCTTCTGTCTTTTACTCCCATCCCACCCACCCAGCCCTCCCCACCTCCCTCCCATTTCCACCCCCCCTTAGTTTTTGTCCAGGTGTCCTTTATACTTGTTCCTGTAAGCTCTTTCCCTTTTCCCCTGAAATTCCTCTGAAATTCCCTCCCCTCTCCCCTCTGGACACTGTCTACCTGTTCTATATTTCAGTGTCTTTGGTTATATTTTGCTTGCTTGTTTGTTTTGTTGTTTAGGTTCCTGTTAAAGGTGAGATCATATGGTATTTGTCTTTCATTGCCTGGCTTATTTCGCTTAGCATAATGCTTTCCAGTTCCATCCATACTGTCCCAAAGGGTAGGGGCTCCTTCTTTTTTTCTGCTGCATAGCATTTCATTGTGTAAATGTACCATAGTTTTTTGGATCCATTCATTTACTGATGGGCACCTGGGTTGCTTCCAGCACTTGGCTACTGTAAATTGTGCTGCTATAAATATTGGGGTGCATAGGTTCTTTTGGATTGGTGTTTCAGGGTTCTTAGGATTTAATTCCTAGCAGTGGAATTGGTGGGTCAAAAGGCATATTGGGGTGCATAGGTTCTTTTGGATTGGTGTTTCAGGGTTCTTAGGATTTAATTCCTAGCAGTGGAATTGGTGGGTCAAAAGGCAGATCCATTTTTAGTTTTCTGAGAAAAATTCCATACTGTTTTTCACAGTGTTTTTCACTGGTACACAGTGGTTGTACCAGTCTGCAATCCCACAAACAGTGAGTGCACTAGAGTTCTCTTTTCTCCACAACCTCTCCAACACTTATTGTTTGTTGCTTTGTTTATGATGGCTATTCTGACCAGTGTGAAGTGGTATCTCCTTGTGGTTTTAATTTGCATCTCTCTGGTAGTTAGCGATATTGAGCATCTTTTCATGTGTCTCTGGATCCTCTGTATGTCCTCCTTGGAGAAGTGCTTGTTCAAATTCTTTGCCCATTTTCTAATTGAGTTGCTTGTCTTCTTAGAGTGGAGTCCTGTAAGTTCTTTGTATAGTTTGGAGATTAAACCTTTGTCTGAGGTCATTGGCAAATATGTTTTCCCATACAGTTGGTTCTCCTTTTATTTTAATATTGTTTTCTTTAGCTGTGCATATGCTTTTTTAAAAAAATATTTTATTTATTTATCTTTAGAGGGGAAGGGAAGGAGAGAGGAAGGAAACATCAATGTATGGTTGCTTCTGGTGCATCCCCTGCAGGGAACTAACCCCTGCCGGAAACTGGCCTGCAACCCAAGCATGTGCCCTGACTGGGAATCGAACCGCGATCGTCTGGTTCGCAGGCCCGCGCTCAATCCACTGAGCTACACCAGCCAGGGCTGCATACGCTTTTTATTTTGATGAGATCCCATTTGTTTATTCTTTCCTTTAGGTCCCTTGCTCTAGGGGACATATGAGTAAAAAAGTTGCTGTGTAAATTATCTGATATTTTCCTGCCTATGTTCTCCTCTAGGACTTTAATGGTGTCACGGCTTCTATTTAAGCCTTTTAATCCATCTTGAATTTATTTTGGTGTATGGTGTATGTTGGTGCTCCAGTTTCATTTTTTTGCATGTAGCTGTCCAGTTCTCCCAACACCATTTGTTGAAGAGGCTATTATCAGTCCATTTTACGTTGCTGCTCCCTTTGTCCAACATTTATTGACTGTAGAGACTTGGGTTTATTTCTGGGCTCTCTGTTCTGTTCCACTGGTCCATGTTTCTGTTTTTATGCAAGTACCAGGTTGTTTTGATTACAGTGGCCTTGTAATGCAGTTTGGTATCAGGTATTGTGATCCTTCCTACTTTGCTCTTCTTTCTCAAAATTGCAGCTGCTATTTGGGGTTGTTTATGGTTCCACATAAATTTTTGAAGTGTTTGTTCTATGTCTGTGAAATATGCCATTGGTACTTTAATAGGTATTGCATTGAATCTGTAAATTGTTTTGGGTAGTATGGACATTTTGATGATGTTAGTTCTTCCAATCCATGAACACAGTATATGTTTCCATTTGTTTGTGTCTTCCTTGATTTCTTTCTTCAGTGTTGTGTAGTTTTCTGCATACAGGTCTTTTACCTTCTTGGTTAGGTTTATACCTAGGTATTTTCTTTTTCTTTTTCTATATTAAATGGATTTTTTCTTGATTTCTGCTTCTGCTGATTCATTGTTAGTATATAAAAATGCCTTTGATTTCTGGATATTGACTTTGTATCCTGCTGAATTTATTTATTAGGTTGAACAGTTTTTTGGTAGAGTCTATAGGCTTTTCTATGTAGACTATCATGTCATCTGCAAACAATGGCAGTTTCGTTTCCTCCTTTCTGATTTGGATGCCTTTTATTTCCTTTTATTGTCTAATCACTATGGCTAAGACTTTCAATACTGTGTTGAATAAAAGTGGTAAAAGTGGACAACCTTGTCTTGTTCCTGATCTTAGTGGAAAAGCCTTTAGTTTTTGCCCATTGAGTATGATGTTGGCTCTAAGTCTCTCATATATGGCCTTTATTATGTTGAGGAATGCTCCCTCTATTCCCACTTTGCTAAGAGTGTTTTTATCGTAAATGGTGCTGTACCTTATGAAATGTTTTTTCCACATCTATTCATATGATCATGTGATTTTTGTCTTTGTTTTTGTTTATGTGATGTATTAACAAATGCTGATTTGCAAATGTTGAACCATCCTTGCATCTCTGGGATGAATCCCACTTGGTCATGGTGTATGATCTTTTTAACATATTGTTAAATGCGGCTTGCCAATATTTTGTTGAGGATTTTAGTGTCTACGTTCATCAGCAATATTGGCCTGAAGTTTTCTTTTTTTGTTGTGTCTTTATCTGGTTTTAGGATCAGGATGATGTTGGCTTCATAAAAGAGTTTGGGAGTCTTCCATCATTTTGAATTTTTTGGAATAGTGTGTGAAGGATAGGGGTTAGCTCTTCTTTAAATTCTTTGTAGAATTCTCCTGTGAAACTATCTGGTCCTGGGCTTTTGTGTGTCGGAAGTTTTTTGATTACTGCTTTAATTTCTTCTGCCATTATTGGTCTGTTCAGGTTTTCTGCTTCTACTTCATTCAGTTTTGGAGGATTATATTTTTCTAGAAGTTTGTTCATTTCACCTAGATTTTCAAATTTTTTGGCATACAGTTCTTCATAGTATTTTCTTACAATGCTTTGTATTTCTGTGGTGTTGGTTGTAATCTCTCTTTGTTTATTTCTGATTGTGTTTATTTGGATCCTGTCTCTTTTTTTCTTGATGACCCTGCTTAACGGCTGGTTGATTTTGTTTATCTTTTCAAAAAACTAGCTACTGGATTCATTGATCCTTCGAATTGTGCCTTTCATCTNTCATTTCACCTAGATTTTCAAAATTTTTGACATACAGTTCTTCATAGTATTTTCTTACAATGCTTTGTATTTCTGTGGTGTTGGTTGTAATCTCTCTTTGTTTATTTCTGATTGTGTTTATTTGGATCCTGTCTCTTTTTTTCTTGATGACCCTGCTTAACGGCTGGTTGATTTTGTTTATCTTTTCAAAAAACTAGCTACTGGATTCATTGATCCTTCGAATTGTGCCTTTCATCTCTATGTCATTTAATTCTGTTTTGATCTTGGTTATTTCCTTCCTTCTACTTGCTCTGGGTTATCTTTGTTGTTGTTCCTCAAGTTCTTGTAGGCATTGAGTTAGGTTATTTGAAATGTTTCTATCTTTTATAGGTAGGCCTGTATCTCTATGAACTTTCCTGCCAGGACTGTCTTCACTGTGTCCTATTAGTTTTGTGTTGTTGTGAGTTCATTTTCCTTTGTTTCCAGAAAATTTTTGATTTCTTCCCTAATATCATTCTTGACCCATTCATTGTTTAATAGCATGCTATTCAATCTCCATGATTTTGAGTGTTTTGGGTTTTTCCCCTTGGGGTTGGTTTTTAGTTTCAGTACCTTATGGTGGAGAAAATGCTTGATATGATTTCAATTTTCTTGAACTTGTTGAGGCTTGTTTTGTGCCCTATCATGTGATCTATCTTTGAAGATGTTCCATGTGCATTTGAGAAGAATCCCCTTCTTTGGGATGAAGGGTTCTATATATATATCAGTTAAGTCCATTTCATCTAGGGCATTGTTTAATGCCACAATATCTTTGTTGATATTTTGTTTAGAAGATATGTCAATTTTTGGCAGTGGGGTATTAAAATCCCCTACTATAATTGTGTTGCTGTCAATATCTTTCTTAAAATCCTCCATTTTTGTATTTGGGTGCTCCTCTGTTGGGTACATATATATTTACAATTTATGTCTTCTGGTGGATTCTTTCTTTGAGTATTATGAAGTAACCTTCTGGGTCTCTCTTTATGGACCTTTTTTTGAAGTCTATTTTGTTTGATATGAGTATTGCTACCCTGGCTTTTTTTTTCTGTCCAATTGCTTGGAGTATTTGTTTTCAGCCCTTCACTTTCAGTCTGTGTAGGTCCTTTGTCCTGAGGTGGGTCTCTTACAGGCAGGATATGTGTGGATCATGCTTTCTTATCCATTCAGCTATTCTATATCTTTTGATTGAAACATTTAATCAATTTACATTTAAGGTTATTATTGATAAGTACTCATTTACTGCCCTTTTCATTTCTGTGTTCTTCTCTCTCTTTCTCTTTTCCTTCCATTCTTTAGAGCTGTCTTTTTGGCATGTCTTGCAGAGCTGGTTTGGTGGAGGTGTGTTCTTTTAGACTTCTTTTGTCTGGAAAGTTCCTTATTTGGCCCTCTATCTTGATTGAGAGCCTTGCTGGGTAAAGTAGTCTTGGTTGCAGGACTCTGGTTCTCATTACTTGAAAAATTTCTTGCTATTCTCTTCTGGCTTGGAGCGTTTCCATTGAGAAGTCAGCTGCTAATCTTATCGGGACTCTCTTGTATGTTACTTCCGGTTTTTCCCTTGCTGCCTTTAAGATTCTCTCTGTGTCTTGGAATTTTACCATTCTTATTAAGATGTGTCTTGAAGTGGGCCTCTTTGAGTTCCTCTTGATTGGGACTCTCTGCGTTACTTGGATTTGTGTGACTTTTTCTCTCATCAAATTAGGGAAGTTTTTCATCACTACTTTTTCAGATAGGTTTTCTATCCCTTGCTCTTCTTTTTCTCTTTCTGGTATCCCTATTATTTGAATATTATTACATTTCACATTGTCTTGTATTTCTTTTAATTCCTGTTCATTCTTTCCGAGCCTCTTTTTCTTTTCTTTCTCTTTCTGGGTGTTTTTTCTACTTTGTCCTCCAGCTCACTAACCCGATCTTCTGCTTCATTGATCCTGCTTTTGATTCTTTCCACTGTGTTCTTCAGTTCAAAAATTGTATTCTTCATTTCCTCTTGCCCCTTGTTGATAGTTTCTATTTCATTTTTCATGTTGATATAGTTTGCAGTGAGTTCATTGTAGTTATCCTGTAGTTTCTGGTAATTCATTGTGAGCTCTTTGAACTTCCTGATAACCAGTGCTTTGAATTCAGTATCTGAAAGCTGACTTGCCTTTATTTCATTTAGCATTCTTTCTGAGGCTTCCTCCTTTCCTTTCATTTGGGGATTGTTTCTTTGTCTTCTCATTGTTTGTGAGACTCTTCTTATTAGCCTCAGCTTCTTGAATTGATCTGTTCTGGCTCCCTGGGTTTATGGTGTGAACTTCTGTGGTAGAATACCTGTGAGATTCAGTGGTGCAGTCTCCTGCAGGTATCCTGGTGTTCATAGCTTCTGCCTACTCTTTTATGTGATCAGTTGGAGGGGGAAGGCAAAATGGTTTAAGACAGCAAGAGAGTATTCAATGTTATTTACAGTAGCAGCTGATAGAGAAGAGATAGGAGGTCTTTTGGCTATGTATACTGTTATCCATGATCTTCTGCCTAACTAGCCACTTTTTAGGAAAGAAGGAAAGAAGGTAAAACTTTTGTTGGGGAGGGGAGGATTGTGAGTTGGATCTAGAAAGCAGTGAGGTTGTGGGAGGTCAGATTATGAGGTAAGGTGAGAGTAAAGGATAGTAAATAGGTGTAGTGTGTGAGAGAATAGATTTAACCACTACAGTAATAGAGTTCAGGAAACCGTGAAGTGGGCTAAGATCTGGGAGGGGTGTTGTGTCGTACTTACAATAGTATGGATCAGCTATTGTTTACAATAATATTGGAGCAACAATCATATGACAGAATCTATGAGGTCCATATAACAAGAATAGGGAGTATAGGACCTTGAGTAATGTGCTAATGGAACACAAGTGACACCAAGGACAGTAAATTAGCAATACAGTATGAATGAGAGAACAGGGGAAACCTGTCAAACAGTATGATATAACCAGCCAAGCAAAGGAGACTAAATAGAAAGAAAAGGAATACAAAAATACTATTCAAATAAAAGATGTAAGAATAATGAAAAAATAATGATACAAATATGCAATAACTTGCAGGTCTCTGTAACAGCAAAGTGAAATTTGTCTCACTGTCTCAGCTGTTGGGATGCCCCCTCTTTGGGTACAACTCTGGTCTTTTCATAGTTCTGGATTTTTCTGTCTCACCTGTGGGTATTTTAAAAAAAGGCAGAAGAAGGAAGGAAGAAGAGATAAAATTGGAAAGAAAGGAATAAGGAATAAAACAAGAAAGAAGAGAAGAGAAGCAAAGGGAACTGAGAGAGAAAAAAAAGTTAAAAAATAAAAAATACTTAAAAATTAAACAAACAAACAAACAAAATCTCTTGCTGGTTTTAAACTTGGCCAAATTGGCTTTTCTGTTCTTGCTCGCCCCTTGAGGGGTGACCGCATAGCTTTTCTCCCTTCCAGTTCAGCACTCAGCCTTGCCAGCACTCTCCCCAGAGCTAGCCCAGCGCTTCTCCCCAGGGCCCTGGGTGTGGGCTCTGGACCTCCTGAGGAGCGTGAGCTCTCTTCGGGTTCAGGGGTGTAGGCTCCCAGCCTTTCGCGGAGGTGTGCTCTCTTCGGGGTCACTGGTGTGAGCTCTGAGCTTTCGATAAAGCTCTCTCTCCCGGGGTTGTGGGTGCCCGTACCCGGCCTGGCCGCCTCTGGTCGAACGGGCTTGGGCGCACACTCTTCCCAGGGCTGTGCATGGATTCTCACAGCCCCGGTGTGTCTGCCACTCAGTCCCTACTCCCCTCTCTGCGACCCCAAGTGTAGATTTACTTGTTTATTCCTGTATATGTATGGTTCTCTGCACCCTGTAGACATACGCTTCATGGTTGGAGGCAATTTGTTTACCTTGTTCATTGTTGTGTAGTCAATGTCTAGAAAAGTAGACAATGTCTAGAAAAGTATCTGGCCCATAATAATTCCTCAATCAATATTTATTAAATAAACAATTAAATAAAAACAGTATGCTTCATATACCTAGATATTTGAAAAAAAGAATGTTTCTACTCTCATTCAGGAAAATTGGTTCAACATCACTTTTCTTATTTTGTTTTTTTTTTAAATGAAGAAACTCTTCTTACTGAAGAAATGTTTTATTCGAATCAATTTCTCACAAAGGTGATAAACTCAAAACAGCAAGCTGTGCCCTCCAGCTTCCCCGGACAACGGTCTTGTCCAAGTCAAGCGCGAGGACGTCTGTGATGTGAGTGTAACTGTGGGATGAGCAGGGGGAGCTCCTAGGTTATAAGCTCCTTGACAACACAGTGAGTCAGGCACATTTTTTTGATGGAGGCTAGACCCACTTTCTGCCTAGTTAATTACACACGTTCACTGAGTTGAAATTTTAGAATATTGGGGGAAAAGACAGAATTCTTAATCTGTTCAGAGAGAATAAAAAGGTCAGAAAGGAGAATGACTCAAAATGACATCATGTCTCATAACAGCAATGCTGGAAATTAGGAAATGGTCAAATGACGTCTTCAGAATACTCAGGGAACAGCAGGAGTGCAGCTGGATGCCCTCTAGCCTTCTTCAATGGAAACAGCATAGAAACCATTCCCTTCTGGTAGCCCACTACAAATAAAATCCCAAATGCTGAAAATGCTGAGGGAGTTTTAACTTATCCATTTATATCCAGTCAAAATTATTAACCAAGTATGAGGGTAGAATAAAGATAATTTCAAACGTGAAAAAAACCCCTCTATTCTGAAGGTTTTAGAAAATGTGTTTTAGGAAAAAGAATAAATCAAGAAATGAAGGTTTATGAGATTCAGGATGCGATATAGTCAATATGGTGAGTGAAGCTCAAAAGTCCTAGACCAGCACTTGCGCACAAGGACCAAAGAGCAGTTAGTTCACAGGGGTGAACGATGGAGGGCAAGGAGCAGGGAAACTCTAGGGAAAAAGAAAAACAGGATACTAGGTGTGTTTGATGCATTTGGGGAAAATTATCAACACATATTTTATTAATAAAATATTATGAAGACAATTTTAAATAAAAACTTGTTATAGAACTTGAGAAAATTGGTATAAAACATATGAGAAAATGAGGCCATTAATAGCTGAAAAGTTGTACCATAGAGGGACTGTAATCAGAGTATGTATTTTGTCTAGAAAGTAACATATTCATGAGATTGTAATCATATATGTACTGACTATCAGTTAAATCCCACATCATGATACAGCTACATTAGGAAGGGGAGAGCGCTGGTGGGCTGCCATAAAAGAGGTAGGTAGATAATGCCTGGTATTGGTAAATCAAGGGCACAAGCATATTATTGAAAATTGCTAAACTGGAGTTGGATTGGAAGAAGGGGATAAGGCACAGTATTGCTGTTTTTTTTTTGGGAGGGGGGATGAGAAAAACAGACTTTTGTAACACTTCATTTTTTAAATATGTGCAGGTAGTACTTTTATTTTAAAAACTTTGATTTTAAAGAAAAGACTTAGTTATAAGTTAATATGTGCAATTTATTTCATCAAGAAATAAGAACAATGATAGCAATAATACTTATTATGTTTCAAGATTAAGAGTTCTGTTGGGGTAGGGATTAACAATACAAAGAGTCCTTGGTGATATAAATGTAGAGAATCAATGATTTAGACCCACTGAGTTTGATATTTTGTTTTATGAATTTTTGTAAATGCAAATTTCCATTAGGAATCTCTGTGTGAGAAACTTAGAAGCTGTGTTTTTTTACTGAGCTTCCCCAGGTTCGTGCTCACCAACCTTTTATCCACACAATGAACCCAACCACTGAGTCATCCTTCCACCAGTTTTCCCGAAGCCACTCTAGGCTTTCCCCCATATGACCATAAGAGGCCAACTGACCTCTAGAAATTAGGAAAGAATTAGAAAACTAAAGGTTTTATTAGGTGCTTGTTATTTATATCTCTTTATTTCTCCAAAGATTTAAGGCATTGACTCATCCGTGAGTATTAACAAGTTCTTGGTGCATCTAAGCCTAATACTAACAATAGCTACTATTTATATAAGACTAACTATGTGCTGGAGACTGTTTGAAACACTTTGCATAGTTATCTTCTGTAATCCCCGCTAGGAGTTAGGTAGTATGATTAACATGGTTTCCTTTTTTATAGGTGAAGAAAAAGGAAGGCACAGAAATTAAGTAACTTGGATAAGATCATCCAGTTAATAAATACAGAACTCAGATTTTTATATCTTGGCTATTAAACTCCAGGATATTAATGTAGCATATTAGTATATTCTAATATATGAGGTTTGTCCAGAAAAAGTCCAGTCATTGTTAATATAGTGAGAACGGTTTGCATGACATCGATGTAACTCGACAGCCAAGTAGAGGGGGCTGGAATGCTCTTGCATGAACAATGATGCCTTCACTGTATTAGTCAGTGGGGTGCTAGACACTGTTCAGTGAGCATGTGTACTGTGTGGCCATTGCATTCAAAGTGACTGAGTAAGTAGAGCAATGAATCTGCACAATTTTTGCATTAAGCTGGAACATTCCTCTGTGAAAACTATTCACATAATTCAGAAGGCTTTCAGGGACAATGTAATGAGTATAGTGCAAATAAAAGTGGGGCACAGATGCTTCAAGGAGGGTCGAGAATCTATTGGAAGTGACCCACACTCTGGAAGGCCTACAACCAGCAGAACAACTGAGAATGTTGAATGTGTCCGGGCTGCAATCAACGAAGAGCACTGGCTGACAGTGTGAGAACTAGAAGCTGGTCTGGGGATTCCAAAAACAACTGTGTCTGAGATTTTGACACAGGATCTTGGCATAGAACATGTCACGCCAAAATTCCTTCCATGGCTTCTGCTATTAGAGCAGAAAGAACATCAGGCTTCTGTTGCTGATGACTTGATTCAAACTACTACCAATAAACCTAAAGTAAGTCCCAAGGTGCCTACTTTGAAGGGGACTGAGGTATCATTGTCCTATGTGCAGTGTTTCTTGTATCTTCTTCAGTAAAAGTCTCTATTTTTCATTGTAAATGGCTGGATACTCTCTGGACAGATCTTATACTACATTAGAATAGAGTGGTGATAATGCTTTAGAGATTATAGATGGCCCAGAGGGAGAAAATCTTAAATTTGAAAAAACTGGAAAAATTACATCATCTGACCAGGAAAAGAGGCAGACAAGTCTGGAAAGACAAGAACGAGAAGAAAAAAATGACTCAGCTTTAGAGTTTGGGTACAGCCTCCAGGTGCTTGGGGAGCACTGTGTCTCCACAGCACAGAGGTAGATGGCAGAGTCTCTGGGCTGTGAGGCTGAGATGTGCAGGGAACTGTGTCTCTCCTTTGCGTTTATTGTGGCACTCAGTCTTCCTTTGTTCTTCATCTGTAAATTCAGTATAAATAAGGAGACAATGTCTCCTCCAGGATTCTGTCGCATCCAGTGTAAGGTGGTCATTCCTGTGGAGTAACTGCAATTGATTGTGATAAGTTCTCCTTCTTGGACATCCAGGTACTGGGGACTCTGCTCCACTCCATTTTTGCCACTAGCCCCTGTTCTCAAAGACACAGTCAAACAGAGAGTGTTACCATTATTCCCACATTTCTACAAATTTCTTTCCTTGACACATTTCCCAGAGTGCACTCCAGATTAGCCACATGGAGTCCCTTACCTCCCCTCCTTACAGTTTTGAAGACATATCCCTTTAGTCTTCCCATTCTCATATCCAGAAACCCCCAACTTACAGCTTAACTGAAGCCACAGAATAGCCACCAAAATTTGCCAGGTCTTCGTCATTATTTCATCTGAAGATCACACAGGCCTCTGTGATAGGACTTGAGATATATGTTAGTTGGCCAAAGAAATCTTTTATTGTTACAATTTCTCTGTGTTTACTTTAGAAATCAAACGGAATTCCCCGCCTATCAGAGGCAGCACCAATGCCCACGTCTGCGTTCTTTTTAATGCACTTATTACAGAGCTGCTTGCACAGGGAACCAGCCGTAATCTTTTAAATAAAATGCCCACATTGCCACCTAGTGGTAGAATAGAGAGCCATTTGTTATGTAGGTCAAATACTGTGCATACTTGGATGGAAAAACCCAAGGTAAATCTAGAATCAAAGGTAGCAACTAGGAGTCCTGGGGGTCGGGGTGGTTGGGGAATAGAAGCCCCTTGATTCTTTGGCTTCAGCCAGCTATGCTAGATCAAGCGGAATTGGTGACAACCTGTGCATTTAATACTATATCTTTGTGGAAACTTTAGGACAGTTCGGTTCTGTTTTTAAAGGTGCTTCTTGTAAATAACTCTGATTTCTTCTTATGACACCCCTGCTTCTCCACATGATATTATTTCAGACGCCTTTCCTAGTCTTGTCTTTCTTTTCTGGACTTGCTACAGTTTGTCCATATCTCTTCAAATATGTTTCAAATGTTACTTAGTTCTTCTGGTTCCCACTCTTTTATGGTTGTTAACTATGACTGTCTTACTGGTTTTGTCATGTTGTTGAATTACTTTGAGCTTGTAGTCATTTTCCACTTTGGGGCTCATCACAGCCCATATGCCCTCCACATGAGAGGTGGGGTAGGAGTCATGTTTGTCCCCAGTGGGGACAAACTCCTTGACTGTAATTGGATCTGGGTCAATAGTAATTTGGATAAGGAGGGTATAAAAACAGTAGTTAGACAGTATTTGTTACTAGAGCTATAAAATTCTGTGGGGTTTGAACCAGGGCCATCTCTTGGCAAATGAAAGCTGTGGAGTAGAAACAAACAAGCTTATAGTGTTATCTGGTCTCCCAGGAGGAGAACTGGTTATACATTCAGAGAGAAATAGGTTCAGAAAAAAAATAGCCAATCGGTGATTTTCTTTTCTTGGAAAGTCCAGTTGTATTCTTTGCAGATGGATTTATGTGACTTATCTATAGTCTTTAAGCAAATCTCCTTTCCTGGAACTAGTTTGAGTGAATTACATTCAAGATCATTTTCACAAAAATACTGTAAATCTATGGTTCCTTGTTCTACATATTGCAAACGATTTTTATAAAACTATGTGCAGAAATATATAGACATCCCCATTAATCTTCATTTTGGCTCTTTCAGTCTGTCCAATATGCTTGAATGTATTAGCTGCCTATCCCAACAGTGTGCTGTCTGCACATTTGATGGGCATGTCTTTTGTGAACATGTCAGGATGAAGGATAAAACCGTGTGGTACAGCAGTAGAGGCAGTTCTCTAAACTGAATCTTTATATATGGCCATTCTTTCAGCGAGGATTCATGGACTACAGCTTCAGCAGGAGGACCAAGTGAGAAGTGAATACAATTGGAGTCAAAGAGACTTAAGTTTTGAGTCTCAGGCCTGCCACTTCCTAGACACTGGGTTTTGAGAAGTGACCACAACATCCAGTCCTCGGTTTCCTGTAAAATAGGGATAGTAATCACCAAACTTGTGGTTTTGTGGTGAGAATTACAGATAACTTAGGGAGTTACCAAAGTCTAGTGGTTAAGAATGCAGCTTCTGAGCTTATGTACCTGTGCTCGCATGCTAGCGCTCCTCTTATGGACTCTGTGCTTTGGGGTGACTTGGTTCATTTCTTTGTACCTTGGTTTCCTTGAGGATAATAATTGTGCTTACTTCCTGGGATTGTAGTAAAGCTTAAATGAATGAACTTATAGGCTGCAAATAGAACAATACTTTGTATACAGAGAGTGGCACGAAAGTAGGTTTATGGTTGTGAATATGAGAAACACAGTTTATTCTTGTATTAGTAATTATTGATTATTGTATTATTTTCTATATGACCAACTATATACCTACTTTTGCCCCATGCTGTGTATTAAGCACTTGCTAAATGTGGGTTCTTATTATTATTGATAGTACAACAAGGCCTGTGATAAATACATCACTCAACAAATATGTGCTATTATTAATTTATTATTTCTCTAATGATATAATGGGAGACAAAATAGTCAAATGTCTTGCAAACATTTGAGACAATTTAAGTCAATAGAAATAACCTGAATCTAGCAACCTTGTTTTAAAGATATCTTTAATGAACTCAGTCTAGTTCATGCTGATCACTTATTTTCTAAAAGCACACATATTATCTGTTGATAATATGTTCTAAAACTTTGTTGGATATCAATGTATGTCTTCCTTGTTTATAGGTTTGGGGTTTCCCTCATTCCCCTCTGGTTTTCAAAGACTTTGCCCAGTGCCTCTCAAATCATGCCTGTACATTCTTTTTGTGTTTGGAAATGAATTAAAATGATGCAGAAGACTTGATTATATGGGAAGCATCTAAGATTTTTACTAGTATCTCTTTACTTATAATTTTCCATTTCTTCCTTTTTTCTTCCCCAGTTCGAAATTCATTCTGCTGGATGGAGAATAGAGAGTGAAAACAGGAGTTGAGATATGAATTTTTCTTTATTTTCTGTCAACATTATTCTATTTTTCTTAATATGTGAGTCAATCTTCTCCTCTGCCCTGCCCTTCTCTTTTCTCCAAACTTTTAATATGTCCTTTATGCTGCACACTGCACTTCATATTTTTTCCAAGCTCTATCTTCATTGTGGGCTTTCATTTTTAAAAAAATTTAAAGATTTTTTTAATAAAGATTTTATTTATTTATTTATTTTTAGAGGGGAAGGAAAGAGGGAGCGAAACATCGATGTATGGTTGCCTTTTTGTGCATCCCCTGCTGGTAGTTAGCCTGCAAGGAACCGGTTTGCAACCCAGGCATGTGCCCTGACTGGGAATCGAACCGCGATCGTCTGGTTCGCAGGCCCGCGCTCAATCCACTGAGCTACGCCAGCCAGGACTAAAGATTTTATTTATTTATCTTAAGAGGGGAAGGGAAGGAGAGAGGGAGAGAAATATCAATGTATGGTTGCCTCTTGTGCATCCCCTTCTGGGAACTGGACTGCAACCAGGCATCTGCTCTGACTGGGAATAGAACTGTGATCCTTTGGTTCACAGGCCCATGCTCAGTCTCCTGAGCTGCACCAGCCAGGGCCCTGGGCTTTCACTTTTTAATGCTTTCCTTCAAGGCTCATGCTATCTTGGCTAATCCCCTTTGTCTATGAGTCTGACAGTCCATATTTTTATACTTTTTAATTAGAATCTCAGTTAGTGGACTTCCCTGTGCTGCTATAGGCTTACTTAGATGACTTCGTCTTTCATATTCTTACTGGAATTGTTTACAATGGAATAGTAAGAATATGATTTGCTTTAGAGCTTCTGATTCAATGAACTACAATCATATTGAGATGTTTTTAGTTGTCTTCTTTTTTAAGGTACAATTCACACAACATAAAATTCACCACTTTAACCATTTTTAAGTGCACAGTTCAGTAGCTTGCAGTGCAGTCCCAATGCTGAGCAACAGTCACCACTACCGAGCTCTGGAGCATTTTCATCACCCCCAAAAGAAACCCTGTACCGTTAAGTAATATGCTCATTCCTCCTTCTTCCTGTCCCTCGGCAAACACCTATCTGCATTTTGATTCTATAGATTCGCCTATTCTAGGAAGTTTTCGTGAATGGAATATGCACCATGGGCATTTTGTGCCTGGCTTCTCTCATGTAGTGTGTTTCAAGGCTTATGCATGTTACAATGTGTATCAGTACTTCACTCTGTTTTATCGCTGAATAATATTTCACTGAATGGTTTTACTGCATTTTGTTTACCCATTTGGGTTATTTCCACATTTTGGTGACTATGAACAGTCGTGTACAAGTTTTTGTGTGGATATACTGTATGTTTCTGAGGTAGGCACATGGGACTAGAATTACTGGGTCATATTAATTCTACATTTAACATTTTGAGATGCTGCCAAACTGTTTTCCAAAATGGCAGCATCATTTTACATTCCTATCAGCAACATCTGAGGGCTCTAATTACTCCACACTATTGATAACACTTGTTTTTTTTTAAATTATAGCATTCTAGTGGGTGCAAAGTAGTATCTCACTGTGGTTTTCATTTGCACTTCTTTAACGACTAATGATGACTATCTTTTCGTGTACTTGTTAGCCAATCATATGTCTTCTTGGAAAAATGTCTATTCAAATCATTTGCTCATTGTTTAATCAGGTTAGATGTTTCTTTATTATTGAATTTTGAGAGTTCTTTATGTATTCTAGATACAAGTCCCTTATCAGATATATGATATAGATGATTTGCAAATGTTTTCTTCCATCCCATGGGTTGGCTTTTCATTCCTTGATAGTGTCCTTTCTAGCACAGACAATTTTACTTTTGCTGAAATTGACTTACCAATGCTCTATTACTGCCTGTGTTTTCCATGTCACATCTAAGAGGTAGAATATCAGAACTGGAAGCCACCAGCTCCACAACTTTACGTTACTGTAATCACGTAGTTTGGAGCCTAGCCCCTATGCCAGGGTAAGACCTGGTGCTTCTCAATAATGCAGTTTAAAAGCTCCGTGGCTCAAGACTGGGATCTCTTTCTTAGCCTCTGACATTGGCGTTGTTAGATTCCTGTGTGGTATCCCAGAATGTGGGGGTGTGTGCTGCCCTGGGAGAAACCGTATCTCCTCTCCTTCGTTTGTCTTTGTGAGTTTCCTCTAATAAAACTGTTCTAGGTTTGATATGTGTGCTGTTTGCATGACGTATTTTCCATTTTGTTTTAAATATCATAAGAACTTTGGCAAGTGGTTCTTATTTTTCCACATTCTTTCATGAGAAAAACGAGGCTTAAGTACTTTATGTAACTTGCCTAAGGTCACTGAGCTCATAATAGAGGAGTTCGAATTTCCTTCAACATCAAGTCTGGCACATATTATTGTATTATTAGAATGTCCAATTCTATATGCAGTGGGATGATTATTTTAAACATCATCTGACATATTTTAACCCCTTTGCCTAAATTCTAGAGATGAATCTTATTGATCCAAGAAAATGAGATTGCAAAAGAATCCAATGAGACTGAAGATTCAAATTGTGGACTTCATGTTTCAAAACAGACTTAAAAAGTCTTAAGAGGAGAAAAATTATAAAAATGAAAGTATTTTTGATGTGTGAGAACCAAGCACCTGATCATACACATGCTAAGAGCAGAGGCTGAGGTTTTAGTGTAGGTTTTTTTTCTCTCTCATGAATCTTTAGTCTAAAAACCCGAGCTAGTAAAGTTAATGATAAAAACCACAAGGTAGATTGGCTATCCAAGTCAAATGGAACTTTTATCCATTTTCTCTGAGAGGATCCACCTTTGCAGAATGATATACTCCAATATATTTTTCAGGCACAGTAGAATAGAGATAGCATTATGGTCAATTTAAATGCCTTCAGTCAATTTACTGTCTTCACAAAGTATCTGAAAATATTTTGCTTGCCTGAATTAGCTGCAAATTGAGAATTACTGTGCCTCAAAGGGACTGTATTAAGGAAAGTGCATGGTGCACAGACCAAATGAAGGACATGGTTGAATCGCAGAGGATCAAAACTCCAGTAAGAAAGGAGGTGGGAGTCACGTGGTTGGGAGAAAGTGAAGAGTTTGCATGTCTTAGGGAAATTCCTAAAAGCTGCCAGATGATATTTACACTTACATTTCATTGACCAAAAATTAGTTCATGGTCACATCTAGCTGCAAGTAAGTCTGGGCAACACAGATTTTATTCTAAGGCAGAAAAAAGGGAAGAGAGCAGAATGGATATGGAGGAAAAAAATAGCACGTTGTACCACACAGGATAAAGAAGGACATTGTATAATAATGAAATCTAGAAGAAATGGATGATTTCCTGGGCATTATGCTAAAAAAATATACTTTAGGGAGATATATGTCACAAATCATATATAACAAAAACACTGGCATTAAATATATTGAAATAAAAGCAATTTGCAAGAAGAACTTGGTGAAATAAGAAAAAGATTTCATTAGTCCTTTTTTAGAATGTGACAAATTTAACAGAAAACAAAACGAGGATGTAAAAGAATTTAATGATACAATAAAAAAAGGTGAGTACATAGAGACATACATACATTTATAACTTTAAAATAAAATTAATTATAATTAATATATTCAACCTCAAAGTAAGCCTTAATTTTTTGAAAATTATAACTTTTATAGGCAAATTCTCTGATTATAATCTAATTAACATAAAAATATGAAAAGGTGAAAAATATTAACTCTTTCAAAACGAAAAAATGAATTTCTAGATCAACGTGGAGCAGAAACAAAGTTAAAAGGAAAAAGTAACCAAGAATGCCAAGAGCAAAGGAAAAAATAGTTCACACTTATGGGACACAGTGATAAGTATATTTAGAGGAGAATCATTAACCTTAAATGCTTTTTCTGGGGCAAAAATGGTACAATTGAGAAGTTTCTCCTTTCCCAGTCCCTATGATAAGTGAACTTGGCAACTAGTGCATCTGATCAGGATGAAGCTCTGAGTGTTTTGTGGAAATTCTTGTTAGTGGAAGTTTTCTGATCAATGGCAGCAACTGCTGGAAGCCGGGATTAACCTCACTAGAAACCTTCAGGAAGGTCGCACTGTGGTGAGTGTGCTTGGTTCAGCACGCTCTAGTGTGTTGGAAATTATCACCTCTGCAAATATTTTCTTGTCACACCACTGCACCCTTAAAATCAGCTGGTTCAGTTTTGAATTCCTGGATTGTATCTTTTAGTGTAACGTGCAATGACACACTTTTAGTGAATGTAAGTGATTGTAGGAAAAAAAATAAAAATCTATGTACTCTGAAATTGGGAAGGGGTTAGTCAGGGAGGTGAGAGGAACTTAGTTTTTTGTTTTAAATTTCAAGTTAATGAATTTCTTTAAAATGCCTGAGTCATATGCCTCTGTTTTGGAGTTTGATTATATTTTCAACCCTAAGAAAACCAAGAGTTAATCTTCAGAATCTGAGTGCTCTACACTAAGGAAGAGATGTGGCTGGAAAGTGGATATTTTTTCCTTCAGTAAATTCAATTGGACTGAGCAAAGATTTTTTTCCTCCCATGAATAGTTTCTCTGTGAAATGGTTTTCAACACCGAAATCAGAGTGTGATGACATGATATTGAATGCTACAGAAAGGTTATAGGATATCTGACAGAAAACACCACTGTTTGCTTATGTATCAACACAGATCTAGTTCACTAATGCAAAATAAAAATTTCTTGATAAGCAGTTATTAATAAGTGGGTTTGCTTTGGTAACAATTTACGGCAGTTGAAATTTAAGATCTGTTATAAATATTTGTGAATACAGGTTTCTTCAGCCTAATCTATAAGACTAGAGTTTCTGCTTGACTCAAAGGAAGATGAAATTCACGTCAAATTTTATTTTCTCTGAATATGGAAGTTCTCAGAGTCAGTGCTGTCGGTTTTGAGTGCTGCCAGGAGCATTTAGTCTGCTGCTGATCTTCCTTAACCTGCCAGCAAATTGCTGTGAATGCCAATTAGCTTGTGAAGACTATGGGGAAATTGGAGAAATTATTTCGTTTTAATGTGTTGTTCCTTAGGAAGGTCCAAATGCTGAAATGCTAAGGCCAGGTTTTATATTACATCATAATTCCTGGGATATTTTAACTTAAAAAATTTACTGAATGAAGATCATTATTTTTCTAGAAGTTTGGGAGGAAACTGGTATTCAAGGGTACTGATTAGAGCTTGTCCCTGGTGGAACAGAAAAAAATTCAATTATTTTTATATGAAGTTTGATTTGGTATTTCTTACAAGGTGGTTTTCTGACAATGAAATTTATTCTAATCTAGACCAAAAAGGGCAAAATTTCACAATTTAGTATAATAAAAACAAACAAAAATGGAAGAAAAGGAAAACGGACCTGGTGGGTAATATAGAAAAAATATTATATTATTCTGACTGTCAAGGACACTCAGTCTTGAGGTCTTTGTATGATCCAAAAATTAAGTTTTCCTGAGATTTCATCCTGAAACTTCTTTAGGAGGCATTCTTAGATAGTAAGGAGCCTGAGACCGTGTGAAAAGGGCTTAGAGGGTGTTGGATTATAATTACTTGTGATCAAATGGCAAAGAAACAGCTAGATTGAGATAGGGATTTCTGTTCACTTGTTTTAGTACAGTTTTGTTGACTGGTACCTTCAGTGAGCATTTTATTTTTCCAAAATCATTCCTGGGACTGAGAAAGTTGCTCAGTTATTGACCCCATTCTATGGATGTGGGAACAGTGGAGAATAAATTCTCCTTTCAAACACAGTCCCTGCTGGTGTTTGCACAGAAGTCTCTTCTTGTCAGCTTCAGCTGGGCCGAGGTGTGCAGTGCCATGCTGGGGTCTCTATAAGATTTCATTTTCCTTTTACTCCTTGAAATAAAAAAGGGCAAATAAAAAATAAAAAAGGGCATTATAAATCTGATTGGTTAAAATAAGAGAAGCTTCATTATGGCCCTCTTGTTCAATTCCTTCCTTTAAAAAGTTAACAAGCGAGCTGTTAGGATTCTCTGCTGATTGATTTCATTCAATCAGCTGCTTGGGTGATTTAGGAAAACAGTAGTGTCCTTTCTGTTTCCTGTTCTGTGTCCCCTCTTACTCCCATAGCCACAGTGAAATGTGAGAGAGAAGTAATTTGTGTATCAATCTCTGACTTTATTTCTTTTCTCAGAATATCTGTAACATTCTTGAACCCTGTTCCTTTGCAAATTGCAGCACAGGTGAAGCAACAGTGTGGTTGATGAGGCTTCCACACTTATGAATTTGGGGTGATAAGGGAACATCTTAGTCAAAAGTTTCTTCTCTTGTAGCGTATTTCTCCTATTCACCCAGTCAGTAAACTGAATCTATCACTTTGTGTTTATCAACCAGGTGGAGCCTCTCTCATTCTCTCTCTCTCTGTTTCTGTCTCTGTCTCTCCCTCTCTCTCTCAGACAGACAGACAGACAGACAGATCATGTGCTTTTGCTATAAAGCATAAATGAGATAATATAAGGGAAGAACAGGAAGGTGGGAGCATGATGTCTTTGGACTAGGTAGTCCTGGACACTATCTTAAAATTTTTATTCAAGGACTATAATTTCAAATTAAATGTACAAAATAAATAAATATCTATTTTATTATCTGTAGCCATACATTGCCTCTCATATGTTCCCGAATGATGAAAAAATAGATTGCAAGTACAGATACAAATACTATTATTGTATATTCAATGACCAAAATATAAAATCTCTCACTTATTGTGGCCTGTGAGGCTTTTAGTGATGTTGACAAAAGTGTCATGGGATCTATGATTCCACAGAGTGGAGGGATCTCATTTCAACTTGGATTTCAATTAGTAAGTGGCCTAGCCCACTGGCAGCATCACCGCAACAGAGATGGGAGGAGCAGAGCAAACCCCCGGCTCAGAACAGACTCTGCAGGCAGAGGAAGGAGCAGAGCCGCGGAACAGTGCCATCATTCTTGGGCATAAGAAATGCAGACACGAACGTTTTGCAGAGTAATTAGAGGGAAGCAAAGCTTTACAACAATAAAGAATTGATATTATAGCTTTGAGAAAATGTATATGCAAATATCAGAAACATTCTGGAGTTTCATAAGGCTACTTGAACCAGTGAGTGACCTTCCATTGAAAGCTGTCTTGGGACAAGAATGTTATGAGACAAGTATGTAGGCACAGCAGGACCTAGGAGAAGATAAACCTAGGTTATATCAAAGTGGATACTGCTTTCTTTGCTATTAAACTCAGTGTTTTCACCAGTGCCTTAGCAGGGAGATTAGAACTTAATATGTAATTTTATTATTTTTAAGGATTTATCTTATTTATTTATTTATTTATTTTTATTTTATTTTATTTATTTATCTTAGAGGGGGAGGGAAGGAGAGAAATATCAATGTATGGTTGCCTCTCATGAGTCCCCTGCTGGGAACTGGTCTGCAATCCAGGCATGTGCCCTGACTGGGAATTGAACCGCGATTGTGTAGTTTGCAGGCCCGCGCTCAGTCCACTGAGTACACCAGCCAGGGGCTATCTTCTTTATTTTTTATTATTTAAATATATTTTATTGATTATGCTATTACAGTTGTCCCAATATTTTTTCCATTTGGCTCCCTCCACCTGGTACTGCCATTCCCTCTAGCAATCCCCAAATTTAGTCCATGTCCATGGGTCATGCATATAAGTTCTTTGACTACTCCATTACTTATACTATTCTTAACACCCCTCTGTATATTTTGTACCTACCAGTAATACTTCTTAATTTCTCCACCTTTCCCCCTGTTCTTCCCCTTCTCCTCCAGCTGATTACATTCTAAGATATCTCCATATCTATGATTCTGTTCCTGTTCTAGTTGTTTGCTTAGTTTGTTTTTTAGATTCAGTTGTCAGTAGTTGTGAATCTGTTGCCATTTTAATGTTCATCGTTTTGATCTTCTTTTTCTGAAATGAGTCCCTTTAACATTTCATGTAATAATGGCTTGGTGATGATGAACTCCTTTAGCTTTAACTTTATTTGCCCTTCCATTCTAAATGATAGCTTTGCTGGATAGAGTAATCTAGGTTGCAGGTCCTTGCTTTTCATCACTTTGAATACTTCCTGCCAGTCCCTTCTTTACTGCAAAGCTTCGTTTGAGAAATCAGCTGACAATCTCATGGGAACTCCTTTGAAGGTAACTCTCTCTTTATCTCTTGCTATTTTTAAGATTCTCTCATCTTTAACCTTTGGCATTTTAATTATGATGTGTCTTCATGTGGTCCTCTTTCGTTCCCTCTTGTTTGGGATTCTGTGCTTCCTGGACTTGTATGTCTATTTCCTTCACCAAATTAAGGAAGTTTTCTTTCATTATTTTTTCAAATAAGTTTTCAATTTCTTGTTCTTCCTCTTCTCCTTCTGGTACTGCTATGATTCAGATATTGGTACATTTAAAGATGTCCTAGAGGTTCCTAAGCTGATCCTCACTGTTTTGCATTCTTTTTTCTTCCTACTATTCTGATTGAATGCTTTTTCTTTCCTGTGCTCCAAATTGTTGATTTGATTCTTGACTTCATTCTCGCCACTGTTGGTTCCCTGTAGATTTTTCTTTATTTCATTTAATGCAAACTTCATATCTGCCTGCTTTTTTTTTATGCCATTGAGGTACCCAATAAATTCCTGGAGCATCCTGATAACCAGTATTTTGAACTCTGCATTTAATAGGTTGCTTATCTCCATTTAATTTAGTTCTTTTTCTACACTTGATCTTAGCCAAAAGGCCGAGAAGCAAAAATTTTTAGTTCTTTTTATGAAGTTTTGTTCTGTTCTTTTATTTGGGACATTTTTCTTTGTCTCCTCATTTTGGCAGCCTTCCTACGTATTAGGTAGAGCTGCCTTGACTCCCTGTCTCAGTAGTGTGGCTATTGTAAAAAAGTACACCTGTTAAGTTGTATGGGGTGGAGCCTTAAGTAATTGATGGGGAGGAATACCTGTGTCACCACTCTTGCTCTGTGTGGAGGAAGGCTTACAGAGTGGATTACAACACTGCCTGTCCTCTAGAGTTTTGCTCAGGAGGAAGCTGTGCCTCAGAATTTATACTTCCATCTCTCCCTGTATGTGACTGGTGCCCTTTCAGCTATTGCCCTGGTTTGAATCCCAGAGGCAGTGGGTCTGCATGATTCTTAAGTCCATTGTGTGCCCTTTAAGAGGTTGTCTTGGAAATCTGGCAGTTTCTTCTGCCACCCTACCCCTCATCGGTTTTTATAGCCAGAAGGCATGGGGACTTGTTTTCCTGGTGCTGGAACCCTGAAAGGAAGGGCTGGTTGGTGCAAACTGGGGCTGGGATCCCTTGCTCCCAAGGTTTCCTTCCCATATTTTTACCCACCACACGTGAATACAAGACTGCCTGTTCTAGTCTCTGTTTCTTTCCAAAGCTCTCTGTGTCTCCGTCCCTCCTACCCGTCTTGATGACTGTGGTGACTTTAAATCCTTGGTTGCCCGACTTCCATACAGGTTGATTTTCTGACAATTCTGGGTGATACTTGTTTTATAGTCTAGTTGTCTTTTTTGCCATAATCGTGTGTAGGGGTGAGGCATGTTTACCTGTGCCTCTATCTTGACTGGAAATCTGTAATTTTATTTCATTGTATTAGATTATATAGTACTTAATTCGCTTTTTCACAAAAGTATATAGCAGGGTGCCAACCAGTGATAATGTTTGGGTTAGTTCTAATATTCAGCAAAAAAATCCCTTTAAACCACGTAGATTTACTAAGACTAGTTTCCCCTAGAAAAGGAAGTATTGACACTACAGAATACGTATGAGCGACCTCTCAGAAAACTGGCATATGTCACCTTGGATAAACTCATTTGGGGACAAATATCCTTGAGTTACTGAGAAGTCGCTTGGAGAAGCCCCTCCAACGTAGCCTTGGATGGAGAATGGCTGAGTGATCCTCAAGGGTTACTAAGAGTGTCTTTCCTTAGGAGGGTCAGTGTATAACCCCGACTGCTACTCTAGAGGAAGTAAGATATGCAGAATAAAAGATATTTATTATCACTTAGGTATGGATCCCAGAAGATGAAAAAAGGTTGTTGTGTGGACCAGTGATAAGAATATAAGAACCACTCTGAACCCAGCATTCCTTGTTTTTTTAGGGCTCTGGTGATGGCTGAGCATGTCTATGAAGAGGACGAGCACACAGATTTCTGAAGCCTGGGGAACCGAGGAATGAGGCATCTTTGGCCAAGTTGACCTGAAGGAGTGGGATCACTCTTCAGGGGCTGGATGAGAGCATCCAGCATTTCCTCTCAGATGTTGGGGGAGACTGGTGTCAGCAAGAAACAAAGCAGAAGTCAATTGGGAGGCCCATTGCTTGGTAGTTCCTCTCCTTTCTGAACTATGGAAGTCTCTTGGATGTTTAGAGAAGTCAGGTGAGGTGTGGGGAAGGCCTAGAGAAGGAAATAATAATCTTCTTGCTTATTTGGCAGGTAGTCATTCTAACAATTAGTTTGAAAACTAAAAGAGACATGAGAATATTTGTGGATCAAGTATTTGCATAACATTTTTATTCAATAGATTTGGGTTCAGGTCTTTTCAATTAGTCTTTTTATTTTTTTGAAGCCCTACAATAAGAATCTCTCCACACAGTGTGCTAAATAGATATATAGATCAGATGAATATTACCTGACACTGCAGTCAATATTATTTTCTCAAGAAAAACTAGGTAAGAAACCCCCTCATAGAATATTCTTTATAAAATATTTTCTTTTCTCCCCTCCATTGGTAAATACTAAATATTACACTCATATATAAAAAATAAAAGTTCATATGTCATAAGAATTATTTCTGACAGTTGCACTAAATGTAAAATTGTTCTCTAATGGAAGCTAATGAGTTTTGACTATGAGGCAGTTAAAAATGAGACCTCATATTTTCAGGAAAGACATGTGTAGGACTCCCCCCCATTGCTGAATCTATCTTTCTTTAAATAAAATGCCCACAGTAAAGAAAATCTAAGTTAAAAACACTATGTTTTCTCATTAATTTCAGAATTTTCCTTTCAGGAAGCAATACAGAGCCAGTGAATTAAGCCTCACAGCAGTAGTTCCCACAGCAGGAGTGGGCTGGAGCTGCTGCTGCTGGTTTGGGTACAGACTGAAAATGTTGCCGGGATCACTGTGCCTCCACAGCACAAAAGTAGGTGCCTGTGAGGTCTCGTTCGAAGGCTGTGATATGACGGGCTTTGGGATCAAGAGAGGATGTAACTGTCCATCCTTCTTTGCTACTCCACTTGAGACTGGTAAAAACAGAAATTCCAGACTTTCCTCTAGATCCTGTCTGTAACAATCAGTAGTGCTTGGATGATTGCAGTAGATAATGCAGTCTTCTCCCTCCCTCATGGGTACTCAGGGATGTAGGGCTTTGACCACTTTCACCTCTCTACCTAATCCTGTTCATACAGAACATTTCAGAAGTTCACTGATTATCCCTATAACCCAGTTCCTCCCTAGGAATGCTCAAATAAGTCACGCTGAACCTTGTGTCTATCCCTGAACACCGTATGGCAATTTCTTCACCCTCAATAAACCCTTAATTCGCAGTCTAGTTGAAGCCACAGAATCGCTGCTAATAGCTTTTCATTTTTTTTCTTCTGTCCAGTTCACGGAAGATTCACATTTAGGTGCCTTGAATGCTAAAAAGGGGCCTCAAAATATGGTAGTTTTTTCTCTTTACAGAAACATGATTTCAATGAATTGTTCTAGCCCATTAGAATCACTTCAGGTAATTCATTCAGTTCCTCCCTTTTGTTAAAAAAAAAATCCTTTGAACAGTTTTTTTTTCTTGTGAATGGAAACAGTGCCCCCTTCAGGATATTCAGAGAAATTACTAAGAAAGTAATCAATAGAAGAGTGTAAACGAGCAGAATTTGCTTTTTGTAAGCTTTCAAAGTGTTTCTAAAAATTTCTTAGCAAATTAATTTTTAAAAATCTCATTGATTTATTGTGAGCATGTGTCAAGCGACAAAAATGCAATTCACATAAGCCTAGGCAACAAGAGAAAGGCATTGGCTCCTAAAACCTTGGCAAGTGCACAAATGTATTGGGCTTCTGGGATCCAGAATGCCAGGGAACTGAATCCTGCCAGGACTTTCCTTTCATTCCACTTCTCTCTGTATATCTATTTCATTTACTGAGACCACAACGCAGGAGACATGATTGCAAACATTTTCTAGCTGGGGATTATCTCACAGAGTGGCCACTCTAAAGAAGGACAAAGTACTCCTCTTTCCCTTTCCAAATTAAAAAAAATTCTGGGCTTGTGATTTGCTTACCTTAGACTGACAGGGGCTCAATTTGTGACTGCAGCAGGGTGTGTATGATAGGAGCGACTCAGTTGGGTTGGGTGTCTACCCCTGTGTCAGTCAGGAGTGCTTGAGGTGGCTACATATCAAGATGGTGGCCCCCATTCAGACCACATAGTTAGAGTTTATATTTTGTAAGGGTGGAGTTGCTGTTCTGAGTGGACAAAATAGTAGATGCCCACCACAGCAGTGTTGCCTCAACTGTGTGGAGTATTGGTTGGGGAAGATTGGGAGAGTAGAAGGTTTTCATGTTGTTAGGATTCCCCCAACTATGAGTAGCTACTTTTGATGAACTGGTCTGTTTATAAACATCTTGTTTTCCTACAAAAAAGTGTATCTTTTTCTGCACCATGTTAATTTTTTGAGAACATCATCACAGCTTCTTCAGGTCCTCACTTAACTCTTACACAAAGTCAAAGAAAAGGGAACAAAATATGATATTAATACCTAATATGTACTGAGCTTCACAATACACCAAGCACTGTGTTAAGTGAATGAATAATCTCATTTAATCCTCAGAACACCTATATTTTACAGAAGAGGAAACTGGAGACTATAGGGGTTAAATAATAAGCTTAAGGTCATGGAGCTTGTATAGGGTGAAGTGGGATTCAACCCAGCTGTCTAACTACTGGGCTAATGCCCGGTCCTGTGTTTTTCTGTGTAGGTATAACAGGCTTCTGTTTAGGATTTGGGGGCAATAATTTTTCACCCATTATGCTCACTGCAGTCAATGTGGGACAACTTTATACTTCTAATTTCTCAATCTTTAAAAAATCTTAAACTCAATCCTCTACTGTCTCAAGCAAGATTCCATTGAAATTCCCTTTCCTGCATGAACTCCTCATAATTAATAGAACCACCCAACACTGGTTTTTTTCCTACTTGACAACACTTGAGGAAACAATAGAAGACATTAGAATAAATAAAAGACATATAGTCAAAAGTAAATACAAAGCACACACCAAGTATAAGTGATGTGATAAATGATGGGATGTGAGTATTAAATAGTTTCACCAGATCTAGTCTTGGTATTTAAGGAGTTATAGCTAGGAAGATTAAAATAACACGTAGAGAACAAAAGTTAACACTAAAGAGGTACATCTTTTTGTGGGGGTATAGGTTCTATATAAATTTAGGGGAGACAGAGATTATAGAAGGCCACAGGAACTTAGTGCAGCCTCTTTGGAGGAGTTAAGATATGAAGAATGCATAGTGTTGAGAGAGAGAGAGAGAGAGAGAGAGTAAGAGAGAGATACAGGCAGGGGTGGTTGGGGTTTGGTGGGTCAGGGAAGAGGGTCAAGAAAAATATTTAATAATGAAGAGCAAGGAGAACATGCTTTTCAACTTGCAAGAGGGATAGATAAGAATCAAATTATGTAGTGACTTTCTTTGTTTCTCTTTATGGCCTTTGTCTTGAAGTCTATTTTGTTAGATATAAATATTGCTATCCCATCTTTGCTTTTCTGTTTCCATTTGCATGGGATGTTTTCTTCCATACCTTCACTTTCAGCCTGTGTAAATCTTTTGTTCTGAGATGGGTTTCTTGTAGACAGCAAATATATGGGTCATGCTTTCTTACAAATACAGCTACTCTATATCTTTTGATAGGAGTGTTTAATCCATTTGCATTTAAGGTTATTATTTATGGGTTCTTATTCATTGTCACTTTTCCCCCTTTGAATCTGTGTTTTTCTATTTCTTCTTCTTAAAGCAGTCCCTTTAACATCTCTTGCAATGCTGGTTTGGGGAAAATGTACTCCTTTAGCCTTTTCTCTTTTTTTTTTTGGTCTAGGAAATTCTTTGCCTTCCATTTTAAATGAAAGTCTTACTGGATAGAGTAATCTTGGTTGTAGGCCCTTGTTTTTCCTTACTTGGAATAATTCATGCCATTTCTTTCTGGTCTGTAGTATTTCTGTTGAGAAATTATCTGGAAGCTCCCTCATAGGTAACTAACTGTTTCTGTCTTGCTGCCTTTAAGATTCTCTCTTTGTCTTTAAACTTTGCCACTTTAATTGTGATGTGTCTTTATGTGTACCTCTTTGGGGTCATCTTTTGTGGGACTCTCTATGCTTCCTAAACTTGCGTGACTTTTTCCTTCACCAGAATAGGGAAGTCTTCGGTCTTTACAGAAACCCTTGAAACAGGTTTTCTGTCCCCTGCTCCCTTTTTTGTTCTTCTGGTATCCATATAATGTGAATATTGTCACTTTTCATGTAGACCCAAAGCTCCCTTAAACCATATGTATTCTTTTTAAGCCTTTTTTTCTTTTGGTTGCTCTGAATAGCTGTTTTTTTCCACCTTGTCTTCCAAATTGCTGACTTAGTCATCTGCTTCATTTAGTCTGCTTTACTTCCTTCTAGTCTATTCTTCATTTCAGATATTGAATTCTTTGTTTCCAGCAGGTTCTTATTCATAATTCCTATATCCTTTTCCATGCTTATGTAGTTATCATTAAGTTTCTTGAGCATTCTTATAACCATTATTTTGAACTCTATATTTGATAATTTGCCTCAATTTCATTTAACTCTTTTTTAAGGACTCCTCTTTTTCTTTCATTTGAAGATTGTTTCTTTGTTTCCCAATTTTAGCTGTATTTTGTTGTTTGTTTCTATGTATTAGATGTGCTTTTTTGATTTTTTAAAAATATATTTTATTGATTATGCCATTACAGTTGTCCCATTTCCCCCTTCACTCCCCTCCACCCTGCACACCCCTCCCCCACCATTCCCCCTTTTGTTCATATCCATGTGTCACAAGTTCTTTAGATTCTGTATTTCCCATAGTATTCCTACCCTCCCCCTGTCTATTTTCTAGCTACCATGTATACTACTTATTCTCTGTACCCTCTCTCCCCTTCTCCTCCTCCCACTCCCTTGTTGCTAAACCTCCATATGATCTCCATTTCTATGTTTCCGCTCCCGATCTAGCTGTCCTCTTAGTTTGCTTTTGTTTTAGGTGTGGTTGTTAATAACTGTGAGTTTGCTGTCCTTTAATTGTTCATATTTTTAATCTTCTTTTTCTTAGATAAGTCCCTTTAACATTTCATATAGTAAGAGCTTGGTGATGATGAACTCCTTGAATTTGACCTTATCTGAGAAGCACTTTATCTGGCCTTTCATTCTAAATGAAAGCTTTGCTGGATAGAGCAATCTTGGCTGTAGATCTTTGGATTTCATGACTTGGAATACTTCTTTCCAGCCCCTTCTTGCCTGTTAGATGTGCTTTGACTCCCTTTTTTGTGGAGTGGCCTTATGTGGTAGGGGTCCAGTGGTGTGGTCTCCTTGATCTCCTAAGCAGGATGCTCTAACAATGTCCTTTGTGTGGGTTATGTGGGCTTTCCTGTTGTATTGGGTTCTGATTTTTATTGGCCTGTCATTGGTAGGAACTCCCCTCCAGTTGGGTGACTGAGAGGTTCAACCACCACCATGTTCTTGCATGCTGTTGTACAGGTGCTGACAGAACAGAGCAAAAGAACACATAAAACAAAACCAAAAGAAGCAACTCCTCCTCCAACAACAGCAGCAAAATTGATGAGGAAAGAGCAAAGAAAAATAAAGGGAAAAGAGCTATAGAATAGTAGAGAAAGGAAGAAAGGGAAAAAGAATAAGAGAAAATCAAAGGAAAGAATGATTATGAGAGGAGAAAAGAAAGAGAGCTAGTACAAGTAATGAACAGAAAAAGAAAAATGGGGAAAAGGAGCAAAGAAAGGTAAAGAATAACAAAAATAAAAAAGGAAAGAAGAAGGAAAAACAGAGTAAGCAAAGTAAGAGTAAACAAGGGAGATGAACAAAAAACAGAGAAAGAAAAAAGTGGAATAAAAAGAAAAAATTAAAATATAATAAAAGGCTTTGAAAAAGAAAAAATAATGAAAACAATGAAAAATAACAAAGTGAAATTTGTTTCAGAAGAGTTTAGTGCTTGCTTGCTGGATTCTCTCTTTGGGTATGATTCCAATGTTGTCTAAGGCTGGTGTAATCCAGTGTCAGGTGCTGTCCACGTCTAGGCCTTGGCAGCCGGCTCAAAGCTACAAGTGAGCCACAGTTCATGGCTATTTACTTTGGGCTTGACTGTGCACAGGATGGGCCAAACTGTACTGTAAGGCTGGCTTTTATCAGCACTGGGTCCAAGGGTGGGTCACCCAACTGTAGGATTCTCTTCTGCCTGCTCTGTTTTCTGGCCTGCTGTCAGTCTTAGACTAGTCACTGACCGGACTTTCTGAGAGGGTTCCTGTGTCTCCCAGGGGAGGTGACTTTCAGACTTCAGGGAAGATGGTGGGTGTGTTCTCCTGCATCCAAGACACTCATCTGAATCTGTACTTGATTATTTCCCTGAACTTGGAAGAACAAAGCCTCTAGTAGGCTAGTGGGCAGGGCCTCCAGAATCTAGATTATGGGTCTCTGTGAAATCAGGAGAGTGTTTCTATTGCTCACCTATGAGAAGGGAGAGCCCATTTAGTTCTAGGAAAAGTTTATGGAATGGCTGTGCCCTAAAGTCAGTCTCCGGCAGTCCCTAGTCTGTGGATGTTGCTGTCTCCTCAGCAGGGGTTCAGATGCAGAATGAGAGAAAAGAAACAAGAAAGGAAAAACCCAAAACAAAACAAAACAAAACAAGACAAAACAAAACAAAAAGAGATGTAGAGTGGGATGAGCAGAATTCTGGAGGATGAGGTGAGTAGTATTCCACAAGGTGGATTAATTGATTTCCCCCTGGGAGGGGCTTTCTCTTCTCAAGAAAAATGGCTGCTGCAGTATTGAGGTATATTCTGGAATAGAAATCTCCACAGCTACTCTCTCAGATGTATCCCCAATGCCTCCCACCCCAGACTCTCCTCACGCAAGACTCCAGTCCATGCCACCTTCCCTTCTCCAAAACCCAAGATGAGTGGCTGTGGAAACAAAACTTGTGCTTTGGCCCCTTTAAGAAAATAGAATAGTGACTTTGTCTCTAGTAGGCTCTGTCTGTCCCAAGTAGACAAAAATCCCATGGCCTTTCACTGCTGGATGCTACGAGGACGATTGATCATGGCATTGGCACTGCTCCGTGCTTACGAGCCCAGTCCAGGGTCCAGGCTACTCTCCTCTCAGAGGGAAGTTCCCATAACTGTGCTGTAATCTCAGCCCTGCTAACGTGGCTGAACCCGTTAATGACCTTACCCTTGGTACCAGTCTAAGGGTGTTTTATGCCCATTCTTGGTTAAAAGTCTCTTTTTTGGAGTTGTCTTTAGTTTATTTTCAAGTTACTATTCCCTTCTTTAGCTGTATTTCCAGTTTGGTTTGGGGAGGAGATGTGAGAAATATCCTCCTACTTCACTACCATCTTGTGACCACCTTTTTCATTCTTAATCTTTATTCATGTTTTCCGCTTTTTTACTTCACAGACTTTATAGAACTTTTGGATTTATTTATAAAGACTAATTTTTTGCTTTTAAAGTAATTTTACTTTTACTTTTAGACTTTCTCCTTTTTTGTTTTATTTTGTTTATTTAAAAAATTCTTGAAGATTTGTCTCCTTTATTATACTCTTTAATTTATTAATAAATATACATTTATTAGTGTATATTCAAGGCTTTACTTTTTATGAGTATTGCTTTGAATGAATCCATAAATTTTTATATGTACTGCTATCATTAGTGTTAATTTTTAATGGTGTACAATTTTAACTTTTAGTTTTCTGACATAGAAATTATTTAGTGGTTAATTTCTTTGCCATTCATTTACTGGCTATCTTTTAACTATTAATTTCAGTTTATTGCATTATGTTCAGAGAATATGGTTTTTATGAACCTTGCTAATTGTTCATTTGAATCATAATACATGCTCATGTTTTGGTAGATGCTCCATAGTTGTGTGTATGTGTGTGTGTGTATGTTACTTTTCATCTTCTTCTTTGTCTGTCTGTGGAATGGATATTAAGTTACCCTGTGATTAATATATTGGCAAACTATTCTTTTATTTCCAACAAATTATGCTTTACATTTTTTCTGTACAATGTTGTTTGAAAAAAACTAGGCTCATTCCTCCATCCATTTATGAATTCAACAAATAACTATTGTGAATCAATTATATTTCAGATCCCAGATGAGCTTTCAGGCTATGGCAATGAGCAAGACAGACTCAATCTCTGATGCTGTGGAACGTGCAGCCTATTAGGGATGGCGACATCAACACTCATTCAGTGATGGCGTGTAAGTGTGGAGGGTGCGGTGACAGGAGAAGTACAGGAAATGTAGGAAGTGTAGCGGGGAGTTGTATACCAAAGTCAAGGGGGCTGGGAAAGACCTCCCGAAAAATTAACATTTAAATCAAAATTGACATATTTTAAGATCTGAAAGCAGACAGGATAATTCAGGGTTCTAACAAGAAACTTATGTATACATATAAAAAATGAAAAATTTGAGGAACGTTTAATGTGGCACAAATTATTATAAAGTATAGGCAAGGGGTAGGGAACAAATAAGGGATCATGCTGTGCTTTGGAACTAGCATTGCTCAAAGCTTAAAACAGAAAGGAGTGATTACAGGAACCTGGAGATAGACTTTTTGGAGGATCTGTCTTGAAGACTGTGTGATAAAGGGTCAGCGTCAGCCTATGTCAATCTCCCAGGGCGGAAGCTAGGGGAATATATACCTTCACCTAAGCTCCTCCTTCTCTCTGATCTGTGAGTGCTTCTCCTGGGCCAACACCAACTAATAACCAAAAGGCAAAAGAGAACATTGGTATATTCCCCATTGGTATATGCCCCTATAGGGCAGCTACCTGTGCACAGAGCAGGGTGCAGAAGAATGGCAAGGAGACCTGGAAAGGCAAACAGAAGAAATTAAGCTTTGGTCTAATATGAGCGGAGTGAGAAATGGGAGATGGGGTCAGAGAAGTAAGCCAGAGTTTAGGATTTTGTCCTATGGGAAATGGGAAATCGTTGATCAATTTTAAGCAAGATAGTGAACTGATCACATTTGTGGTTTTAGATGCTAACTCTGGCTACAATAAGGAAAATTCCTTAGATAGGATGATGGCCTCCTTCACAGGATGGGGGCACTGGAGAGGGATGACCTATTGAGTGGTGAGATGAGGAGCTCAGTTTTAGCTCTGGGCTGAGGAGGTTCTTGGCTAGAGGTACAATTTTGTCAGTATAGAGCAGTTAAATGGTGTTTGAGGTTTAGGAGTTGAGGAGGTAACCTAGAATCTGTCTGTAGCATAGAAGTGGAATTAGGGACCTCAGAACTCAAGAAACTGGCAGAAGAGTTACAGTCTTCAAAGGAACAAGAAAGTAGAAATGGGTGGAAAGCTAGGGAAAACTGTGGAGAATTTTTAGAAAAGCAGTCATGCTTTTGAATCATTTAATGATAGGTGTGCTCCTGGCATGCCCTAGATGAGTCACTATGAAATTTTGTGTCCAGGATATCAGGATAAGGTTAGTGAGGTCATTTCAAGTAAGAGAGAATTGAATGCTGACATTAATAGAGTTTCTTCATCTTCAGGAGGAACTCTGGTCTAGAAATCTGAAACCCATCTAAGAAAGATATGTGTTATAGTGAATTTTCTTCTTGCAAGATTTCCATGTCTGCAGATTCTGTTTTTGTAAAGTTGTTGGAAGCTGGAATGTGCCATGCTGTTGTGAAGAAAAGTACGTAACCCATGAGACTGGACACTCTTACTGTAAATGAATCATCTACTTTTGTTTGCCTTCATGGATAAATTCAGACTATTAAAAATAATTATGACCCTGGCTGGTGTAGCTCAGTGGATTGAGCACGGGCCAGTGAACCACATGATCGAGGTTCGATTCCCAGTCAGGGCCACATGCCTGGGTTGCAGGCCAGTTCCCAGCAGGGGACTCACAAAAAGCAACCATACATTGATATTTCTCTCCTTCCTTTCCTCTCTAAAAATAAATAAATAAAATCTTTAAAAAATTAATTATGAATGGTTTAAGACTTTTGGTCCATTAGATTTCCTCTGAGAAGAAACTATTTGAAAATCAGAATACCAAATTAAATAAAAAATGGCCAGCTACCTTTCTGTCCAGCCTACATGTATATGAAAACAAGATTTTATAGTTTAGATATTAGAGAGTAGTTAACAGAATCACAGGGAAAAGGGGGAAGGACTCACATGAACAAGTATAAAGGACACATGAACAATAACTAAGGTGGGGGGAGGCGATGGGAGGGAGGTGGGGAGCACTGGGGTGGGGCAGGGCTGGGAATACAAGACAGAAAACTGTACTTGAACAAGAGTTAAATAAAAATTTTAAAAAAGGTAGTTAACAGATTCAGAGGCACAGTGGCCTTAGATGACACGTGCACTGGCTCGCAGTACCTATGGCGTCATGGATGAGACATGAGACAAATTCACACAGACTACCGGGTCCCTTGGAGGTAGAGGGAAGGCACGGCTACTCCCTCAAGCAGGGAGTGTCTCGGAGCGGCCTGGCAACTCTCTCAAGGGGAGAGTGTGCTGACCTTTGCCTTGACAGGCTTTTATTGTTTTTTTTTTTTTTGCACAGGAGTTCAGGTATAACTTATTAATCATTGTCAGGCAGTAAACAGTAGATAGTATACAAAGAACCATTAGGGCTTCTTCTAAGTCAGGGTCTGTCAGCTAAACGGCTATAAAACTTTGGGAAAACAAACTCATTTTCTGCTTGGGCCTTTACCATTTAACTAAAAGCATTCTTAGCAAAGCAGGTTTCACAGGGTTTCACATATTCTTTCTCAGGCCTAATTACCCAGGGAGCCCGCCATTCCCAGCACAAGGCTGCACCACACTCTGTCATTGTTTTCAGGCTTAAGTCAGGCAGAGGAGGCAGATTGCCAAGAAATTCTCAGAGACTTCTTGCAAACTGAGGACTCAGGCTTCATCAAAGCTGAGGGGTGAGGATCCATCACCCTCTTTCTCCATAGCCCCCTAAGTCCTTCCCTGGGGCCTCCACTTGATCATGCCTGTCTTAGGTGGTTTCCCCCTTGGGGAATCTTACCTGTCATTGGCTAACTGATCAGGCATTGGAGGCCAGTTATGGAAAAAGGAGCAGAAGAGGCCCTCTTGCCAGGGAGATAAGCTTTTTCTCCTTAGTGGCTTATGGTCTGAAGGTCACTCACTCAGCCTTAGCCATGGTGGGTTTCAGCTCCTGAAACCAGGCAGAGCGGTTCCCAACACTTAGACATGTTAAAAATAAAATTCTAATATTAAATAGTGAGGCTGTGTCTAAGTTTTATTAAAGTTCTTAGTGAGAGAGCTATTAATATGTTCTTACAAAAAGATATAAATGTACAAACAACAAAATAAAATATTGGTAGAGTTGCTAAAAACAATTTGGGGTTAATTTTTCTTTCAGGGTGTGAAGTCATGACACCTTTGCCATTTTTGTTAGGTTAACTTCTAACATAGGAAAGTGTAAGCCATGTAAGCCTTTTCTCAGTTGTGGATTGCTAGGTAAATGTGCTGTAATAATAAAGGTACATTTCCTAAGAGTTTCAGGTAAGTGCTCACTAGAAAACGTTCTTGAAAGGTGGAGAGAAAAATAAACAACTACAAATCATTTTTTGTCCCAGACTGGGATTTTGCTTTCACAGTGTTATTAATGAAGGACCATGGCATTTCAAACTGCTTTTCCTGATACAGTTCAAATGACAATGTCATGCAGGACCTAAGTCCCCAGAGTTTCTAACTCAGCTGTTCCTTCAAGCCAGAACTGTCAAACAGGTTTCAGAAAATTTATCAGATTTATTGAAACTTAAGTTTCTGTCCTTCAAATTTCCTGCTGATTTTCCTCAACCCTCGTTACTGACTGCAGACTGGCGAGAATGGCTCAGCAATATGGTGAAAGGTCTAATGCAGTAACCTTCAAACTGGGGAAGAGATGTCCATTTTAAGGGAATTCGTTTCTAGATCCTTAATTCCTCTGTATCTTTTCCTAAAAATGATCTGCCTGAAAGCTTGACTGGGATTCTCATTTCCTCTCTCTCATTTCACAACTGTCCTTCTCCAACATTATTTACATAACAAGAAATCCTCTTTTGCAGCAAAGATTTAAAAACCTCTAGGGCGTTCAGGAAAGGAGTACTTATTTTTTATTGGTGCCAGGGAAGCCTTTAATCAGAGAATTATAGATTGGGCTCCCAGTCATTTTATTAAGAAAGTCATTTCCAAAAAATGTTTGCCTCTTATATCAAAAACCTTTTAAAATTATGTTTCTTTTCATGAAAAGTGCATTAATAATAATTATAGTCACCACTGAATCCAGAAAAAATAACTTCTAACGATTAGAGCAGTATGATCAGAGGAAGTTGAAACATTTTCAATTATAATATTTTTGTTGCAGACTTTCCTGGGTGATCAATAAAAGACTTTTAAAGAAATATATATTATGTTAAATTCTGCCGAAGTTAAATAAAAATATGGTTTTAAGAAAAGAAAGAAACAATATGAAATCTTCAATTGTTAATGAAAAGTTTGTGCATGAATTTTAATTGGATGTTCATGGGTATCAAATCACTTTGGTATTAAGATTTCATTGCACAGCTCTGACTGGTGTGGCTCAGTGGATTGAGTGCTGGCCTGTGAACCAAAAGGTCACCAATTTGATTCCCAGTCAGGGCACATGCCAGGTGTGTGAGCCAAGTCATGAATTGGGGGCATGTGAGAGGCAAACGATAGCTGTATCTCTCACATGTACGTTGATCTTTCTCTCCCTCTCTTTCTCCTTCCCACCCCCTCTCTCTAAAAATAAATAACATCTTAAAAAAGATTTCATTGCATATACTTAAAAGTTACTATATAACTTTTTAAAGAAATATTTTATTTATTTATTTCTAGAAAGAGGAAGGGAGGGAGAAAGAGAGGGAGAGAAACATCAATGTGTGATATAGATATATCCATACGTTGCCTCTCACATGCTCCTAACTGGGGACCTGGCACATGCCCTGACTAGGAATCAAATTGGTGAGATTTCAGTTTGCAGGCCAGCACTCAATTCACTGAGCCACACCAGTCAGAACTATATAACTTTTATTTGAAAATGTCAATACTTATAATAGATTGGAATGTATAATGTTTACAGCAATTTAATCACTTAAAGTAATTATAAAATATTTTAGATGTTATCTTAAAAATGTGTGAAGGTTTTATAATTTCCCAAAGTCTGACTGCCATTCATGTAATGTACTGGCTGGTCTACAAACATGAACACACTTTGATGATAATGCAGAGTTACTGCTAATGTATGTTTATGTTCAATTTTCTAACCATTGTTTAAATTTGTATCTTCTACAGACTGGTGGAAAATATCAGTCATTGAAATTCATGCAACTTCTCAAAAGTTTTCCCTTAAATTTGAATCCAAATGAAAAAGGACAGAACAAAGGACTTTTAACTCGGATACCACTCACTTTTCTGAATTTGCAGATGTTCTATGCATGAAATTATCAAACGGTGTAATTCTGAGATACTGTAAAGGAAGTTGTCTCCGTCAACTTCACCAATAAGCTGCAAGCATTTCCTTCTGTCAAAAGAGGTTTAAACTTCTGTTGCTGTAGTCAATGCAAAGTGTTGATTCCAGGTGCTGCAGAGAGAATGAGGCTGCCAAAGAGAAGTGAGACCAGGAGCTCGAGAGAAAGTGCATAAAAGCTCCCTGCTGCCAGTTTTGTTTGTAAAAACTGAAGCAGGATACACGTGTTAGCAAAGCATACTAGTAAGAGGCAAAGTATGGGGGACATTATTTGAACATTTGGATCCAACCCTTCCTAAAAATGTAGTTAATTTGGTTTTTCAGATTTTTTCAGCAGCTATATTTTGTGGGGTTTTTTTTGCTTTAGTTACTTTGATATGTGTTTTCTTATTTATACACAGATTTATGTAAAAATTTTTTATTTCTCAATTTTACTTACAATAACAATATACTTATCATGCTCACCTACGAAAATTATTGAGTAAACTAATGTGTATTCCAAAGATGTAACTCTGGGAACTTATGTATGGACAAACTATTCATTTATGTGGGAGAGTATTCAGAATATGTTAGTTTCTTGCTGTAGGAAAAAAATTGGAAAAAAGCATTTATAGCAACACTCAGCCATATGAAAACAAAGTTTAAGAAGTTCTCCCCAAAAGAATTTTCTGCTGATAATTTGGAAAGGTCATAAATTTCTTTTAAACTCCTGAATTCTTCATTGAGTTACATAGCATGATGCTTGGGACATTTGTTAACACCTGCCAGAACTGTATTTTAAAGTTGAAGTATTATTGGAAAATGTATTGGAGAAGGTTAAAATATTGGACAGTCACAAACCAAATAATTGCAAACTGATGTTAAAAAGGCACAAATTCCCTATGTAAAAAAATCAATAATGGTAGCAGTGTCAATTTTACTTCAGACTTTAATAATGATCAATGAAATCAGGTATATGCAACTACCACCCTAGAAAAAGTGAGAAGAGGCTGTAAGTAAGTGCTCAGCACAGCCTTGTTTTCATGTGTGTCTTTCTCATAATCTATGTGTCTATCAAATAAATGACATTGAGAGGCTGCAGCACTCTTTGGGGCAGAATAGGGTCTCTTGATTACTAAGCTATACATACAGTGTGTGATCCTAGGTAAGTTAACCTTTTTGAGCTTTAAGTTCCTCATATAAAAATGGAATATCAATAGTACCTACAGCATAGATTTCTTGAAACTACTAAATGAAATGATACATGTTATGCATCTATCAAAATGTGGGGCACATCTACATACTCAGTATGTTAGCCACTACTACTATTATTACTACCAATACAATATTGGTAATGACAATATTAATTACTATTAATAATAGATTTGGTGTCTAATCCACTTTTCAAGATAAACAAGAGCCTAAAGTACTGAGCCTGGGCTAGAGCATGGTATCTAGGAACTATGGTTAGAAGGGGTGTGTTTAGAGTGAGTGATGGGGGTAGATGGAATTTAGGGAACTAGAGGCCTACCTTGCCCTAGGCATCTCAAACTAAATGGGAACATTCCAGATGGCTCCAGGTTGTTTAAGGGAACTAAGAGGGTGGCCCAAAGTTCTGAGGGTGTGGGTCTATGGCAGGCAATGGAAGCTTTCAAGGAGGAGGTAGAGAAGTCGCAGGAGACTTGGAATGTCCTTTGCATGGCACCAGCTGTGGTTCTATTTCCAGTCTGGGTACTAAATCCCTTGTGTCAGTACTGAGGGATGACAAGCTATTCTTATGAATGCTTTTTAAAGTTACTTAACAATCTGCCTTTGGTTCCCCATGGCCTTGCCAGTTCTTTCAAATCGTTGCCTCAGCAGAAGCAAGCACAGCATTACCAGAGTGTGCCTGTCAGGGGCCGAGTCCTGGCAGCACATGAAATCCTATCTGACAGTTGTTCGTTCTTTTTTTTTCATCTTTTTAGATAAGAGAAATGGTGCATTAAGGAAATTTAAGATACACAGGGTAAAATTAGATTAAAGTCAATAATAAAGACTGATGAATAAATTGGGAGACAGAGAGAGAGATTTGATAGAGTTTTTCACATTGCTTTGTAATTAGAAAGAAATAAGATGTATAGCAAAAAATTAGATAACCTAGGCTGAGAGGTAGAGGGTGGAGAAATTCTACAAACTCAACAGCAGCAGATTTTATTGTACTCCCAAATAAGGCTGGAGAGGGAAAAATAAAGAAAAAATAATTGTGGAAAAGATAAAAAATTCAGTTTTGAATATGGTGACTCCAATGTGATGGGTGACACAGGCAGGTAGATAGTAATAAGAGTGATTTACAATGTGAAAAGGTTAAGATATGATTCTAGGAAATAGCTTTAGGTCAAGCTATGAGAGTCACTGGATAGCCGTGATGCAGTATCTGACTATCCTATTAACACATGGAGTTGTGGGGGTTAAATGAAGTAAATGCACGTGAAGGTCATGTGCAAACCTGTATAGCATTGTGTGCATTCAGTATTTTCTTTACTATCTTGAGCATTACATCTTATAGATATTGTGTGTATGTTCCCTATAGTCAGACAGATTAGTATTTCTTTTCTCTAGAGCAGTCAATGATTCCTCTCCGTGTTCCTGTTATACCTGACACAGGCACTGAGGTCTGAGGTTTCTGTATGCCCCTCCCTGTCACTCATCTCACTGTGCCTCTGCGAGAGCACAGAAATACATTGCTGTGTCCTCCAGCTGGGAGTCTGAGATCCTGAGGCCAAAGTGCTTTCTCTCTTTCTGGAAGTTCGCAGAGAAGCGATTATTCTTTGCATTTTGTTTCTTATAACCTTCTTGGCGGATAATGAGAATCATCTCCCTACTGGGAGGCTGTTTATACCAGAACAAATAAAAATCACTCACACTAGTGTCATATATGCAGACCAGGGTCACAGTCTCTGCCTCCTGCACAGACATTTCTGGCTGAGACTGATTGACCGTCTGGGCCACACTGGATCCTGTGGGAAGGAAGACAGAAAGCACTGAATGCACTGGGTGTGACACCAGACAGACAGAGCAGGCAGACTCATGGCTAGTTCCCATCCCCACCCGCTTTCCTCCTCTTAATCTAAATTCCTGGCAGAATCATCCAGCCTTTTTGCTTCCAATAGCTGGTACCAATGAGGCGGTAAGTTCTCTGTCTTATTAATCTCTTCACTGACTTTACAGGCTTACTGCATACTCAGGAAACAAATACATATGAATTCCTTACCAAGACAGGTGGAGACCACGAACGCCCACAGCAACCCAGTGCCTGCCATGCTGGCGCCTCTCTTCTGCAGGGAGAAAAAATATCTTGCTCTGATCTGAAACCTGGTATCAGCTGTACTCGGTGACATCACAGAGTAAAAACAGGAAGTGAAATGTCAGGTGGGCCTTTGACTTTGTCTTGCTTAAAATAGTATATCAGTGCCTTTTGTCTTTTGCTTCAAAAAATAAAAGTTTGTCTATGCCACCAAGTGAAAAAAAGATATTAGAGCTGTAATTTATTCTGGGGTAAAAATCAAGACAAGGAGCCAGTAAATTGTTTCACAGAGATGTAATTTTGGAGAGGAGAATTGGATGGGCAGGAAAAAGACAAAACCAAATGTAAACACTTGGGTTTTCTCTGTAAGCTTTTTCTCCCTCCTTCCCTCCCTTCCTTCCTTCCTTCTTTTTTCCTCTTTCCTTCTTTTCTTCCTCTTTCTCTCTCATCTTAAAGCCAATATCATCATGGTCTCTGTGTTGCCATTAAACAGGTTTTGATTATACTACTATTCTTTGACCAATTCTTTTTTAAAATAATTTCTCAATACTTCAAAAACAACGAGAAAGACAACAGCAAAACTCACTCTAGATAAAACTGGGACCAGAATTTTGATATGTAACTGCACTGCTACTGGCTTGAAGACTTAAAAAAAAATTTTTTAAAGGATAATTGGCTTTGACTGGGTCAGGGAGCTCTACGACTGTACAATACTACTGGCAAGTGTTCCTGTGAGAATTCTGTTGCATACCTCTTCATGGCTCATGAATGAAGAATCAGAACAATTAATTAAAAATTTATTTGGGAACATTGTATGTGGTGTATCTGATAGAGATTCACTGGCCCCTAATTTTTCCTCATGCATACATTCTCCTATGAGAGAAGAAAGGTCAGGCATCATAGTCCTCATATCATAGAAGAGGCAATTGTGAAAAAAATGAAAGCTCACAATGCAAGGAACCACTAGTCTCACTTGCATTAGTGTTTTCTTTCTACTGAGTTTGTGTCATGCAGTCTTATGTAAGGCCATCTCCATGGTCCATCTTTATTGGACCATATTTTCCCTCTGAATAAGAGAAGCAGAAAAGACTAAATAAAAAGCTGATTTGTCATATAGGAAGTGGTGGCCTAAACTTTCCCAACCTGTTTATTATTTCCATTTGGAGAACTGCTAAGCAATAGGCATTTCCCCACAGACCACAGATGTTCTTAACTCCAGACGACTTCTTTCTTTTTTTTAAATTTAATTCTTGTTCAAGTACAGTTTTCTGTCTTATCTTCCCAGCCCTGCCCGCCACCCACCCAGTGCTCCCCACCTCCCTCCCATTTCCGCCCCCCACCTTAGTTATTGTCCATGTGTCCTTTATACTTGTTCATGTGAGTCCATCCCCTTATCCCCTGTGATTCTCTCCCCTCTCCCCTCCAGAGGACTTCTTAAAATATACCTTGGTGAGTTGCTATAGATGGCATAGTTCTTTTGCTTGTTTGCTGAGTGATTGAATTTATGCCATGTTCCCTAAGGTAAGGTTGTTCAGTTGGTTGGAGTGTTGTCTTGTGCACCAAAAGGTTGTGAGTTAGGTCCCTGATCTGGGCTCATAGCTAAGTTGTGGGTTTGAGCACTGGTTGGGGCATGTATTTGGGACAACAGATTAATGTTTCTCTCTCTCCCTCACTCTTCCTCTCTCTCTAAAATCAGTTGACATATCCTTGGGGGAGGATTGAAAATTCTGTCATGTCTATCATTTTCTTGTGAGAGTTACGTGAAATTGGTAAAAATGTTATTACTTTATAATTTTCCCCTCTCTTCTTCAGTCTTTATAGGAAAATCTAGACAACTAATCTGTCTTTTCTCTCCATCTTGGTCCAGCTGAAGCTGTAATTTCACAAATGAGTCCCTCAGAAGTAAATGTTCCCTCCCTCTTGCCTGCATTCACTGTGCCTGCAACTCAGTCAGGGATCCTCAGCCAGAGGGTCCATCTTGCTGTTTCAGATCAATCCCTGTTCTATCGGGCCCAGCCAACCCAACTTCAGTGTCTTATATCAGTGATTTTCAACCAGTGTGCAGCTAGAATTTTTAAACCATGCAATACCTGACGATTTAGTCGGGGCTACTGACCTCTTTTCCCTTAGATTGTCAAATAAAAAAAATGACAACAGCCAACACAATAACCCTTTGTTATGAATGAATCAAAATTATACCTATTTTTGTCAGATCAGAAAAAAATGATGTATTTTTTGTGTGCCACAGAAGTTTAGTAGTTTATGCTTTAGTAGTTTATGCCATGAGATGAAAAAAAGGTTGAAAATTGCTGTCTTACATCCATCATCTGATCAGTCCCTAGCTCCCTCAGATAGTTAATCAGGCTGTTGGAGTCTGGGAATCAAACAAGATGATATATATGAAAGAACTTTTAAGAAGCAAATACACAATGGGTAGAATGCTGTATTTTCCTTTGACTTTTAAAAATATTATGTCCAGACGATAGTTTTAAAAAAATTTTTTGTTGTTTTAAGTAAAAGTAGTTTCTTGGGTTAGACATTTAAAAAGACTGTAAAAGGTGGTGGGCAAAGTCGGATTACAGGATATTAAGCAAATAATAAGGGCGAAGAAAGACAATAAAAGCTGGGAGGAGAAAGCAGTGCCCCATCTGGGAAGTCTGAGAGAATCCCCTGTTTTTTGGAATATGAACAGTGTCATAGGATTTCTCATAGGACTTAGCTGGTTAGACTATATCAAGCAAAAACTAGAAGAAAACATGTGGACATCACATGTCTACTCTGGTGATCTCATGGGGCAGTTTTCACAGAGGCAGAAGCTAAGGCACATTGACAATTGGTGGCACAAGTGGGAGAAGCTATTCCAGGTGTCAAGAAATTCCCTTAGTCAGGTGGACCTTTACTCGTGAACACTGAGGGTTCCCAGCCCTAGTCACCCCAGACATCTCACGTTTAGTGTTGCTATTCTCTTAATTCTTTTCCTGAGTGTACAATGAACAAAAACTTTTAAAAGTCTTTTTAAAAAGTTTTACCTATGTTCACTATATTCATGTACAGTTTTCTTTTGTCAGAGGTGATGGACATTGTTTACACACTTTTGGCTGGGGGTCCTCATGCACAGAGTGGGTTCAAATGCACTTGGGTGCTCTCTGGGTAACATGGGTTTCCTTTGATGCAGAAGTAGGTGGCTGAGTCTCTTGACTGGGTGGCCTTTTTAAATTGCTTTTCTTTTTCTTAAAGATTTTACTTATTTCTTTTTAGAGAAGGGAAGGGAGGGAGAGAGGAAGAAAAACATCAGTGTGTGGTTGTCTTTCGTGCACCCCCTGCTAGGGACCTGGCCCGCAACCTAGGCGTGTGCCCTGACTGGAAATTGAACTGACCACCCTTTGGTTCACAGGCTGGTGCTCTATCCACTGAGCCACACCACCCAGGACTTTGCTGGGTGGTCTTGATGTACAGGAGTGGAGGAGCTGGGACTAACATGGAAAGAGGCTGCTAACTGTCCCTTGGACTATACAAAGGCACCAGATTTATCCAATATCCTTTTCATCCTGTATCCAGGGATCTGAAACACTGTTCAAATAAGTATATTAGATAATAAAATTCTTTCCTTATTGGATGGTCAGTTAGGAAGAATTTCCTCTTTCATTCTTTGATGGCTAGTTTTTTTAAAGATAATGTTCAGAGTGAACTAAAAATTATATTTATTCTTTGAGTCTGTTCTATAAAAGATAGAGATTAGTTCTCGGAATCTTCTCAGTTCTCTGGGTTCCTGATGACATAAACTCTACTAGCTCACTTCTGGCCACCAGATCAGAAATGTGGCTCTGAGAAGCTCCTTCATGCTTTGGCCTTCCCACATCCATAGAGGATTTGATCATGGAGTGTGGAAATCTCACTGAGAAAGGAGGGTTCCCCCCGGTCCCCCGCCCCCCCGCACCCAGTTCTTTAGAATGTGTTAGCCATTTCCTCAACACCAGACAGTCTTTTGCAACTTTACTCTTGTCAGTGAATGGAAGCAGTGACCTCTTCAGGTCAAATAAATAATTACCAGGGAAATTTCTATAATCGACTCTTCTACACAGAAAACATTCCATCAAAAACATCAAAAACTCTGTTCAGAAAGTTATCTATTCTTATCAGTTTCTGATACCTATTTTCACTCAACAAAGACCTTATTTATTTATTATTTATTTATATTTATTGAATATATTGGAGTGACTTGTTAATGAATTATATAGTTCAGGTGTACAATTGTATAACTCATTATCTGTAGATTGGGTTGTGTGTTCACCACCCATAGTCAAGTCTCCTTCTGTTACCATTCATGCCCCCTCTCCTAACTCCCGCCACTCCTTTCCCTCTCCTAATTGTTATACTGTTGTCTGTTTCTATGTTTTTAAATTTTATTGGCTTAATTTTTTCACCCTTTTTCATACAGCCCTCCAGATCTCTTTCATCAAACAGCTGTCAGTCTGCTCTTTATTAGCTTATTTCTATTTTGTTTGTTTGTTTATTCTCTTCATTAGATTCCCCATGTAAGTGAAATCGCACGATATTTGTCTTTCTCTGACTGGCTTATTTCACTTAGCTCATTACTCTCTAGATTCATCCATGCTATTACAAAATGTAAAATGTCCTTCTTTTCTACAGCTGAGTAGTATTCCACTGTGTGAATGTACTGCAGCTAGTTTATCCACTCATCTACTAATGGGCACTTGGGCTGCAATGCACATGGGGTGAATATATTCTTTCAAATCAGTGTTTTGGGTTTCTTCATATATACTACCAAAAGTGGAATTACTGGATCATCAGGAAGTTATATTTTTAAATTTTTGAGGAAATTCCATACTTTTTTACAGTGGTTGCATCAATGTGAATTTCCATCAACAGAACATGAGGGTTCCCTTTTCTCCACATCCTCAACAACACTTGCTTTTTGTTGATTTATTGATAGCTATTCTGACAAGTGTGAGATGGCACCTCACTGTGGCTTGAATTTGCATTTCTCTGATGATTAATATTCTTGAGCATCTTTTTGTATGTGTATTGGCCAACTCCTCATTGGAGAAGGGTCTATTAAGGTTTTTGCCCATTTTTCAAATAGGATTCTTTTTTTGGTGTTGAGTTGTATAAGTTCTTTATGTATTTTGGGTATTAATCCCTATCAGATCTATCATTGGTGAATATGTTCTCTCATTTAATGGGTTATCTTTTCATTTCCTTGATAGTTTCTTTTGCTATGCAAGATCTTTCTAGTTTAATATAGTCCCATTTGTTAATTTTTTTATTTTGTTTCTTTTGTCCACAAAGGCAAAGGAAACAGAGGAGACACATTAGAAAAAATAATTGCTATGAGAAATGTTTAAGGTTTTACTGCCTATGTTTTTTTCTAGGATTTTCATGGTTTTGAGTCTTACATTTAACTCTCTAATTCATTTTGAATTTATTCTTGTATATGGTGTAAGGAGGTGGTCTAATTTCATTTTTTGCCTGTATATGTCCAATTTTCCTAACACCATTTACAAGAATGTAAATAGACTACCCCATTTTGTGTTCTTGCCTCCTGTCAAATATTAATTGACCATAAAAGTGTAGATTTTTCCTAAACTTTCTATTCTGTTCCATTGATCCATATGTTTATTTTAATGCCAATACCATACTTTTTGGACTACTGTGGTCTTGTAGTAAAGTTTGATATCAAGGAGCATGATTCCTCCAACTTTGTTTTTCTTTCTCAAGATTATTATGGCTACTGGGTTCTTTTGTGGTTCCATATAAATTTTTGAAGTATTAGATCTAGTACTGTGAAATACAGATTGGTATCTTGATAGGAGTTGTGTTGAATCTATAGATTGCTTTGGGTAGGATGAACATTTTAATGAGGTTAATTCTCCTAATCTGTGAACACTGTATATGCTTCCATTTATTTGCATCTTCTTTAATTTCTTTCTTTGATGTCTGATAGTTTTCCAAGTACAGGTCTTTTACATTCATGATTAAATTTATTCCTAGGTATTATATTCTTATTGGAGCAAATGTAAATGGGATTATTTTCTTAGTTTCTCTTTTTGATAGTTCATTATGGGTGTATAGAAATTTATCTATTTCTGAATATTTCTTTTAGAGAAAGAAATATTCATTTATTGGTACTTTAGAGAATTCATTTATTGGTTCTAGCAGTTTTTTTGTTGGAATCTTTAGGGTTCTATATGTACATTTTCTTGTCATCAGCAAGAACTTGATTATTTAAATATACTCTACTCTTCCCTTTATCACTGCTTTAAAAATTACATTTTTATAATGGCTTACCTTCTCAAAAACATCTCCTGTGACTGTTGGAACATACAGTTTTTTTCTTTTAACATTGTTTCATGAATACATGATGTTTATAAAATAATCTTTAAGCAAAACCTTGGGCTTTACTGAGTTCTTATTATGTACCTAACCCTGCGCCAAGAGCATTGAGAAATGCTGAAGTATGCAAGGTAAAGTTCTGTCTTTATGGAGTCTGTAATGTATTTGGGGAGGAAAGTTTGGTAACTTGAAACAACAGCAAATTCTTCAGGAATGGGAGTCACTAAGAATCAGATTGTTGGGGTCAGATTCAGTACTGCATGACATTAGAAGAGAAGGAATTCAAGGATTCTTGCCTAGAGAAGAAGCCTTGGACAAGCTAGAGCTTTAAAATGTTTATGATTTGACCAGTCTGAAATGCACACAAAAGGGAAATTTGAGTGAGTGGTATACCCTGAAAAGGAATTCAAGGGCTTGAAGTGTGTATGAGTCAGGAAGAAGAACAGACTGACTAGAATAGAGGCACATTTTGGGAAGAAGGAAGAATGCACTTTAAAATGGTAGAGGTTGAGCAGATGGAGAAAATTTAGATTTGTTAAGTAAAGTTTTGTGCAGTCAAAAGATATGCCCACACATCTACAGAGATTGCAGTTCTGTAAATGTGATCTATCTCACCATTATTTTGAAAGACAAAGTGACACATTCAATTTTACCAATGAATCACTCAAGCACCTATCTGTTCTTATTAGTAATCCATAAGGTTCACCTTGAACTCTTTTGCTATTTTTCTATTCAGTTTTCAAAAAACCTCTATTTTAATTTTATTTTTTTCTCAAAATAGATTCTGAAGCAAGGACTCAGGTGAAGTTAGTTTTTATAGGAATAGATCTTAGGGAGCAAGAGTCAGAAAATGCATAGGGGAAGACTGGGGGTTGATACACTAGGATCTCCCAAAAAAGGTATAGAAGAGAGAGGAAGAAATTATGTAGTGCAACATTAAGGCTCAATTCTGCCAGGATCTCCCAAGATGGGTGTAGAGTCCCTTCCAGGATTGTGAGCTGGAACTCAGGAAGCTAGAGCACTTACCAGTCCTCTTGCATCACTGCTTAGTGCTTGCCAGCAGGGCTGGTAATTGCCCTGTCCTTGTAGGCTGAGTGAGCTCCTGGGGAGTCAGAGAAGGCTGTGGGGTAGAAAGTAAACATTGCAATGTATGCTGCATGCCTAATGTTGGATGATGTCTGGAATGAGTCTGAGAGTCCACAGAATTGTTTACTGCAGCTATTGATAAAATTAGAGCTAGGTGTTAGGATGAGACATTGAATCACAAGTGCTCTTATGCTACTGAAATGAATGCTTGTCCTATGTATTTTTTCACTGTGTTACTGAGTCTTCAAGGTTGTGGCTGGTCGCAATGTGTTTAAAACACTTAAAACAGGAGAGTTGCAGGACACGAGATTCGGGCTCCACATTAACATGTACCAAGGCTGTAATTGATAGCCATCTTCTCCCTCTTCCTCCACACTCTCCAGATTTCCTTCCGTGGCACTTTAGCAGAGGTAGCTTGCTTGACTGATGGGGTGCCCCAGACTCTTCATCAGCAAAGGATGGCTGTTCTTGATCACTTTGCCCTTTTCAGACCTTGCAGCAACAACTGCCATGTGCTGTTTCTACAGGGAGCAGAAATACCCAATATGAATCACTGAAATAAAAGACATGCTCCTTCTCACTCTTGTTGGGTGAGAACAACTTGGTGCTTCATGACAATCAGGGTCAATTACCTTTCCAAATCTAATAACTCCTTTTTTGCTCTTTGGACCATTGGCACAAGTTCAAAAGCACATAGGTCATGTCCATAGTCTTGCTGGAACCCGTACTGAACCTTCTGGTGAAAGCCTTCATCCTCTGGGAACTAGACTTCTAATGCAACAGACCCTAAGTTGTGGGAAAGAAATGACAAATTCTGAAATGGGTTATGAGACTGACATCGGAAGAGTCTAGTCCATATTCATTTGTTAGTTTCTAAACTTGTATAATTTAGGTTAGATGATAAAAGTACCCATATATCAGCCATTGGCTTAATAAATATAATAGCTTCCTGCAGAATAACATTCCAATCACTAAGAGAGTCACCCTTGAGTGGCTTCTTAGCTGAGCCTTTAACAGGCTATTCCATCAGTTCTCCTAGATCTTCTGTCCTAGGTACCAGGGCATAGGTCATTTTTTAGGTTCAAGGCTGGACCAGTAAGTAGATCCTTTCCTAGTTATATCTCTACTGACACACATGTTGTGTTGAAACATGGGTCCTTTGTTCTGTGGAGATTCAGTCTGGGAAATGGATGGGAGAATAAAATTGAAGATATATTTTTAACAAAAGCTTCAGTTATCAAAATGGTAAAGTATAGGACTTCCCAGCCAAGATGGAGGGGTAGGTGGAAATACTTACCTCCTCGCACAACAAAATTTAAGGGCAACAAAGATTTAGAAATAATAACACAACCAGAACATACAGAAAATTGAACTGTACTGAAGTTCGACAGCAACAAACCATTCATCCAGACCAGTAAGAGGGGTGGAGTTGGCAGTCGGTGGAGAGGGGTCCTGGCAAGAAAAGGAGTTGGTTGGTGACTGGGGTGCAGGGAGGAAATCAGCAAATCCAGTAAGGTGCACAAGGCGGTTGGCTGATGTTGGACATACATTGCGTGCAGATAAACCAGGCAAAAAACAGGCAGTGAGACACACCACGCAACCCAGGGCCCCAGCAATGGGAAATAATGCCTAAAAGCACTGAATAAAAAAACCTGTGGGGTTTGAGGTGCCGGGTGAGACTCCCAACCTCACAGAGGAGTTCGTTGGAGAGACCCACAGGGTCCTAGAACGTACATAAGCCCACCTACCTGGGCCTAATTTGCCTGTGGGAAGTGGCAGAGAAGACCAAAATCCAAGAGAGAGTGGAATAAATGCCATTGCTCCCTCTCTGCCCCTGCCCCTACATACAGCGTCACAACCTAGCCACTGGGTTGACCCACCCTGGTGAACACCTAAGGCTCCGCCCCTCATACATAACAGGTGTGAACAGATCAAAAAATGGCTCAATCACAAGAACAAATCAAAGACCCAATACATTTAAGTGACCAAGAGATAGGCAACCTATCAGATGCACAGTTCAAAATACTCGTGATCAGGATGCTCACAGAACTGGTTGATTTTGGTCTCAAATTAGGTGAAAAAGTGAAGGCTACATTAAGTGAAATGAAGGAAAATACACAGGAATCCAATAGTGATGAAAAGAAAACTGGGACTCAAATCAGGGGAGTAGACCAGAAGGAAGAAAAAAATGACCAAACAGAAAAGAATGAAGAAATGAGAATTTCAAAAAATGAGGAGACGCTTAGGAACCTCCAGGACATCTTTAAACGTTCCAACATCCAAATTATAGGGGTACCAGAAGGGGAAAAGGAAGACCAACAAGTGGAAAACTTATTTGAACAAATAATAAAGGAGAACTTCCCCAATCTGGCAAAGGCAATAGACTTCCAGGAAATCCAGGGAGCTCAGAGAGTCCCAAAGAAGTTGGATCCAAGAAGGAAGGCACCAAGGCACATCATAATTACATTAGCCAAGATAAAAATGAAGGAGAGAATCCTAGGAGCAGCAAGAGATAAGGGGATAGTCACCTACAAAGGAGTTCCCATCAGACTGTCAGCTGATTTCTCAAAAGAGACCTTACAGGCCAGAAGAGACTGGAAAGAAGTATTCCAAGTCATGAAATCCAAAGACCTACACCCAAGATTGCTCTATCCAGCAAAGCTTTCATTTAGAATGGAAGGGCAGATAAAGTGCTTCTCAGATAAGGTCAAGTTCAAGGAGTTCATCATCACCAAGCCCTTACTATATGAAATGTTAAAGGGACTTGTGTAAGAAGAAAAAGATAAAAAGATGAACAGTGAATGGACAGCAAACTCACAGTTATTAACAACCACATCTAAAACAAAAGCAAACTAAAAGGACAGCTAGATCAGGAGTGGAGCCACAGAATTGGAGGTCACATGGAAGGTTAGCAACAGGGGAGTGGGAGGAGGAAAGGTGGGGAGAAGGTACAGAGAATAAGTAGCATAGATGGTGGGAAGAAAATAGGGGGAGGGCAAGAGTAGTGTGGGAAATGCAGAAGCTAAAGAACTTATGACACATGGACATGAACTAAAGGGGGGAAGGTGGGTGGGAGGGTGTGTGCAGGGTGGAAGAAAATGAAACAACTGTAATGGCATAATTGACAAAGTATATTTAAAAATGGTAAAGTATAGGATTCTTGGAAGTGTAAACTCCCAGGTAAAGCATAAAGATTTTTTTGGAAAAAGGAAGTGCTCATGAAGTGTAATCTGTCTCATACACCATACAAAGGTATAAGGTTTATGTGTGGAATATGTATGAAGACGTTTTATAACACTGGAAGACACTACACATGCCATTATTTTTTAAAGGCTTACAGATTGTTGACATTCATCTTCCTTTGTTTCTTATATTCAGACAGAAGGAGCTCTTATTCCCAAAAGAAGACAATGATTTTCTGCGTTCCTATTTCCTTAACCACCCTTCCTCTCCCCTCTGACACCCGTGCTGTGGTCTGAGGTTTCTGTACGCCTCCCGCTGTCACTCATCTCACTGTGCCTCTGAGAGCACAGAGATACATCGCTGCGTCCTCCAGCTGGGAGTCTGAGATCCTGAGGCCAAAGTACTTTCTTTCTTTCTGGAAGTTCGCAGAGAAACGATCATTTGTTGCATTTTGTTCTTTGTAAGCTTCTTGGCGGATAATGAGAATCATCTCCCCACTGGGAGGCTGTTTGTACCAGAACAAATAATAATTACTGTCACTTGTGTCATATGTGCAGGTCAGGGTCACAGTCTCTGCCTCCTGCACAGACATTTCTGGCTGAGACTGATTGACCGTCTGGGCCACACTGGATCCTGTGGGAAGGAAGACAGAAAGGACTGACTGCATTGGGTGTGACACCAGACAGGCAGAGCAGGCAGACTCACAGCTGGTTCTCATCCCCACCTGTACTGTTCTTGAGCCAAACCTCAGATAGAACCTGCCAGCTTTCAGGCTCCCCATAGCTGAGCTCTGTGAGACATGCAGGTCCTGTGCTGTTAATCTCCTCTTGTTTCTGAGTCCCAGTAGAAAACATTGTAAATAAAGACTTACACCTTCCTTACCCAGACAGACAGAGACCATGGCTGCCCACAGCAAGGTAGCAGGTGTCATGCTGACAGCTCTCTGGCAGAGTGAGGAGTCTGTGTTCTGGTCGGGTCTGGGTGCTTCTCTGTGCTGGTGACAGGAAAGGGTGTCACAGGTGGGAGGGGGACCGAGTCTCAGTGAGGAGTTTTCCCAACCCTTTTTGGTCTTTCAGAAAATAGGGCCACAGAGGTAAGCCCAGGGAGAGTGTACCTGAGGAAGGCCTGGATCCCACACCCAAGGCCCTGCAGAGAGGCGCCAGGCTAGCTCTGGCTGAGCTAGCTCTGGCTGAGCTAGCTCTGGCCTAGCTCCCCCCTGGGGAGCAAGGCTGACTGAGTGCAAAGCCCCTCAGCTTGCTTCAGCCGGCAAGACCAGAAAAACTGGTGTGTGTAGTTTGAAACAAGCAAGAGGCTTCTGTTTTTAAGTAATTTTTAACAGAACATTACTGTTAAAAATCTTTGTAGAAAAGATGCTCGATATCGCTAGCTATCAGAGGGATGCAAATTAAAACCACAATGAGATACCACTTTACACCAGTGAGAATGGCTATCATAAACAAAGCAATAAACAACAAATGTTGGAGAGGGTGTGGGGAAAAGGGAACTCTGGTCCACTGTTGGTGGGATTGCAGACTGGTACAACCATTATGGAACACAGTATGGAATTTTCTCAGAAAACTAAAATTGGACCTGCCTTTTGACCCAGAAATTCCACCGCTAGGATTGTATCCTAAGAACCTAAAACACCAATCCCAAAGAACATATGCACCCCAATGTTCATAGCAGCACAATTTACAATAGCCAAGAGTTGGAAGCAACCTAGGTGCCCATCAGTAAATGAATGGATCAAAAAACTATGGTACATATACACAATGGAATTTTATGCTGCAGAAAGAAAGGAGTTCCTACCTTTTGCAATAACATGGATGGAACTGGAAAGCATGCTGAGTGAAATAAGCCAGGTGTTGAAGGACAAATACCATTTGATCTCACCTCTAACAGGAAGCTGAACAACAAAACAAACAAGCAAGCAAAATATAACCAAAGACACTGAAATAGAGAACAGGCTGACAGTGACCAGAGGGGAGAGGGGAGGGAATTTCAGGGGAAATAGGGGAGAGATTTAAAGGAACATATATAAAGGATACATGGACAACAACTGAGAAGGGTGGAGATGGGAGGGAGAGGGCGAGCACGGGGATGGGATGGGATGGGAGTAATAGACAGAAAACTGTACTTGAAAAAGAATTAAATAAAAAAATTGGAAAAAAAAGAAAAGAAAAGAAAATAAGTCCTTGTTGATGCTGCCTCAGGAAATGCTGATATAACTATTGCAAGAATTCTCATCAGGATAAATTACCTCAAACTACTCACTAAGAATTGCTCCCACCTCTTGTTTGATTTTGAGAAAATATTATGAACAAAAATCTTTTTAAAAGAAAACATACCATGAATCACTAGCATTTTGCATTTTCCAGAGGGATTGACAGATACCTGAATCCAGAGTTGGATCCTAGCCATACTGATGGGGTCCTGTTACATCCAGGTAATGTCTGAGCTGCATGGTTTTCTGTGACACAGTGGTTAGGGACTTAGCCTCTCCACTCAGGTGTGCAGGGAGTTGTGAGAGTTGGGTCCTGTCCTGAATGAGGCTGCTAGAATGTCTTTTGCCCCCAAACCCAGTTTGATAGCAATGGAATAAGAGGCAACAGAATTTCTTCTAGATCATCTCCATTCTTGTCCTCTGATTTGAATTCCTATATCTTTGTTTTGGATCTCCGAAAGTCAGTTCCAATATGAAGATTTGTGTAAGGGATTCTATCAAATGATGGTAGGAAGTGAACGCGGGAAGGGAAGGAAGCCAATGCAGGATGCTGTCATCAACCAATTATTACTGTGGGCAATCGGAGCTTAACCCAGCTGGGTAAGTCTGGGATTCAGTATAGCAAGCCCTCTGGAATTTTCCCAAGTGAGATGTGAAGGAGCTGGAAAAATCCATGAACTCACTACCGATTCAGGGCTGCTTTAGGAACTCAGCACCATCTTGAAGAATAGCTCCCCACCCTCTCCTGCTTTAGCTGAGCCTTTGTTGTTATTCCATATTCTGTTAGACTAGTGGTTGGTGGATAACAGTCTATGCAGTAGGATGAGTATATGCAATGGTCACGTGTCCACTGTCCCACCTCTGTGTTACATGTGGGTCTGTGGATGTTGAGGGACAGGAAATCCTTCGATGATCAGTCAGACACTCTGAGCCCTCAGTTTGTACTGCTGTGTGTGGCCCTGTGGGAAGAAGGGCAAACTCATACCCAGGGTATGTGTTAACCCCAATAAAAATGATTTATGTCACCTCCAGTGTGGAAGTGGTCCAATGTAATTTACTTTCCAACAAGTGGCTGGGGATCTCCTTGAGGGAGCATTCCATATTGAAGGCTCAGTGTGATATCTATTGCTGACAAGTTGAATTTTTGGCAGCAGAAGCAACCACATCCAGCTTGGTGAGAGAAAAGCATTCTTTTGGGCTCACAGAGAACCTGTATTCTGTCACCTTTGATAATCTGTTCGTGGGTCTATTGTTCAAGCACTGAAGTGGACAGAGGCTGGTGACATCCTCTGGACAGATTGTCCTGCTCAGGTGTTTGTTCAGTGCTTCCTCTGCAGGCGATGCTCTCCCGTGGGGATGGATGTAAGATGTAAGGATCCCAACAACTTGTGCCCACACGCATGCACCTTCAGTTCATGGTCACCCTGAATGTGACATCCTCCTCCCACCCCACCTGCTCAGGGTTCTGACCTTAGAAAAGACAGGATGCTGGCCTTTTTCGAAGACTCACTGTTGATAACCTCTGGTCATACCCCTTTGACTCTTCTCCAGTCTTCTAGTTGACCTTTTCTCCTCTTAAGGAGAAACCAGAATAGCTATCATATTGTGCTCTCTTTTCATGGTGCCCTTTATAAAATTTATATCAGTTTCCCTCAGGTTTTAGTATTTGACCTTCTATGTCAGTCTTTGCACAATGTCAAAATATATTTTATTGTATTATTGAAGTTGATGGTCATGTCTTTTAAGATACTGTATTTTCAAAATATTTGTAAAAGTCTACAAAGGAGCTCAATGGCAAGAATTTTACTCTGTTCTCTCTTTGTTCTTTTCATGCTCTGTCCTTTTTGATATTAGTCCTCAGGTCCTTGGACTAGTTTTTAACAGAGTAAGAACATCACAGTGAGAAACAAATACATCTGATGGTATTTGACAATTTTATCTATCTCTGTGCATGTGCTTTTAAATAAAAAATATTTGACTTTTTGCTATAAAAAGCCCCTCACTTTTCCCTTTGCTCAGACCCAAGGTATAATCAGTGTCCTGGAGCCCTTATAGGGGGCAGTGCAGGGCCCTGCATTGTTTAGGTGCAGGTGCAGGTGCAGGTGCCGCACTGTGTGTTTGCTGCACACAGGAACGTGGTGGAGTCAGAGAGCTGAGAATCCCTCACATGCAGGGAAAAGTGCTGGCCTTCTGTGTTAACCCTGGCTGTGAGTTTTCTGTTCATCTTTTCCTTCTCATTTGATTGAATTTCTATGACGTTGCTGAGGCCTTCTCCAGGATCCTGTGTAAACCACTGGAAGAAGGTGAAATAGCGATTTTTGTAACTACAGTTGAGTGTGAAGCTCTCTCCTTCCTGAACTTTCAGGAAAGCTGGGCTCTGTTCCACCTGTGATTGTTGGTTTGACCCTGTTCAGGAGAGTGAAAAGGTTTTCATGCATAAGAAACCATTTTTCCCCTTAGTTTTTAAGATTCTTTAGAATAAAGCCCAGATTGTCCCTGGGATCCCATTAGATTTCATCAGTAAGGGGGTCCCATTTGTCTTGCTTGGCCCTTCCCACCCTCCCTCACTTCCCCTCACTCCTCTTCACTCTCCCTCTCTCCCCCTCACTCACAGGTTAGCTGCACACACAGGAACATCAGTGAAGCTCCCAAGGAAATCTCCATTCTTGCTTCTCTCTGGAGCCTCTGAGGATTCAATAGGAGGCTCGGAACTGGCCAAGTTCAATGATCCTAGATCTCTCTTCCAGATTCTTCTGCTCCTTTTCATGTGGAAACTCCTGTGATCCTCATTCTCTTGTTACAACCAATCAAAAACTCACTTGTGACATTAAGGCCGTCATTGAAAATACTCTTTCTGGAGCTCCTGTTTAGAGTTTCAGCTTCCAGCCAGTTACTTCTGTCAATTGAAGAAACACTGCCCCCATGTGGTCTGAAATTTTTTTATTAAAAATTTTCTTTCCATTTCCTCCTTAGAACAAGGTAACTCATTATGATCAATTAAAGGAAATTAGAACATACAGAGAGAGAAAAAAGAAAACAAAAAGATAGAGAACAAAACATAGTCTCAAAATGGTCTCTGGGGATGATTGCCTGAATATTCTTAGTGCCTGGTGCTCCTTCCTCACTATCCTCACCTACAGGGACTTCTGTGTGGGTCCTTTGCCTGTATGACTCTGTGCTGCACTCTGAGGGGCATAAATAAAAGGTTGGGAGAAGAACTGGGTGTTTCTGGTTAGGGTCTACCGTGGTTTGTTAAATTTCTTACCCTGAACAGTTTTAAATTAGTCAAAAGAGTTAGACCTCTCCTAAATTCTCTCCATAAACATAAAGAAGGGAACTATAACATCCTTTTAAAAAATACATTCTCGGCTTTGACAGATCAACCTCGTGTTGGCTAACTCTGAGAATGCTAGTGCTTTTGCAAGTATCTAAGTCTTTCTTACATGTAGATATGGGCATCTATTCAAATTCTAGTAATTTCTCATATTTCATGTATTAGATATATGAAACTATGTTTTATGGTTTCCTATATTTTCACCAAGGATTAAGGACTCAAGAAGACTAGAGACTAAGGAAGAAAGCTCTCCTCTATTCTATGCATCCAGTCCTGACTCTGGTGATTACAGGAACCTACTTACCCACATTTTCCCAGCTACATTTCCTGGATAACTTGGCCTTAGCAAGTCTACCCATCCTTCCCTCCCCTCATTTCTTACTGTGGGCCTGAGGTAAGGGCCTGAGGGTCTGTGGTGAGTAAAGAGCTCTGATCTTCTTTCCTGTTAATTGTACATGTCTGTCTTCCATTCTTCATACATGAAGTTGTGTAAAGTAGGGAGGCTGCTCCTTCTAGCCTTTCCCCTGAAGCCCAGTGTAAGTGAAGCTCAGACTGGAGTCAGCACCCTCTCAGAGGTGCAGGTCTGAGATGAACTGTGCTCTACCTTCTCCTGTCCTCTCATTGCTGCTTGAGAGAAAAACAGCAGGCACATGGGGTGGTCATTGGAGCAGCTGGTTGTTTGCAAATTACTGTACTTTCCTGGGTAAATGGTTGTTCTTTTCCCCCAATCAGAACAATGTCAAAACATGTCAACTCTGGGACTTCAGAGAAGCTAGCAAACCTTCTGTGTGTCATAAGATTTTTCTCTGTATTGATGAGGACTCTTAGGAATGTTATCATAGAAAAGAATTTTAGTCTGAAAAGAGAAGAGGGAGTTGATCCAGTTGTTTGGAAGGAGTAACATTTACAGGAGAGTTTCCCTTGGGATTGTCTTCTCCCCTGTCTCAGATGTGGTGATACTAAACTCCCAGATCATCACCAACAGGAATGTACCTAGTGAAAGGTGATTAACAATTTTCCCAGACAATGACAGACATGGGTTGCAGCAGGTCAACAATAAATGTTGAGTGTTTGTTATGTGATGTTTATTCACCTTAACCCTTTGGGATGTTTAATAAAATATACAAAATAGAATATGCTAATTATATAATTGAGGAGAGTAAGAAAAAATACAAAACTAACTGTAGGTGGCAGTGCATGGTAGGCATCAGCATTTACCACAGTGAGAAGCAAAATATAGGAGCAAAATATTCACAGTTAAGAGGAAGTAGTTTTCCCTGGCAGCTGGCTCAGCTGGTTGGAGTGTGGTCCTGTGCACAGAAAGGGTGTGAGTTTGATCTCCAGTGGGGGTGTGTGTGAAGGGCAACTGATCAATTTTCCCTGCTCACACTGATACATCTCTTTCTCTCTCAAATCAATAAACATATTCTTGAGTGAGGGTGAATATAATAAATACATATTTAAAAAGAGTAGGTAGCCTTATAACTGACATAAGAGCTAAGAAGAAAAATCTTAGGATCAGTTCCATTGATGCAGAGACATCATGTAACAAAATACAACACTTTGATTTTAAAAATACTAAAAAAAGAGTTAATAATTAATTCCAGAGCATAAAATGCATATGTCATATCCCCAATTCAGCACCTTTTTATGGGGACATGCTAGAAGCTTTCCTACTAAAGTTAGGAGGAAGACCATGACGTCCAATCACTTCACCACTATCCAACACAGTTTTGGGGGTGACTAGATGATGCCGTCAGCCCAGAGAAGATAGTGAGAAGCATAAGAATTAGGATGAAAGAGTTAAAATGTCATCTGCATGTTTGCAGGTGAAATGATTATGTATCAGAAAAGCCTAAAAAAGAGAAGAGAAATCACTACCAAAAGACAGATTGTAACATAGAAAACAGTTTTAAAAATCTACTATTCTTATGCAAAACCAAAAAAGTTAAAAGAAAATGTGAAAGAAAAGGCATATTTTAAAAAAAATCTCTATTTATTGATTTGGAGAGAGAGAGAGGAAGAGTCAGGAGGGTGAGCCATTGACTTTTTGTTTCACTTAATATGAACCCACAAAACTGACATCAGGATGACATTGTAACAGCAAGGGCTAAAAGAAGCACATTTTCTCTTCCATAAATGTAGAGAGAGAAAGAGAGACAGGCAGAGAGAGAGAGAGAGAGAGAGAGACAGAGAGAGAGACAGACAGACAGACAGAGAGAGAGAGAGAGACAGAGAGAGAGACAGAGAGATGTAAAGAAATATTTTAAGTGTGAATTAAAACTGGGCAGACAGGTCAATTAAATGCAATAGCGAATCAAATATTACACCCAATTGAGTATGGAAATTTAGTGTATGATAAAGGCAGCATCTCCTCTCATGGGGGTGATATGGAGGGCATGTTTTTCAGTAAGTGTATTGTAATAACATATGTCTCTTCTAGATGTGAGGGATGAATGTAACTGCCATAGCATCACATTTTAGACAGGTCTTCATGTACAGGTTGCTATGTTCTTCATAGCTTTTTCTGTACTCTTTAGGATTTTCCATGGGTTATGCAAGCAAAGATAATTCTAAAGGAATCCAAAGGCTTGTGATTCAGGTGTCATGCTGCTTTTTCTTTCTTCATTCTCTTCCCACTTTATCCTCGCCCTCGGAGGTGGGACAGGCAGGTGGAAGAGAATAAAAGACTCTCCATTCACTCTCTCCCAGGCTGAGTAGCCTTGTCTCCTTGGTTGTTGAGACTGCTCTTCCTCTATGTGGCAGGTATCTCATGACAGGGTTAGTGGTTTCTTCAGGGACTACAGAGCCCTCACCTGCATTTTCCTGGAAGGAGTGACCAGCCTCAGGAATAAGCCCTTTCTCACCAAACCCACACTCGGACACTTCACAGCCTGTTGCTGTGAGGATCTTCTACCTTGTGGCACCTCTTAAAGACAGGTGTAGGTTCAGGCAAGTGGGTTCAGAAACTAGACAGATTCATAACTCACAGGAAATTCATGGAAAATTGCTTCAATAAAAGGGTAAGAAGGTAGGCGAGTGCACCTTCTTTTAGCTCTGCTTTCTCCTGCATTTTATATTTGCCATAAGAACCTGACGTCCTCTGCCAGACCTCAGCTCTCGAACTGTATGGAAACTGGACTGGGTGTCTCCAGTTGACAAGTAGATCTCCACCTCCTACCCCCTGGAATCTTAAAAGTTTATATAAAAACATTAATTGGGTTCAGTTAAATACTCTATCCTGATGTTCTTAACAACACGGTGTTCACATTATAACTAGTAGAAGAAAAGAAAAAGGAAATTCCCATATATACCAATAAGAGTGTGAAATACTATATTTTTATTTGAAAGCAATCCAAAAAATGTCTGTTAGAAATAAGGATAGAGATATCCTTTGATTCAATAATCCAACTTTTAGAAATTTATCCTAAAGATATAAACTGTATAATGACTAATATAAGGTACAGTGACTTATCACAGCAATAGTTTTAACCTGAGAAAACTGAATTATTTATGAAGAAATTCTCAAAAAGCCTATGGTTCATCCACACTGAGGACAGTTAGACATTAGTTAAATCAAATGAGTTAGAATAATATCTATGGGCCTGTAGGGATTCACCTGATTATTCAATGTGAAAAATAAACCAAGTTACATATATATATTATAGGTGACCTAAAAAATGGAATTATCTTCGGGAGGGTAAGCCCCTTGTAGTAAGTACAGGCTTCCCCTGCAAGGTGGGTGTTCCTGGAACCCACCTGTGTCAGTGCACCAGCTGGCATTGCAGCAAGGAACTGCATTTGGCTTCAGTGAATTGTTTTTGAAGACTCTTTCAACATGTTTGCCCATTTCATGAAGGGCGATTTATGAGTGCACCTGCCCACACTACTCTGAGTGGTCAGTTTTTCACCAAAAATTCTTGACCTCCTCCTCCCCCTTCTTATTCCCCCAGTCTTTTCCTGAGTCACTTTGTTGTTTCACTGTAGGAAAAAACCCTCAAAGGGAAATGTTTTCCTGATGAAGAAGAGTTGAAACAAAAAACAGCAGAAACACAAAAGGCATCAAGATCAATGATTTCAAAAACTGTTTTGAGCAGTTGAAAAAAATGTCTCCACTTGTATTGCATCAAATGGAGAGTGCTTTGAGGGTGACTGAAGTGTAAATATTAAGAATAAATACTTGATTTTTAATAAATAAATTCCATCTGGGGGATTTTCCCCTCATACACTGCTAGATATATCAATGGAAAAAGCAATAAGCATGTAAACCAGCCAACCACTGTATACTTGGCTGTATGTTTGTCTGTATTTGTATCAGCAGGGACAATGGGGAGAAGGACACTCACCAGGTTATTAATTGTTTTTCTCATAGGGATGAAAGAGAGTGGGTGAGAATTAACATTTTCTCTATATATCTCAGTACTGCTTCATTTATTACAATCAGCAGTATTGCCTTTGCAATTTGAATATATCAAAAATTGAAAGAAAAAATAAAAACAATTAGATTAAGAGAAAAGACTGTTTTAAGGAAATCTTCTAAGTTTAAAGGTGAGAGTTAATTTTAGGCCTGTGGGCTGAAAACAGTGGATGTAGTTGGAGATGGCTTTTCCTCCCACACAGTTACCCGTTTCCTTTCCATGCTTCAGTCGAGCTGCCCGTAGTTACTGATCTTCCTTTCAGTTTAGGGCCTATGGGTCTCCCACCTGATCCCTGTGGCGGGTGAGTGGGGTACAAGCTCTGAGGTTTTGTTCTTACAGTTTTTATTTTTCCCCTTACTGTGGGCATTCTGAGTGCACAGAAGCACTCCCCTGATCTCCTGGCCTCACAGCTGACATGGTGAGAATAGTCTTGGCTGCTTCCTGCAAGTTCACAGAAAACCATGTATTCCTGGAGGCTCCTGAGTTTTGAAAAAAATCACTTGAAATATTTTCCCACTGGGATGTCACTAAAACCAAGAGAAAAAAATAAGTTAAAATATCTGCAAAACATGTAAGCTTAACATGTTTATAAATATGTACTCTGTATTTTACTTAGCTAGATGTCAAGAGCATTTCCATGTTGTTAGTATTACTAACTCCTTCATCAAATGGTTGTACAGAATTCAAATTTCTCTAAATGGCTGACAAATATTCACTAGTGTATTTTCTTGTCTAAATATAGTTTTTCTACTTAAAGTGTGTGCTTAATGTAAATTCTGAGAAACAAATCAAAGAGATGAACTGTTTAATGAATTCTAAAATCTCTTTCCAAGTGGTTTATTATGTAACGTTTTGTAGCAATATACTACATTACTACCCACAGGATATAAAATAACAACGTCCCACCAACTGAAGCTAAGGGAGGTTACATGTTACTTCCCTTAAATTATGTGATGCTTCATGACGTCTCCCCATCATTCAATTTTTTAAAAAGTTAGCTTTAAGCACAATTTTGAAAATGATTTTCTAAATACAATTTTTTTTCTGATCTTTATTTTAACTTAAGTTTCTTTTTGGTAGAAGAAACTACTGGTAAAACTCTGATTTGACATTTCATTTCCAGGCCATCTTACTGGCTCATGTGGTCATTGATCACTGGGTGAAGCTGGTTCAGGCTTCCCTGTGACTGCAGAAGCCTGTTGTGCACTGCCTCGAAGCCATAAGCTGCTTGTGCTGCAGCTGACTTTGTACTGAGTAAGGCTCTAAATCTTCCTTTTTTCTGTGCCATGAACACCAGTACAAGCAAAGACACTGGCCTTTGTGCAGACCTGACTGGATGGGAGTTGTCCATTAGAAGGGTGGGTGGAACCATGGTAATAGGAGATCTTCAGAACTACAATTCTGCTCACCTCGGTTGGCCTCCCATCTCTACCTGGGAAGGTGAGAGCTGCCACAGAAGCATGATAATAGACACCAAAGCAATTTCTCTGTCCTCAACCCACTGCCACCCCAGCCAATGCCAAACCTTTTCCTCTTTTCTTTAGTCTTATGAGGAACCAGTCTCTGATCTTGTTTGCATCATGAGAAATGCCCAACTTCCCATGGCTGGGAGCTCAGGAATAAGTGAGCGCTGCAGGGTCCCCTGTCCTCTAGTGGCTGGACTTGCTGAGCTTGACCTTCAACCCCTGGCATGAAGACTCCCTTTTCTGGGTCCTGGATGTGTACTTTTAGGGTTTTAATTACTATTGCTGTTTTTGCCAGTGTGGTGCAAATGAGATCCTTAGATACTGAGAGCAAGGACCCTTGAGACCAACGCAGTGATTGGTCTCAGAAAGAGAACAATTGGTCTCGAGAAAGAGAAAAAAGATATCATTTACCCACATGTTAAAGCCATGTCTCATAATAGCTTATAGAGTTATTACCTCTAATTTCAGAAACTGGGAACTTCAAAAGCTTAAACTATTTATTTCCTGCAATTATATAGCTATTACATAACCAGAGCAGGACTCTCCTGCTCCAATATCTCCTGACTACCATGCTGTGTCTTGAAAAAAAAAGTCTGTGTGAAGCTGTGAGCCACACTCTCCTTCCTGCCTTGCATGTTGTTCTTGCACAGCGGCCTGTGCAGAGCTCCCAGTGTGCCTCTCTCAGAGCACAGTGACACAGGGCAGAGTCTGCGGGCGCTAGATTTCTGATGTGTAAATGTACTTTCTTTTCCTGTGCTCTTTAAATAAAACTTTTCTGCAGCAAATCTGGCGTCTCCTTTTCCAGAGTATCTGCATCCTTTGTAGAGAATATATTCCAGTACCTGGTTGAATTCTGTCCAAACCAGTAGAGATCGAAATAGCCTATAGGTGAAGCACTGTAATTACAAAGGAGATCCACACTCTTCCCCTCTGTTCCATGTACTTCTGTCTGCTGGGGTTTGATTCAGGCTGCTCCCCCAGGCCCTGCAACAGAAAACACACATCAGCCAAGTGTCATCCTGGCTGTCTCATGCAGAAAGGCAACTAGGGAAGCAGGACAGGACTCTTACCCGAGAGGGCTGGTGCTAGAACTGAAGAGAAGATAAACTTGGTATTCATCATTGCTGGTGGAGTCCCCATTCACAAACTTACGCTATTCAGTGGAAGCTTCAAACTGATAGCGTCTCTGGGAGATCAAGTCCCTGAGACGAGATTTCTGGAGGGTTTCATTATGACTCACATGTCAGACATGGGAGGAGCTCAACTTAATTACATTAAGAGATTTGTTTTTGAAGGAACAGAAAAACCTTGTTTTGCAGTGACTTTGAGAAACACTTGTTCTGTGTTTGAAATAAAGTTAACACCCTTTAGACTTATTTTTTTAATTGTCCATTTGCTCAGGTGAAATGGGAGGTATAAATGCTAAACTGTTAACAGTGGTAATTTATGCAGGTTGAGGTTATAGCTGTTTCTTTAATTTGTTTTTTTTTTACAACAGGTTAATAATAATCTTATAATATTATTTTGGTGAGAAGTTACTCTTTCAAGATGTAAATTTGTTCAGTTCTTCATGCAGTAGGAAATGGGAGAGAGTGAAAAGGAAACTGCCCCCATTCCAGCTGCACCACCCGCTCCCCTCCACCCTTTGCTGCCCACAACACCTTCCAAAACAGCTGAGTTTCTTATAAACTGTAAGCTCTTCATATCCCCGAGACAGAGTGAACCAGCCAGGGAAGGACTTCACAGATTTTTTTTTATGTCTCAGGAATCTTCTGGAAAAAACCAACCAACCAACAAACAAGCAAACGAAAACTCTCGCACCAATGTTTCCTTTTGAAAGTATAGGTACACCTGTCAGAATAATTTTTAAAGAAGAAGAAGAAGGGGAAGAGGAGGAGGGGAGGAGGAAGGAGAAGATGGAGAATGAAGAAATGAAAAGGGAAGGAGAAGAAAAAAGGAGAGGAGGAGGTGTCAGTCTGAAATAGCAGCGTAGCTTCTTCAGGTCCAGACAAGGGAGGGGGCCCTTCTGTTTTGATTAGCTGGGGATGAGAGGATTTTCTGGTCTTGGAGTCCTGAGTTGTAAGTGGCATCAGTGCCTAGATGGCATTTGTGGAGAGAGTCCATCAGGTGCAATTGGCAGTATAAAACCTAGCTGATCCTAAATACCATGTGCTGAATGCTCACTAAGTGCAGGATGGCTGGGAATGGGTCTCAGGAGGCTTTTCTTTCTGGGTAGTCACTAGGGAGTCTTCGCCAGATCCCTTAGAGCATCTCAGGATCTGGCTCATTATCCACCCGAACTAGGCAGAATTGAATTTTGCAGACAGTCCCCTTGTGCAGCTCCCAACTAGTGCAAGTGCGCCGACTCTCCAAAGGAGGTTTGGGTCAGCCAGAGGCCTTTCCATCAGTGTGACAGGTACATGTGTTTTGAGATACAAGCTCAGGAACTTGGGTCTCATAAAAACATTCACTTTTTAAAAGTATATTTCTTGAGAACTTTCAGGTGATACTGTGAGAAGACATGGGATATTCTGGATCCAGGTGTACCAGTCAAGAACAAAAAGAAGAAGGTGATATGGAGAAACTTAAAAACATCACTGTTTAGAATAAGAAGCATAACTGTTTGGAGGAAAAGAAATAAAACAATGTTCTTATAGTGGGAATTAGACTAAGAACACTGAAGGACCAGAATGGGGACCTTGCTCATTTTTAAAAAATTTTATTTTAACTTTTTAAAATTTTAATTGTTGTTCAAGTACAGTTTTCTGCCCTTTACTCCCATTCCAGGACACTCCCACATCCCTCCCCATCTCCCTCTCATTTCCACCCCACCCTTCTTTTTGTCCGTGTGTCCTTTATACTCGTTCCTGTAAACCCTTCCCTTTTCCCCTGAAATTCCACTTCACCCCTCGTCACTGTCAGCCTGTTCTCTATTTCAGTGTCTTTGGTTATATTTTGTTTGTTTGTTTGTTTGTTTTGTTGTTTAGGTTCCTGCTAAAGGTGAGATCATATGGTATTTGTCTTTTACTGCCTGGCTTATTTCGCTTAGGATAATGCTTTCCAGTTCCATCCATGCTGTCACAAAGGGTAGGAACTCCTTCTTTCTTTCTGCTGCATAGAATCCCATTGTGTAAATGTACCATAGTTTTTTTTATCCATTCATTTATTTAACTTAATATTACTCTACACACACTTTTCATGTCACTTTCTAATCTTCACATTTTATAGATTTGTTTTTAACACACTAGCAAGTTGATGGCTCAATCCAATGACTGGATGTTTAAATTGTTTTACAATTAAGGTTATAATACCTCCAGTTGCAGGTTTCTTGTTCTTTCTTAGTGGATTTTCTTCTTAGGAAAAATTCAGTTAAATTTATAGGTTAAAAAGGATAGTTATTTATGTAGCCATCTGCTAAAGGAGATAAGGACCCATTTTTATCCTTATGAGTTCATGTAGCCAAGAATGATAGTGAGCTTGTCGAGGGAAAATCCTGGGCCAGCTCGTCACAGACAGGTATTGCAAGTAAGCAGTAAGTCTCACAAGGCCTGGTGTCAGCTGCTGAGAATGCTGCATTGTCTCCCCTTAGGGAAAACCCTCCATCAGGCCCCATTTCTACCATGGTGAAAGGAACATCTAAAATAATGAATTATTTTAACTGATTGAAAAGCAGTTGAAATAATATGACTTCTTTGACCCACTACGTGAATTTAATGTGTTAAATATTTTTCATAATTTATAATGATCCATCAGGGAGGCCCTCATGTACATGTATTTAATACACCAGAGACTAAGTCTCTAACACGGATTGTATTTGGGAACATTTGCAGGCATATGGACTGTACATTGCAGGGGTAGGATGATTTTGACATGAATAGCAAGAGTTGGAACAGTGATTTTTATTTTTCAGCTTTGGTCCTCAATAAGTCTTGACAGTTAAGAGTGGGGCAGGGGGATACAATAAAAATCCAGGTCATATATAACTTTGGAGGAATGTATCTAGTGCATTAAGGACAGTCACCTGCAAGGTGATTAGTCATTGGCCTCCTTCTAAATCTTCCCTTCCTAAGTCTTCAAATGAGAAAATAAATACATTGTCTTTCTTCTTCTTGTTGTTTTCACTTTAAAATATTTTCCTTAGAAGCAGTGGGATTTCCTGCTTCAATTTTAATGATAGCCAACTTCTCCTTCCCTCTTGACTCCCTGATTTCAGGCTCTTGGTATAGATAGAAAAGGAAGGAAGTGAAGAAAATCAGCAAAGGTGTGTGCGGACTGAAAAATGGTGTTACATTCTGTTCATTTGTACCCTATTTCCCCCCCACTAAAATTTTTATTTATTTACTTACTTTTTTGAAAGAGGGAGTGAAACATTGATCCATTGCCTCTCTCATGGGTCTGACTAAGAAAGAACCTACACACTTGACATGAAATTGACCTTTTGCTTCCCAGGACAACACTCAACCAACTGAACCGCGCTGGTCAGGGCTTCCCTCCTGTTTAGTGATTACCTGCCCTTTCTTTCCCCACACTATTTCCTCCTCTCCTGAGCAGTGGGGTCTCAACTGTGTTTAACTGCAATACGTTTTCTAACAAACTCAGGAGCCATGGTGCCTTTACTGTCTAAACTTTCCTACAGAGACAGGGTATTAAAAACACTCTGCTTGTAAGGTAGTCATTAAAATCAAGTATCAGGAGAAATAGGTCTGTCTGTAACTTTAACACCTTCCCAACTTCAGGGAGCATCAGTCTGCAGTGACTTGAAGGGTTAGCAGCAATCAAAAACCTTGTTGAATGCCGTGTCATTTGCTCATAGATAGTTCTCACTGTAATCCAGCTGAACTGTGTAAGATAATAACCATACAGCACAGTTTCACCTTACTTCAATTTTAATTTTTTCTCTCTTATAACGTCTTTGGGAATAAACTTTTAAAAATTTATTTAATTGTTGTTCAAGTACAGTTTTCTGTCTTTTACTCCCATCCCAGCCCATGGATGTTGATATTTTAAAATGAAGTGTATTGTATTTTTCCATTTCTAAAACAATGCTCAGTATTGGGTTCCTAGGTAGGTAGTTTAAAAAATAAAGAATGCTTTAAAGCAGCAAAACAATAAGCAGAGTAAATCCCAGTACTCAAAGTCAACTAATACAGCTAGAAACTTATAGGAATTATTTTATTCACATGTTATTTTGGACATGTATTTTATCACATGTTAAACACTAGTTTTTGTAGTGTTTTATGTGTTTTTTGGTTTATACTTGTGGTCATATTGTGAGTAAACCTTTTCCCCTTGTGATATCTAACTCAGGGCTTGTAGTGGAGGAAACCCAGAGTTTGGAATCAGATAGATTTTATTTCAAATTTTATTAGGTATTTTTCTGGGGTGAGGGGAATCTTAATCTTTCTGAGTTTGCATTTTCTAATCTGCTAAATGAAAACAAGAACAATGATCCATCAGAGTTACTTTGAAAATACAGTGAGAGAATGTATGACATATACAAATATACATTTCATTGAAAGAATATGTCAGAATATAACTAAGTCAAGTTTATGTTAGTTCTGCATAACTTAGCTTAGCTAATCCTTCTTTTTGAGAGTCTACTTAGGTAGTAGGCATTTTAATTATGTGTAACATCTCGAGAAAATTCTGCCACCACTCTCATGTGGCACCTAGAATAGACAATGCGCCTAAAAGGACGAGAGGAAGAATAGTGCAAGTGGGGAAGAAAAATTTTTGTTCAAATCAAGTAATGATAACTTCCTTTTGTACCCCCCATCTTTGGCTGGTAATGTTGGATCTAATGGTAATAGATCCAACAATAAAGTTACTGGCAGAACTCTACTTATGTGTGTCTGTTCTAGGTGGGAAGATAACATCAAAAATAAACAGGACTTTTCATGCATCCATGCTGTCAGCTGAGTCCAAGGTGGGTGGTGCATATACCAGATGCTGGTACAATTGTGGTAGAAGGGCTTCCTTTCTTCCTCAGGGCTTCATGGCTGGTAATGGAGTTGGTATCTTATGAGAGACCCTCTACAAACTTAGCTGCACTGAGTCCCAGAGAAAAGCACAGAAAAGGTGGTGAATGCAGTGACCTGACTCAGTCTGAGTTAGGACTCAGCAAACTGCATAATTGTCAATGGGGGCATGAGGACCTTGACCAAGAGTTGCTTTTCTTTACAGCTTATTTTTGAGAGCATGCCCAGTTTAGGAAATTCTCCACCTAACAGTGGCAGGATCCTCAGCTGTAGCTTTTATGTACAGACTGCAGGTGACTAGAGAGCACTGTGCCTCCACTGCACAGAGGTAGGTGGCTGAGTCCCCTGGCTGGGTGGCTGTGATGTGCAGGGTGCTGAGACGTTCTTTCTTATCTAAGGTGCCTCTTATTCTTCCATTGTCAATGTCACTTGTAAATAGCCTAAATAGAAATATGGGATATTTCTTTTCCTGTTTATACCACAGTAGACTTTGGAAGTTAGTCACCTCATAATGGCAGTTGAGAGTTGCATTGTCTCCCTCGTGGACAAGCAGAGATGGGGGGCTCTGCATCACCTTGTCATCACTGTACACCCCTGTTTAGGAAAAAGCAACACATAACAATTAGCCAGAGATATTGATATAAGGTCAAGTTTTCTCAGAGATCATGATTATTCTTCATTAAAACCATAGGTGATCTCAGATAAATCAAATTGAGTCTTCATCTGAATATTCTGAGCACCAATCCTCAGTTTCCCAGTTGCCCCGGACCCTTTGTAGTAGAGCTACTCACAGCTCAGCTGAAGCCATAAGATTGCCAGTGAAGCTTGTGGCCACCCCTCCATCCTTCAGTTCTTGGGATTTTTTCCTGGGTAAAATGGGATTCACTACCCTGAGTTTTTCCTCCTTTTTTAAAACCAACACTCTCTTCTTCCCTCAGCATGTGCACAAACACACACACAGATGCACAGAAAGAGAAGTAGCAGTTTGGCTATTCAGCCAATCAGAAAAAGAAATATCATTATGTGTCTGAATTCAAACTCAAGTCCCTCCCACTGAATCCTTCAGGGAGTCAAAAGAAGGAGAACACTGCCACCTTGTGCGCAGGTGCAGAAAAGCTGATAATTTGGGTCCACAGGTTTCATCAACGATACAGTCATTTGAAATTGTCTCACCCTTGAAGGACTGACTTCTCAAAGCTCTAACAGTGGGTCCATGGCTCAGTAAAGGCAGAGAGGAACAGTACACCAGGAAGTCGGTTGGTGCAAGTTGGAACTTGCACTGTGAGTGAAGGGCTGAAGCACTGTGGGGAGTCGGAATGGGGGATGAAGAGGGGAGAGAGCAGAGGGCCTTTCCAGAAGCTCCTTTGAAGGTCCACTATTGATCTCATTATTTAGGACCATATATTTAGAAAGTATTGTTTCTTATAAACAGTGGGGTCTCTGTTAATGCACAGGGTGTATTTGGGTGAAATACAGATGTTGAAGAGTTTTCTTTCCTGATTCATCATGACTTGGTCAAAACAAAAAGCAAGACATCACCCCAGTACCCTTGTTTCTGATCCACTGAGACCCTCCCCACCTACTGCATACATCTGATTAGTGTTTTCCACCTAAGGATCCATTGCTTATTCCATTCACCCATTCTACAGACTTCTATCTTCTTTAAATATTTGCACTAAATTTATGTTCTTTCCAGAATGTGACAACTCCACCTGGGAATGCATTTAGCACTAGGCATTACTAAGGTGTACTTGTTCACATGTGTTTGGGTAAGTTACCTACATTGAATTGTGATGTGAGTTTCTCTTCTGTTTAAGCTAAAGGAAATTGAATTCTACTTATTATTTGCAAATAATGGTTTTGTGATCATAGAATAAATACACTGACATTGTAGAACATTTGTAAAATATAGAGAAGCACCAATAAGCAAATAAAAATCATCCATAGTCATAACTCCTATATCTCTAACATGCCACCACCAAGAACTACCCTTTCTTTTATTAAGAAAATATTAATAAAATAAAATATATCATCACCGTAGCTGGTATAGCTCAGTGAATTGAGTGCAGCTTATGAACCAAAGGGTTATAGGTTTGATTCCCAGTCACGGTACATGCCTGGTGTTCATTTGGGGGCATGTGAGAGGCAGTCACACATTGATGTTTTTCACCCTCCCTTTCCCTCTCTCTAAAAATAAATAGAAAATCTTGTAAAGAATAAAAATAAAAATATATATTACATAGTTGTTAAAAATATTCAGTTCCTTTACTCACAGTCCAGAAAACTTTTTCCAGAAACACTGTAAACTTTAGCAGTGCTGAGGAGAATGGCTCATGGCCCTTTAATAAACTCAAGTCAGGTGTCCACCCTGCCTGCCCTTCTGGGTGTATGGTTGCTAGAGAAACTCCTAACCATCCTAAGTGCTATAGACACCAGTTGGTCTTCTGCTTTCTGAAGGCGCTGCAAGGTGATATATTCAAGTTGGCTTCAGGGCTGAAGAGGCTCTTGCTGCAGAATGGAAACCTGCATGGAGTCTGGAAATTTATGTGGAGCAGACTTTGTGGGCAGTCAGGCAACATTCTGAGACTCATATGGAGATAGGGCAGAGAATGGAGAAGACCATGATCTACTCTACTCTGGGAACTTAAACTGTGTCCTTAGCAGCTGCCCCCTCTTCCTGCTTGCCCACTCTTCACCTCTTTTTGTATCAAGGGCCTTGGCGTTGCATATGTGCCTCCTTTTTGATACTCCAGTACTCTTTGGCTTCCCTTAAAAATCCCCTTTATACTTCGCATCAAGTCTCATTAGCTTCTCCTTTGTTTATTTGTTTCTCTTAGAACAGCCTCTGTGTGCCATTCAAAGAAATTTTTGCTTTAGCAATAGTAACGTGGAGTCTATTTTCTTCAGGTCCGGTGAAGAGGAGATATTTACAACCCCTATAAGACAAGGTCTCCTGCCATGACCCCACCCATACTGGGCTGAATCAGAGCAAAAAGTTATAAAAGAGCTAGATTGATTGGCTAGTCTTTATCAGCCTTCTTATTGGCCCTTTTATCAGCCTTTTTTCTCTTTGCTTTTCAATTTTTAAGGATAGTATCACTATATTTTCAAGCTCAGAGATTTTCCCTCAACTGTGTCCAATCTTCTAACAAGCCCATTGAAGTAATTCTTCATTTCTAACACAGTGCTTTTCTCCTCTAGCATTTCTTTTCGATTCTCCCTTAGGGTTTCCATCTTTCTGCTTACCTAGCCTTTTTGCATGTTGTCTACTTTATCTATTAAAGCCCTTAGCATATTAATCCTAGTTATTTTTCACTCCTGTTCTGATAATTCCAATATCCCAGCCTTTGAAGCTTTCTTTGTCTCTTCCAATCATGTTTTATGCTTTTCTTCATTTGCTATGCTTTGTAATTTATTTTTGATATACTGGGTAAAAGTAACTACTGTAAATAGACCTCTATCAATAAATTGGTGAATTGTATGGAAAGAGGAAGTGTCTTTAGTCTATGATCAGGTGTTAGTTCGTTAGGAAGCCTATGCCTGTGCCTTTAAGGGGCACGTATGAAATCATAGCCACTTAATTTGGAGGTTTGGATTTGCAGACAATAAAACCCCCAAGTCAAAGGTGAATAGTTAAGCAATTTATTAAGCAAGAGCAAAGAGAAAGCAAGAAGTAAAAGCATACATCACTGGGTGGGAAAAACAACGCCCGAACACAGACACTGGGGAAGCCCGGAGGCAGCTGTATTTGGGGTTCATCTGGGAACAGTCCTGAGTGAAGCATCCTTCCTTCGGGTGGGATTCCAAAGTCTCACTTTGGGGGCTCTGCTTGAATATGTTTTAGACAAAAGTGGGTACACACTAAGGACCTTTCGTGCCTCCATTGACTAACTGTTCCCTCCAGGAGAATAGCCAGTTCATCCCCAAGGAAATGATCAGTGTTTACATGCAGTGAATTAAAGATGCTGCTTAGTCTTCTGTGCAGAAGGGCTAGTTCTTCCCCAGAGCCAGTACACCTATATTTCATTCTTACAATAAAAGTTCACGGCTCAGGTATAAACAGGGAGGATTCTTAATATTTTGTTAACCCATCAATACCTCTGCACTGAGAACTTCACAAGTGTTTTAATATTTTTTCCTCCCCTCTTAGATAGGAGACCATGGCTAACATGGGCTGCAGTTAGTCAATACCCCTCCCCAAATTAGTAAGTCTTTGATAATATCCCAGCAGGTTGCACCCTGGTTAACAAAATTTTCCCTAAGGACAGACCTTGTTAGAAGAACAGTGTGTTCTACCTATTTTAAAAGTGATCTTTTGCTCCTCACCTTGCTAGAAGCAGGAGAGGATGTTTCTCTGAAATTTGGGAGAAGAGAGGACTAACTGAACTCCTGGAGATATATTTCACAAAATTCTGGCCACGTCCCTCTCCTGGACTCTACTAGTCGTTCCCCTTTAGTGTTCATCCACAGGGAGCCTCTGCAATCCATCCATTACAGCTTGAGTTTCCCTGCCCTGGCCCTGGTTCCTGTCCTGGTTCCTACTTGGGAGTCTCTGCTCCTGTCAACAGTGACTCTTTGCATTTATCTCTTTCTAATCTAGAGGCCATTGGTTTGTCCTGTGTCCTCTTATTTTTCTTATGAATCCAAGAAGACTTGGTGATGCTTCAGTCTGTTCAGCTTTTCACTTGTTGCTAGGACTGAGTGATGACTTCCAAGGTCCTGACATGTGGCACCAAAAACTGGATGTCCCTACAATATACCCTTTAATTTATCACACTCACAGGCAGATAGATGCTAACTTGATTTCAATAAAATACAGATACTTTGTTCTTTTTTATTTTTATTTTTTTAAAATTTAATTCTTGTTCAAGTACAGTTTTCTGCCTTATATTCCCATCCCTGGACCCCCCCGCCCCTGCCAGTGCTCCTCATCTCCCTCCCATTTCCGCCCCCCACCTTAGTTATTGTCCATGTGTCCTTTATACTTGTTCATGTGAGTCCATCCCCTTTCCCCCCGTGATTCTCTCCCCTCTCCCCTCTGGACCCTGTCAGCCTGTTCCGTATTTGAGTGTCATTGGTCATATTTTGCTTGCTTGTTTGTTTTGTTGTTTAGATTCCTGTTAATGGTGATATCATATGGTATTTGTCTTTTACCACCTGGCTTATTTCACTCAGCATAATGCTTTCCAGTTCCATCCATGATGTTGCCAAGGGTAGCAGTTCCTTTTTCCTTTCTGCAGCATAGAATTCCATTGTGTAAATGTACCATAGCTTTTTGATCCAGTCATTTACCAATGGGCATCTAGGTTGCTTCCAACTCTTGGCTATTGTAAATTGTGCTGCTATGAACATCAGCGTGCATAGGTTCTTTTGGATTGGTGTTTCAGGGTTCTTAGGATATACTCCTAATAGTGGAATTGTTGGGTCAAAGGGCACATTCATTTTTAGTTTTCTTAGAAAATTCCATACTGTTTTCCATAGTGGTTGTACCAGTCTGTAATCCCACCAACAGTGAAGTAGGGTCCCCTTTTCCCCACAACCTCTCCAGCACTTGTTGTTTGTTTCTTTGTTTATGATAGCCATTCTGACTGGTGTTAAGTGGTATCTCATTGTGTGTTTTTTTTCAAAAATTTTATTTATCTATTTATCTTTAGAGGGGAAGGAGAGAGGGAGAGAAACATCAATGTATGGTTGCCTTTCATGCATCCCCTGCTGGGAGTTGGCCTGCAGGGAACTGGCCTGCAACCCAGGCATGTACCCTGACTGGGAATTGAACTGCGATCCTCTGGTTCACAGGCCTGCGCTCAATCCACTGAGCTACACCAGCCAGGGCTATTTCATTGTGGTTTTAATTTGCATCTCTCTGATAGCTAGTGATATCGAGCATCTTTTCATGTGTCTCTGGATCCTCTGTATGTCCTCCTTGGAGAAATGTCCATTCAAGTCCTTTGCCCATTTTTTAATTGGGTTGCTTGTCTTCTTTGAGTGGAGTCGAGTGAGTTCTTTGTATATTTTGGAGATTAAACCTTTGTCTGAGGTATCATTGGCAAATACGTTTTCCCAAGCTGTTGCTTCTCTTTTTATTTTAATACTGTTTTCCTTAGCCATGCAGAAGCTTTTAATTTTGATGAGATGCCATTTGTTTATTCTTTCCTTTATGTCCCTTGCCCTAGGGGACATATCAGTAAAAATATTGCTGCATGGAATATCTGAGATTTCCTACCAATGTTCTCCTGTAGGGCTTTAATGGTTTCATAGCTTATATCTAAGTCTTTTATCCACCTTGAATTTATTTTGGTGTATGGTGTAAGTTGGTGCTCGAGTTTCATTTTTTTTTGCATGTGGCTGTCCAGTTCTCCCAACACCATTTGTTGAAGAGGCTATCTTTACTCCATTTTATGTTACTGCCCCCTTTGTCAAATATTAATTGACTGTAGAGAGTTGGGTTTATTTCTGGGCTCTCTGTTCTATTCCATTGGTCTATGTGCCTGTTTTTATGCCAGTACCAGGCTGTTTTGATTACAGTGGCCTTGTAATACAGTTTGATATCAGGTATTGTGATCCCTCCTACTTTGTTCTTCTTTCTTAACATTGAAGCTGATATTTGGGGTCTTTTATGGTTCCATATAAATTTTTGAAGTGTTTGTTCTATGTCTGTGAAATATACCATTGGTACTTTAATAGGTATTGCATTAAATCTGTAAATTGATTTGGGTAGTATGGACATTTTGATTATGTTAATTCTTCCAATCCATGAACAGGGTATATGTTTCCATTTGTTTGTGTCTTCCTTGATTTCTTTCTTCAGTGTTGTGTAGTTTTCTGCATACAGGTCTTTTACTTCCTTGGTTAGATTTATTCCCAGATATTTTATTTTTGTTTTTGCTATATTGAATGAGATTTTTTTCTTGATTTCTGCTTCTGCTGACTCATTGTTGCTATACAAAAATGCCTTTGATTTCTGGATATTGACTTTGTAACCCGCTGTTTTGCCAAATTCATTTATTAGTTCAAGCAGTTTTTTGGTAGAGGCTATAGGCTTTTCCATGTACACTATCATGTCATCTGCAAACAATGACAGTTTTGTTTTCTCCTTTCCAATTTGGATGCCTTTTATTCCCTTTTCTTGTCTGATTGCTGTGGCTAGAACTTCTAATACTATATTGAATAGAAGTGCTGAAAGTGGACAACCTTGTCTTGTTCTTGATCTTACTGGAAAAGTTTTTAGTTTTTGCCCATTGAGTATGATGTTGGCTGTAGGTCTTTCATATATGGCCTTTATTATATTGAGGAATGCTCCCTCTATTCCCATTTTTCTGAGTACCTTTATCATAAATGGGTGTTGAACCTTATCAAAAGCTTTTTCCGCATCTATTGATATGTTCATGTGGCTTTTGTCTTTGCTTTTGTTTATATGATGTATTACATTTACTGATTTATGAATATTGAACCATTCCTGCATTCCTAGGATGAATTCCACTTGGTCATGGTGTATGATCTTTTTGATGTATTGTTGGATGCGATTTGACAATATTTTATTTAGGATTTTAGCATCTATGTTCATCAGTGATATTGGCCTGTAGTTTTCTTTCTTTATTGTGTCTCTATCTGGTTTTGGAATTAGGATGATGCTGGCTTCATAAAAAGAGTTGGGGAGTTTTCCCTCTTTTTGGATTTTTTGGAATAGTCTATGAAGAATAGGGGTTAGCTCTTCCTTAAAAGCTTTGTAGAATTCTCCTGTGAAACCATCTGGTCCAGGGCTTTTGTGCGATGGGAGTTTTTTGATTACTGCTTCAATTTCATCTGCTGTTATTGGCCTGTTCAGGTTTTCTGCTTCTTTTTCATTGAGTTTTGGAAGAGTATATTTTTCCAGAAATTTGTCCATTTCACCTAGGTTTTCAAATTTCCTGGCATACAGTTCTGCATAGTAATTTCTTACAATCCCTTCTATTTCTGTGGTATCAGTTGTAATCTCTCTTTGTTTATTTCTGATTGTGTTTATTTGGGTCCTCTCTCTTTTTTTCTTGATGACCCTGCTTAAAGGCTTGTTGATTTTGTCTATCTTTTCAAAAAATCAGCTCCTGGATCATTGATCCTTAGAATTGTGCTTTTAGTCTCTATGTCATTTAATTCTGCTCTGATCTTGCTTATTTCCTTCCTTCTACTTGCTCTGGGCTGTCTTTGTTGTTGTTCCTCGAGTTCTTGCAGGCGTTGGGTTAGGTTGTTTGTTTGAAATGTTTCTATCTTCCTTAGGTAAGCCTGTATTGCTATGAACTTCCCTCTCAGGACTGCCTTGGCCGTGTCCCATAAGTTTTAGGTTGTTGTGAGTTCATTTTCATTTGTTTCCAGAAACTTTTTTATTTCTTCCCTAATTTCAATCTTGACCCATTCGTTGTTTAATAGCATACCATTCAGTCTCCATGATTTTGGGTGTTTTGGGTTTTTTTCCTATGGGGTTGGCTTCCATTTTAGACAGTGGGGTGTTAAAATCCCCTACTATAATTGTGTTGCAGTCAATATCTTTCTTGAGGTCCTCTAGGATTTTCTTTATATATTTGGGTGCTCCTATGTTGGTGCATATATATTTATGATGTTAATGTCTTCTTGGTGGATTCTTCCCTTGAGTATTATGAAGTGACCTTCTGGGTCTCTCTTTATGGCCCTTTTTTTGAAGTCTATTTTGTCTGATATGAGAATTGCTACCCCGGCTTTTTTTTCTTGTCCATTTGCTTGGAAAATTTGTTTCCATCCTTTCACTTTTAGTCTGTGATGGTCTTTTGACCTGAGGTGGGTCTCTTGTAGGCTGCATATGTGTGGGTCATGCTTTCTTATCCATTCAGCTATTCTATGTCTTTTGATTGGTGCATTTAATCCATTTACATTTAAGGGTATTATTGAAAGGTACTTATTCATTGCCATGTATGTACCTGTGTTCCTCTCCATCTCTCTCTTTTCCTTCCTTTCCTTAAAGCAGCCCTTTTAGTAATTCTTGTAGAGCTGGTTTCGTGGAGGTGTATTCCTTTAGACTTCTTTTGTCTTGGAAACTCTTTATCTTGATTGAGAGTCTTGCTGGGTAAAGTAGCCTTGGTTGTAGGCCTTTGTTTCTCATTACTTGGAATATTTCTTGCCATTCTCTTCTTGCTTGGAATGTTTCCATTGAGAAGTCAGTAGCCACTCTTATTGGGAGCCCCTTGTATGTTACTTCCTTTTTCTCCCTTGCTGCCTTTAGGATTTTCTCTTTGTCTTGGAGTTTTGCCATTTTAATGATGATGTGCCTTGCAGTAGGCCTCTTTGGGTTCCACCTGCTTGGGACTCCCTGCGATTCCTGGATCTGTGTGACTTTATCTCTCCTCAACTTAGGAAAATTTTTCGTTATTACTCTTTCAAGTAGGTTTTCTATCCCTTGTTCTTCTTCTTCTCCTTCTGGTATTCCTATTATACGGATACTATTATGTTTCATATTGTCTTGCATTTCTCTTAAACTCTCCTCATTCTTTCTGATTCTCTTTTGCATTACTTGGTCCATCTGGGAGATTCTTTCTACCCTGTCCTTGAGCTTGCTTATGTGGTCTTCCACCTCATCCATCCTACTCTTCATACCTTGTACTGTGTTCTTCAATTCAGAAATTGTATTCTTCATTTCCTCTTGGCCTTTGTTGATGGTTTCTATTTCCTTTTTCATGTTGGTATAGTTTGCGAAGAGTTCATTGTAGCTCCCCTGTAGTTTCTGGTAGCTCATGGTAAGCTCTTTGAATTTCCTGATAACCAGTGCTTTGAATTCAATATCTATTTCATCTAAGATTCTTTCTGAGACTTCCTCCTTTTCTTTCATTTGGGGATTGTTTCTTTGTCTTCCTATTGTTTGTGATGCTCTTCTTGTTGGCCTCAGCTTCTTAAATTGATCTGTTCTGGTTCCCTGGGTTTATGGTGTGAACTTCTGTGGTAGGATACCTGTGAAATTCAGTGGTGCAATCTCCTGCAGGTATCTTGGTGTTCTCCACTTCCACCTACTCCTCTTGTTAGTTTCCAGCTGGTCAAACCTTTTCTTCCGGTCTCACTAGCTGCAGCAGCCTGAGTGGCTATTAGTGTGGCCTTTCTCGCATCTCGGTGAACTCAACTGGTCTTGCCAGTGCCCTCCCAAGATCCAGACTGGCGCCGCTCTCCAATGCCCCACTGAGAGCAGATTTTTCCCCAGGCTTCCCAGCCCTGACCTGGCATGAGGGCGCGCGCTCCCAGCCAGGCTTTACTGGTCTTGCAGGCTTGGGCGCGGACCTTTCCCAGTGCTGTGGCAGAACACACAGGGCAACTCACAATTCTCCCAAGCCAGCAACCATGGCCTGACTCCCGGGTTTTTCAGTCTGTGCCTGGCTGGATAGGGAGGGAGCTGGTGACTGGCTCCGTACCAGGGGCCACACTGGTAGCCTGAGGCTCCCAGGGTCTGTGGCAGACCCTACTCTGACCCTGCACTACAGGGAATGCCCGGGCGACTCTCAGTTCTCCCAAGCCGGCAACTGCAGCCTGACTCCACGGGTTATCAGAGCTCTCCGGTTTGTTTCCCAATGCCATTATAGGCAAACTGATCTCTCCTGGTGTTTCCCAATCTGCACCCTGCCGGATAGGGAGGGTGCCAGTGACAAGTTCTCTCCCGGGGTTGTTGTTGCCTGCCCTCAGCTCTCAGAGACCAAGGTGGCTGGCCAGGGCCCTGGCACAGCCCGGCGGAGGGCCTGTAGCCTCTGCGCTGTTCCCTCGTACCTTGTTGATCTGCGGTCATCTCCTCTTCTCAACCTCTGGTCATTCAGTGTCTGCTACACTTTCTGGAGTCCTGCCTTCCTATATGCTGGGTCGCTGTTTGCTATCCGCTGCCCTCCTCTGCAGATCAGCCCGGTTTTTCTCCGGTGCGTGGAGGGAAGCGAAATCCTTTGTTTGACTCTGCCACCATCTTCTCCCCTCATCCCACTTTGTTCTAATATGGCTCTATTTCTTCTCTCTCCTCTTTTGGACTGTTACTGTCTATGTACTATGTCTATATCAGTTATAATCCAACAACAGTGCACTTAGATTTTGTTTTAGAAAATCCAGTTTTTTTTTAATTAAGAGGAAAAACATATTTATAGAATAGTTTATATTAATATGAATATTTACCATTTCTGGTGTTGTCCTGTGGATTTCAGTGATTGACTGGTGTAATTTTCTTTCTCTTAAGCAGCTCCATTACCTGCCTCTTCTTTGTGCTCTTATTATTAATATGTTATATTCAGTAGACTACAATCTTGACAATAAAATTTGAAGTTTCTAGTTCTATGCAATTTTCTTTTAAGTCAATCAAGAGCATAAAAGAAAAATGTATTTATACTTCTTTTTATATTTACTTATATAATTACTTTACCTGGGCTCTATATTTCTTTATGTGCATTCAAGTTATCATCTGATACCATTTCATTTCATCCTGAAGAACATTTCTTGGTATGTCATATAAGACCTCTTCCAGAAATGGATTTAGTTTTCTGAGTTTATATGGAAATTACACTATTTTACCTGCTGAGGGGAACATTTTTCTAAGCTGCTTCCAGTTTAGGCAAAGGACTAATGGGAACAAGACAGATGTGACACTGAAGGTGAGGACCATCCCAGACACTGAGATACGGGTAACAGTGTGGCTGAGTGATAGGGAAGTAGGTGGGTCCTATTTTATGTGGTACCACTTGGAAAGAGTTGGAAGAGGGTGTGTGTTAGCTAGGGACAAGGCACCACAAACTAGTGGTTTATAACCCAGAAATTCATTGTCTCATAGTCAGGCTAGATGTCATACTCAAAGTGTCAGCAGATACATTTCCTTCTGAGCCTGGTGAGGGAAGGATCTGTTCTAAGCCTCTCATTAGGCTTGTGGATGCTTCAGTTTAATCTCTGTTTTAAAGTTCACACGGTTTTCTTTGTGTGTGTGTTTGAGTGTGTGTCTGTCTCCAAACATTATCCCCTTGTAAGGATACAAGTCAAATTGGATTAAGTCCCATTGTGATAATCTGATTTTAATTTGATTTCCTTGTATAGGCACCATTTCCAAAAAAGTTTACATTCTGAAATACCAGGAATTAGCACTACAAAATATGCAACATAAGAATTTGTGTGTGCATAACCAACAGAACATTTTTTAAATCAATGAGTCTGCATCAAGCAAAAAAGAGAGGAGACCTAAATAAATAAAAACAGAAATGAAGAAAAATTACAACTGACACCACAGAAATACAAAAGATTTTAAGAAATTAGTATTGAACAACTATATGCCAAAATTTGAAAACCTGTGTGAAAGGGACAAATTTCCAGAAACACAATCTTCTAAAACCAAGTCAAGAGGAAGCAGGAAGCCTCAACAGACAGATAACAACTAGTGAAATTGAAGCAGTAATTAAAAAAACTCCCAGCACACAAAAGCCCTGGCCATGCTGGTTTCAAAGAAGACATTTACAAAACATTTAAGGAAGACCTAACTCGTATTCTTCTCAAATTATGTCACAAAATCCAAGAAGAAAGACTCCCAAACTCTTTACGAGGCCAGCATCATCCTAACCCCCAAACCAGAAAAAGACACAACAAGGAAAGAAAACTACAGCACTTCTGGCCAAGGCGGAGGCATAGGTAGATACACTTTGCCTCCTTACACAACCAAAAGAATGCCAAATAGAAATTTAAAAACAAAAGATAACCAGAACTGCCAGAAAATGGAACAGTATGGAAGATCAACAACCAAGGAGTTGAAAGAAGAAAGATTTATCCAGACTGATAGAAAGGGTGGAGATGGGCAGCTGGGGTGGAGAAGATGCATGGCAAGGTGGTGGCTGGAGGACAGGGAGGGCAAGGCTGTGGCTGGTGGACCAGGCAGTCCCACATATGTCCACATATGTTTAGGACAGATTCCACACAGCAATATTTTCACCGATATATCCTCTAGAGCAATGAATATAAAGGAAAGAATAAACAAATGTGACTACATCAAATTAAAGAGCTTCTGCATGGCTAAAGAAAACAATATCAAAAATGAAAAAAGAACCGACTGTATGGGAAAATATATTTGCCAATGATACCTCAGACAAGTGTTTGATCTCCAAAATATATGAAGAACTCACATGACCCTACTCCTGGAAGAGAAGAAGATTTAATTAAAAAATGGGCAAAGGACCTGAACAGAAACTTCTCCAAGGAGGATGTACAGAGGGCCCAGAGACATATGAAAGGATTCTCAACATCACTAGCTATCAGAGAGATGCAAATTAAAACCACAATGAGATACCACTTCACACCAGTCAGAACAGCCATCATTTACAAATCAACAAACAAGTGTTGGTAAGGTTGAAGAGAAAAGGGAACCCTAGTACACTGTTGGTGGGAATGCAGACTGGTGCAGCCACTGTGAAAAACTACAAATTGAACTGTGTTTTGACCCAGCAATTCCCCTCCTGGGATTATACTTTAAGAATCCTGAAATGCCAATTCCAAAAAACCTGTGCACCTCAATGTTCACAGCAGCATTATTTACAATAGCCAAGTGCTGGAAACAGCCTAAGTGCTCATCTGTAAATGAGTGGATCAAAAACTGTGATACATTTATATAACGAAATATCATGCAGCAGAAAGAAAGAACTCCTACCCTTCATCACAGCATAGATGGACCTGAAGAGCATTATGCTAAGTGAAATAAGTCAGGCAGTGAAAGACAAACACCTTATGATCTCACCTGTAAGTGGACTCTAATCAATAAAACAAACAAGTGAGCCATTTTGGAAAACTACTTTTCAGTATCTATAAAAACACAAAATAGGCTTATCTTTTGGCTCAGCAATTTCACCTCCGAGAAAAAAATTAAGGAATATATATATGTATAATATATTCCTTAATTTATATATATATGTATTCTCTATGTGTGTGCACAATTCAACACATATTTGTACATTTGTATAGACATAAAGGGCTGTCTGAAAAAAATCCAGCTATTATTAATGTAATGAGAATCATTTGCCCAACATTGATGTAATGTGGCAGCCAAGGAGAGTGGACTAGAATGCACATGTGTTGCAGACTCTGTCCAGCAGAGTCTGCCTGCCACGTCCAGTCCCAGCGCCAACCATGCTGTCTGACAAAGTCCGAGCATGGGGAGGACAACTTCAAAGAAGCGTGTTCTGGCCTGGCAGACGTGGCATGAATGGATATGTGGTGTTGATCTTAATCTTGCTGTCTCTTGGTGTTCTAACCTCTACTTTTCTGATAGTTTGGAATCTCCTAGAAATGCTGACCATTCTCAGAGCTGAACAGCAACTAGGTCAGGCTGAGAACAGTATCACCTTGGCCTTTCCCCAGAATAACACCTCCTTCCCTGACCTGATTAAGCAGCTGTAGGATATGATGATATCAGCTAGTAGGGGGCCTGGAATACCCAAGGCAGCCCCCTTAAGTAAGTCCTGAGGCAAATCCCCTTTAATGAAATAGCCCCTGAATGTTTAAAGTTGTTAGAATAACAGCCCCTCCTTTACCTTGAATAGGGATATATATCTATGGTCAAAATAAGTTTTGTTGAAACTATGGGAATTTTCGTATTTTTCCTAATTACCTTTATATTGATTTTTTCTGTTCAGCTGATTATACTATGCACCTGTAAATGTGAATGGAAATATAAAAAAACCTGCTTGTACTTGCAATAAACAGAACAGTGCTTCACCTGCCTTTGAGCTGTGTAGTTGCCTGTTACCCATCGCCGACACCTATCCTCACCTCGAGGGACCCCTGGACCCTGCTGTGGCTGGACCACGGCATCTGCCTATTGTGGTTGATGACAAGAATCAATGCACAGGCAACAACAATCCTGTGTGGAAAAAGGGAACAGGCATGACTACTCTCTCAAGGGGAGAGTGCCTATGGTGCCTTGGTCACTCCCTCAAGAGGGGAGCGCCCCGACCCTTGCCTAGACAGGCTTTTATTGTTTTCCTGGGGTCTTACATCAGAGAAAGATTTATTATCTATCACATAGAACATTATTGTCTACATTCTGGGTACAAGCAAGGAAATAAAAATAGCATGTAGAGGGGGATGGCAATGAGCTCATTAGCTCTGTCCTTGGGAGAGTTCACACAGGCTTTGGAAGTTACCTTGAGGATAAACGATATACATTTGTTGCTTTAGACCAGGGTGAGGGAGTTTTAGCGAGAGCAAGCCATAACTGTCTGTAAGTATTTTCTAGGCTTGATTCCCATGGGAAAACTTGGTTTGAAGGTGTGACTCCTGCCCACCACTTCGCATCTGTAGGTTTTCCATACAGAGCTGAGTCACATTTGCCAGGCCAAGACAAACCGGTCCCCTACACACATGTGTCAACAATGATGACTTCGCTGTACCAGCCAGTGAGGGTGGTGGATGCCATTGAGTGAACATGTGTACTGTGTGGCCATCACATTCAAAATGACAAAGTAAACACGGCAATGAATCTGCATCATACTTTATGTTAAGCTTGAACATTCTTCTGTGGAAACTCAGGGTGATTTAGAAGGTCATATCTATGGGCAAGTGGTGATTGGCAGCTTCATCATGATGACGTGTCTGCTCAAGCATCCTGTCTTGCGCAAAGTGTTTTGGTGAAACATCAAATTAACCAGGTGACTCAGTCTAGATCTGATGCCCTGTGACTTTTGGCTTTTCCCAAAACGAAAATCACCTTTGAAAGGGAAGACATTGCAGACCGCTGGTGAGTTTCAGGAATATAAAATGTGGCAGCTGATGGAGATTTGGAGTATGTGTGAGGTCCCATAGAATCTACTTTGAAGGTGTCTGAGGTATCATTGTCCTATATACAATGTTTCTTTTATCTTGTATCTTCTTCAATAAATGTCACCATTTTTCATATTACATGGCTATATATATTCCAGACAGTTGTTGTCAATTTATTTATTTATTTATTTAAAGATTTTCTTATGTTCTTATCAATGTGTAGTTGCCTCTTATGCACCCTCTACTGGGGAACTGGCCTGCAATCCAGGCATGTGCCCTGACTGGGAATTGAACTGGTGATGCTTTGGTTTGTAGGCTGGTCCTCAGTCCACTTAACCACACCAGACAGGGTGGTGTTGACTTATGACTCAGGTTATAATAACTAAGATATGTAAAAAAATTAAATATTATTATATTATTAATAGGTGAGCAAGTTAAATCATTATACAAGCATGCTATAAAGTATGTGTATAGGTGTTTTGTATGAGCACATATCAAAATTGTTTTTACATTACAAAATAAAAACTCCTAAGTAAATTGACAGAAATGATCCAAACTTATGTAAGAAAATTGAGTAGATATTGCTATAAGTATCCTTGTAAAAGAAAAAGAAAAAGAAAAATAATAGGACACTCGAAACTGTCAAAATGGGACATAGAGGTTGAAGAGGAAATGGAATGGAGGGGGCAGAGTCAGTTGTAAACTTTAGGTTTGTCTCTACAAAGTAAAGTAATATCTGGAGTTTCATACAATGACTAAACCATCTGTTGTATTTTTGTGTAATAATGGAAATAGTACAACATACATTTAAAAATTAAATTAATATCCACATATTGGCCTACATTTTTTAAACTCCTTCCCCCAAATTATCCTGTGCTTATGCTACAGATAATGAACAAAGACATTCCAAATGTCCTTGAGGACAAATATCTCAGTTCCTGAAATTCATTTCCATTTCTGAGAGGTTGGAACTCCTGATATGATGTGACACTCAGAGCCTTGGCACTTTCCTGGGTCCAAAGTATGAAAGTATTTAGGACAAACTAATGGTTGTTCTCACCTGTTGCAGCGAGACCCATATAGAAAGCAACATTTGACTAAAACACAGAGTCATGGCAAATTCTCACATCTTTTCCCCTTCATTACAAGATTACAACTGTGATTCTTAGTTTCCTTGCAAGTTTTTTTTAAAAGATTTTATTTATTTATCTTTAGAGGGGAAGGGAAGGAGAGAAGGAGAGAAATATCAATGCATGGTTGCCTCTCGTGAGTCCCCTGCTGGGAACTGGCCTGCAACCCAGGCATGTGCCCTGACTGGGAATGGAACCGCGATCGTGTGGCTCGCAGGCCCGCGCTCAGTCCACTGAGCTACACCAGCCAGGGCTCCTTGCAAGCTTTTTATGTCCTTTCAATAACATGAGCTCTTCTTTCTCACCTTCTTGGCTCCTTTCAGTTTTTCCTCCTTGATTTTCTCACTGTCTTCCCTTCATTTTTCCCTTTTACTTCTCCTGCTGCTGTTTCTGGTGCAGTGGCCTCTTTAGAAGCTGCAGCTGCTGCTCCCCTTCCCTCCCAGGAGATATTGCACAGGTACAGCCCCATGGTTCCGACTGTGGGTCTCTCACGGTGCAGTAGTACACAGCAGAGTCTCTCAGGGTAACCCGGGGCAGGATCAAGGTACTGGACTTTCTGTCTGCTGCGATGTAGAGAAAGGCTGTTCCTTTGGTCACGTTGCCTTGTAAACCATGAATCACATACTCTGGATCCTGCTGGGGAATCTGTCGATACCAAAGTATGTACTCACTTCCACTAATTGTGGAGTGGCTACAGGGCAGGTGCACTGTCCCTTCTTCAGTACTCTCCACTGTAGCTGGCTGTGTGGACTTAGCATCGCCCTTAATACCTGAGCAGAGGAGAAACAATGGATTAGCATTAGAGTGTCAAATTGGGATTCATCTAAGGTCAGGTTCATGAGCACTCCTGAACTGCCCCCTCTCTGGCCATGTGTCCTACACGAACATTTTCAGATGTGTTGCACAGAACAAGAGACATACTTCTGGAACTTATTTTTGAGTTATCCAGAGCCACAGGCCAAAGATCAACTGCAGTCTGCCACAACACCTGGGCTCAAGAAACCCGAAGCCCCTAAAGCCTCCCAGATCCTTGACTCAGATGGTCTTCCTTGACTAGTGGATGTGAGAAACTTCTCACAGCAATGCCCAAATTCTCTGAAAAAACACATAGATGTGTGAACACGTCTATGTATTTCCCCCGCACAACAGTTTGGTAGAGTGAAAAGTAAAAGCAGCAGGCACATGACCTTTGTTTAGTCACAAAAGCCATCCTTTCTCAGACCCAGACCACTTACCCAAAGTGAGGAAAAGAGTGATTCCTATTACCAGTCTCATGGTTCAAGTGCAAACTGGGGATCCAGGCCTCAGAGCTCAGAATCTGTGTCTGATCCTAGGTGTGGGGAGGTTCCAATGCCAACACAGCAGCCACTAGCACAGCCTCACCCAGGAAGCTTTCAACTGGGTGTTCCCCAGGCAGACATCAGTGAAAGACAAAGCAGTTCCTTACTGGGGTTTTTCCCCCCACTGACAGAATTAAACATAAATTTTGAAAGAGGGTAAGTTCTCCCAATATCTACTTTTCATTCAGAAGGTTTACCCTGAGATTACTTTCAAATACTCTATGTTTGAGTAAGTCTGAATGACTAGCATTATCCACATGTAGATTAACCATCCCTCATTTGTAGTACAGAGCAAATCCACTACGGAGCTGATATGAAATATCCTTTAATCCAAGTACCTATGTTAAATCTTGGGCTGTAAGGGGAGAAGAGAATTCCTATGCATGTTCCCAGCCAAAGCAAGTTAGTCTCATGACCAGTAATACATAATTTAACTTTCAATGTTAGAAACTTTTTTCTCGTAAAAATTTCTATAAGCTCATTAAAAATCCAATGAGACTGTGCAAGAAAATACTTGCAACATATATGACCAAAATAATTTTATAGTTGTATAACACCCCTGAGCTCAGTCTGACAGGACAAGATATGATTAGAGTCCAGTCTAGGAGTCAGGTTGTCTGTATTCAGTTCTCCTGCACTGGCTCCTGGAACGCTGGGTTAAGCATCCTTCTGATGGACGTTGTTGGACGCCCCTGGTCTTGACACACTAACCAATGACAGAATAGTATTTATTTCCATTCCACTTATCCCCTCTTTAACAGACATTTTCTCATCTCCATGCCTTTGCCTAAGGTACCATGCACTGAGGACAGTAAAAGGAAAAGCAGAAAAGGAAGGATGGGAAACAAAAATCTATAAAAAGAAATAAAATGAAATCTTTTGATAAGAGAGGTGTAAATAAACATAGAGGAATTCCTTTGTTATTACCAGAAGAAGTTATTTACAAAATTGGATAGAATAAAATTAAAATTATCCATCCTTCCCTGCTACAGTAACTAAGTTTCTTATTTCACTATAGGAAGAAATATTTGGCCATTTAAAATTAAATTATTAATCACCTCTCTCTTCTCTTTACATGAAGGGTCAGCTCTTTGCTCTGTGTTTGGGAGAGGGCTCATTCATGTTCTTGAGGCTGTGCACAAGCTCAGTGTGAGTTTATAAAGGACAAGGAGACAAAGAGGGTGAAAGTAAGTTCTCTCACAGCTCAAGTATAACCTCTAACTCACCCTGGAAGGAGCTTCAGTTCCCCCACTGCAACAGCACCCCCTTGTGACTGTGGATATGAACTGCTTTCTCAGAACTGGAAGTCAGTCAGTCAGCAATGTTCCAAGGTTTGTATTTCCTAAGGATGGGTAGGTATCTCCTGTGTGCTACCTCCCCCTGGTGGCAAGGCTCCCTGAGGAGCTTCTACCACAAGCCTCTACAGCAGGGATTTCCAACTGGCGTGAAGCAAGAATTTTTCAAACGTGCAATTCCTGACTAGTCCAGGTACCAACCTCTTTTCCCTTAGACTGTCAAATGTAAAAATGACAACAGCCAACGCAACAATAGTCCTATGGTGTGAATGAATCAAAATTTTATCTATTTCTCTTGTCAGATTAGCAAAATACATATTTTTGAGTGTGATGAGAAATTGTAGTAATTGGTTTATGTGTGCTGTGAGATGAAAGAGATTGAAAATTGCTGCTGTAAAGGCTGAATTATTTTCAGTCACTTGGGAATTTTAGAATTATTTTTGTCACCTTTTCCTCATAGAAATTGCCTATAATCTTCCCTGAATTTAATTCTGTTACTGTCCTTAGTATCTTGCTTCTCCATGTTTGATGGCTGTTCAGAGGGCACATTATTTATTGTTTAGCATAGAATTTAGCACTAAATAGTCCTTTGTTGGGTAAATGTATTAATTAATACTTATTGGGAGAAGTTCTATGGAATGACTGTCCTAAATTATCCTAAATAAAAGCTTCTAATTATTGGACAACACATAGAGCAAAAGCATCCTCCAATGAAGATAAATCTAAGATTAGACATGTGGGCAAAATTCAAATGACACACCAACTCTCATGCCGCATCCTTCAAAACATAAAAGAAAAATTCGCAAATCCAGGACAGGGAAAGCCTGCCTGTGACAATATGGCAGCCTGCGGCATGCGTCATGTAGTTGTGCCAGCTTAAAGGAAAAGCAGTAACTCAATGCTGGTGTAAATATGGGCGTGAAGAAGTATTGTGATTGCCATGAGAAATGTGAAAAGTGAGAGTCATTACGTCTCTAGGTATATAATGCAAAATTCAGACCAACAACACACGTTTTTATTAGTGTTCATTATGGCAGGACTCAGATGGTGCGAATAATCCAGACTAAGTACACCTGCCCCCCACCCCTAAACACTGAATATTGTGGAAATTTGGGGGTTTGTTTACTTGTTTTTATAAAATAGCCTCATTGGTATATAATTCACATATTATGTAGTTCACCTCTTAAAGCTTACAATGCGATGGTTTTTAGTACAGTCACAGAGCTGTGCAATCATCACCATAGTCAATATTCGAACATTTCATGATCCCCAGAAGGAACCTGTACCAGGTAGCAGTCTCTCACCATTTCCCCCCATGAAACTCCTCGCAGGCAGCCTTGGATCTACTTGCTCTGTCTCAGCCCATCTGTGCTGCTGTAAGAGATGACCATCGATTGGGTAGTTTATAAACAACAGAAATTTGTTTCTCATAGTTCTGGAGACTGGGAAGTCCAAGATCAAAGTACCGGCAGGTTTGGTGTCTAGTCAAGGCCGCCTTGTGATTCATAGATGGTGCCTTCTTGCTGTGTGCTCACGTGGCTGAAGGGGAAGGGATTTCTTTGGACCGTCTTTTGTAAGAGCACTAATCCTGCAATAGAAGTCTCACTGTTTAATTCTATCACCTTTCAAGTTTAAAACACAACTAACATATTTTGGGGGAATACAAACATTGAAACAATGGAAGTCTCTATAGATATTCTCATTCTCATAAATGAAATTGCCCTGGCTGGTGTAGCTCAGTGGATTGAGCGTGGTCTGTGAACCAAAAGGTTGAGGTTTGATTCCCAGTCAGGGCACATGCCTGGGCTGCGGGCCAGGTCCCCAGTGGGGGGCCATGCAAGAGGCAACCGCGCATTGATGTTTTTCTCTCTCTCTTTCTCCTTCCCTTCCCTTCTCTCTAATAAATAAATAAATAAATAAATAAATAAATAAATGAAATTATACTCTATGTGGTCCCTTGGAATTGCCTTTTTTCATCTAGCATAATGTTTTGGGCTCATCCATGTTGGAGTATGTTTGAGTGCTGTATTACTTTTTATTATCCATAATATTCTAATATATAGATATACTGTATTTCATGTATCAATTGATGCACATATGCATTGTTTCCATTTTGGTTATAAATGTTTATAGACAAGTTTTTGTATGCACAGATATTTTACTCCTTTTGGGTATATATATGTATAGAAGTGGAATTGCTGGATCATATAATAGCTCTATGTTCAATGTTTGAAAAACTCTCAGGTCATTTTCTAATGTGGCTGCACCATTTAACACAACCGTAAAAGTCTAAGAAGGGGGTTAATTTCATTATATTCCCACCAATTATTTTTGTTTTCTGTTGTTTTGATTAAGCCTTGTTAGTGACCATGTTGGTGAAATGGTTTTCCTATGATTTTATGGACAAATGGTATTTATAGCACGTGCCCTTCACCAATGTGAGGAAGTTTTTCTCTTATTTCTGATTAGTTAAGAATTTATTTCTTTATTATGGGTGACTATTTAGAATACATTATACTTTGGTGTAACTACTGAGATTGTTAAATGATGTTTTTATTCATGTGGATTGTTACTTTGATTTAACATGTTAAAATCACATGAAAACCAACTTGGTTACAATATACTACCCTTTGACAGTTTCTGCCACTTTTTGGCTACTATTTGGAAGCTTAGAATCTATGTTGATTGAGTGAGGCTATCCTATATTTAAAACATTTTTTAAAACATGATTACTGAGTAGTTCAATCAACATAATGTTCTTTTTTTAAAAAGATTTTATTTATTTATCTTTAGAGGGGAAGGGAAGGAGAGGGGGAGAGAAATATCAATGTATGGTTGCCCCTCATGCATCCCCCACTGGGAATTGGCCTGCAACCCAGGCATGTGCCCTGACTGGGAATCGAACCGCAGTCCTTTGGTTTGCAGGCCTGTGCTCAATCCACGGAGCTACGCCAGCCAGGGCAAAACATTTTTTATTCAGGTTTTAGTATCGGGATTATTCTGTCCTACCCTTGCTGGGTGGCTCAGTTAGTTGGAGCATCATCCCAAATAGCCGAGGTTGTGGATTCCATCCCTGGTAAGGGCACATATAAAAAGCAACAAATGAATGCATAAATAAGTGGAGTGAAATCAATGTTTTTTTCTCTCTCTCCCTTCCTCTATCTCTCTAAAATCAATCAAAAGAAAAATTTGAAGAATAGATTATTCTCTTTTTGTGTAAAAATGTGTTTCTGTATTTATTAAGTTTGAGGCATCAGTCATGTTGTGTATGATAGGTGATGCTGTCATAATAATCAACCTGAAAATCTCAGTGGTTAAAAAAAATGGCTCATTTCTTGCACACACGTAGTAGCTCATTTTGAATCATGATGATCCTCCAGGTCAGCTTCAGTGTATGTGATTAGTAACAATTGAAGCTTCATATCAATACATAACTCATCCATCACCATAGTCTGTAGGGGGAGATAATGAAAGTTAAGCTAATTAAGTGTCTCTCCCATGAAGTGGAAAAGGGCATTTCTACCCACATTTCTTTAGCCCATACAGTCCTTTGATAGTATCAGTCTTCAGGAGACTTGCTGTTCTTCCAGGTTCCTGGAAAAAGAGGGAACCGGATATTAATGAGCAGTCACTGTGTACTCCATCGTCAGCCTTCCACCTGTAACTGAGAATTCATCTCCTCTCTTCTTCCCCTGCAGGAGGCAGGGAGACAAGTTAGATCCCCTTTCAGTGACTCCTGCTCGACGGCAGGGACTCTGACTGATATCCTGTGGTCCTCCTCGGGACTTGATGTGACTCCTTTGAAGTACTATGAGGAAACAAATAAGCAGAAAACAAGCAACAACAAGTAAACTGTTCCCTCCACACACTCAATACACAACCATGGAACAGTTACAGGACTGTGTTCTGTAAAGTCCCCACAACTGAGAGTGAAGAGAGACGACAGTGTTGGTCTGAAGCAGGCCCCAGGGGGGCATTGCTAATGGGTTCCTGACCCTGAGTTGATAAGATGCTTTCTGCAGGGAGCTCTTCTGCTCACTGTTTCTCACATTCTCTGGCTCAGCCTCCTGGGAGAGTCTTCTGTGATCTTCTCTGGCCACATGTTAAAGGTTATGCCTCTCCTGGGGGATGGTTCTGTCAGCCCATGCTCTGCCGGGGATTGGTAAGAGATGAAGAATTATTTTGAATCTCTAATGATCATTGTTTGATTTAGTCAAAACTGCCTTTAGCTGTACAGAACTTTCAAAAAGCTAGTCACCTGCTTATCTAATTGATTCCAGTAAGAGTCATATATTTATGTATGAAAACTGTATTGCAAGCCAGTCTGGCCGTGACCACGTTGTTCACAAGAGACTGACCAGGAGGACCTAGACCCTCTTGCTGAGGTCAGTGTTGGTTAGACTATGTTCACCTGACTCATTCAGCTGCACCCCTGTACTCTGACCTTGTCCTTCACAACAATCAGGAGGCTTAGGGCACTAGTCAAGTTGTGCTAACTTAGTGGCACTTAAAGTTAAGAAGGCTTTCATCCCTTTCAGACACTGGCCACAAATCATCGTGGTTGTTAGAGTTCCCCAAAGATCTGAGTTAAAATTTTATTTGGAATGTGGAAATAAATGTCAGATTAGACTATGAAAAAAACTTAAAATACATTTATGTACTCATACATTTAGTTTTATTCAATTTTTATATATAATATATATAAAATAATAAAATGCCTTATGATATTTATCAGAACTTTTAAAGTTAGTGTGACGTTGGAAGAGACAATGGATGGATTCTAGTGCTGTTCAGATCTGAATTCCAAAATTTCAAGAGGAGAATTAGAAAACTACTGCTGGCCCTGGCTGGTGTAGCTCAGTGGATTGAGTGCGGGCCTGTGAAGCAAAAGATCACAGTTCGATTCCCAGTCAGGGTACACGCCTGGGTTGCAAGCCAATTCCCAGCAGGGCATGCATGAGAGGCAACCACACATTGATGTTTCTCTCTCACGCTTTCTCTTTCCCTTACCCTCTCTCTGAAAATAAATAAATAAAATATTTAAAAGAAAAACTACTCCTGATTTTCCTGCAATAAATGGGTTCATTCATCTCAGTGTTTAAGAATAATTTGAAAAGCACTTTGTGATGTATTTTAACCCAATATAAAAAGATAATAGCTGGGAATCTTGGGAACAATGCTGTTTTATACACTGAGTTCATTATGGGGCATTTTTAATAGAAAGTTTAACTCAACTGTGCCACCACACACAGGTCCCGCCTTCTTCCTGCCTGTGGTTCCTGGGTTTTCCCAGCCTCTGAGCAGGTGGTATCTTCATGGAGCCAAAGGTTTTTGCTAAGCTTCTACCGTCACTTCTATTACTGTGAGTTTCTCTGTCACTTCTATTACTGTGGGTTCCAGGAGAGCACAGAAGTACTTGGCTGAGTCGTCCACTTGTAAGGAAGAGATGGTGAGGCTGATGAATTTTTGTGCCTTTTGAAAGTTCACAGAGTAGCGGCCCTGAATTGTGTTTTGGTCAGAAGAGTACTGATAAATAAGGAAAACCATATCTCCACTGGGAGGTTGCTTATACCAAAATAAATAATAATCTATCCATGTGGTTTCATACTTGCAGTTCAGTGTCACAGGTTCTCCTTCCTGCCCTGGTACTGTAGTCTGAGCTTGAGTGACTTTCTGAGTCCTGATGAAACCTGTATTTAAAAAAGGGAGAAAACAGGGTTGCTCCTCTGAAACGTCTCAGGTGGGTTATGAGGAACATATGACTTTATGACCTAAGAACAAGGAAAAAATGACATGGTGTTTCATTTCCTTGCCTCTATCCCTTTGAATACCCCCATCAGTTACAACTTTCATAGTCCCATCTTTTTCTCTAAGAGGACATGGAAGACTCATATCTAGGGCCACACGTACTGAAGCTAAAGAAGAGCGTGAGTGCCCACAGCAGGCCTGGACAGAGCATGGAGGGAAGTCTTCTGGGTGATGTCTCCCTTGTTCTCATTTTCTCCAGAGACCAGCCCTTCTCTGAGTGGGTGAGTGCTCAGATCTGGGTTAATGTATCTGCCCCTCAACAGGAAGTGAAACTCATGAGTAGAAGGTTACATTTGCTCTGTTCAGAGACTGACACATCTACCTAACCCCAATCCTGTGTTGCCTACATGATTTTCTGTAACAATACGTTTGGAAATGTCTATTATATCTGGCCAGGTATATAATACTTAATGATTTTTTGTCATGGAATTCTTGCTTGGTACTCTTGATCAGAGACTGTATTCTGAATGATTTAAATCTTTTGAAATTTATCAAGGTCTGTTTTAATTTATTAAGGCTTTTTTTCTTAATGCTTTGTTGATTTATAGTTGACATGAATAAACTACTGACATTTAAAGTATAATTTCATGAGCTTTGATATATGTATATGCCCCTAAGACCATCACCTCAGTGGAGATGATGAACATAGTCATCATTTCTAGAACTTCTGTGTGATCCTTTGTAAACCATCCCCACCGCCAGTCTTAAGCAATCACTAAACTGCTTTCTGTCAGTTTGCATTTTGTAAAATTTTACATAAAATTTGTTTTGTATTTCCTAAAATTTTACTTAAATGTAATAATATGAGAACTCTTCTGTGTTTACTCATTCATCATAATTATCTTGAGATTCAATGAGCTGTTGCACATATCAACAATTTCTTCTTTTGACTGTTGAGTAGAATTTCACCACATATGTACTGGCTTTGTCTCCAGTTTCTGCCTATTACAAATAAGTCTATGAATGTTCTGTTCAAGTATTTGTGTGTGCATATATTTCCTTTTCTTCTGGGGAGAATACCTAGGAATGGAATGCTTTAAAAGTGTGGTATGATTTATTTAACATTTTACAAAACTGCCAAATTTATTCAAAGTCCCAGTTGATTTTGCTGTGTTGTACATTCCCACCAGCAGTGTGAGGGAGTTCTAGATGTCACACATCCTGACAAGCCTTGGTACAGTCAGCCTTTTTAGTTTTATCCATTCCAATGAGAATGTAGGGGCATCTCATACATTAAATTTGCTGTTCTGTAATAGCTTATAATGATGATAATCTTTTGAAATTTTAGTAGCAATAATTTATTCACTTTTGTGTTCTGCTCTTATTTATTTATTTGTTTGCTTGTTTGTTTATTTATTTATTTATTTATCTTTAGAGGGGAAGGGAAGGAGAGGGGAAGAGAAACATCAATGTATGGTTGCTTTTTGTGCATCCCCTGCTGGGAACTGGCCCCTGCCAGGAACTGGCCTGCAACCCAGGCATGTGCCCTGGCTGGGAATTGAACGGGGATTGTCTGGTTCGCAGGCTCGCGCTCAATCCACTGAGCTACACCAGCCAGGGCTCTCTTTCTTATTGCCTGAATATGCCTCAATTTATGTTTATTATGCTGTTGATAGAGTTTGGGTTGGAGTTATTTGCTGTCTTTTCAATCATTTTTAATTTATAATTACAGCTGACATACCATTTCATATTAGCTTCAGGTGTTCATCCCACTGATTAGACAAGTTACTAAGTGATTATCCTGAAAAATATACTGATCTGACACCATACATAGCTATTCTTTGTCATGTAGTGTTTGCTCTGATAACTGTGTGAGCAGGTGCCTAATATTATTATTAGGTAGCAGTCCCTGTTCTGACACAACTTTCTTTGTAGCCTTAGAAATGTAGAGAAGGCAGGGCTGTATTTCCACACCACAGCTTCCCCTCATACACAGATGTGAGACTGGGTAAGTAGAATGCAATCAGAGTGGAGAATGTCCTTGGTAACGGAACTTTATAACTGGGTTGGAATAATTTACAGATTATCTAAAATCTATCTGAAGTTAACAAAAAATCTTCAATTTGTTGACTTAAAAAGCTAGAAATAGTGTTTTTTAAAGATTTTTTAAATTTATTTATCTTTAGAGAGGAAGGGAAGGAGAGAAGGAGAGAAATACCAATGTATGGTTGCTTCCTGTGAGTCCCCTGCTGGGAACTGGCCTGCAACCCAGGCATGTGCCCTGACTGGGAATCGAATCCCGATCGTGTGGTTCGCAGGCCCGCGCTCAATCCACTGAGCTACACCAGCCAGGGCTAGAAATAGTTTTAAATATGATGTATAATAGTTAGATTATTCATTTATATTTCTATCTTTTTGAAATTGAAATGAACTTTATGGTGTCATTAGTATGTAGAATCTTAAGAACAATTTGAGGTCAGAAAAATAGTGTACGGCCATACCACCCTGAATGCTCCCAATCTCATATGAAGTCAGGAAAATAGAATAGAAAAAAATATGCTGCTTGGGGTGGGTGGCAGAAATAGGAAGAGGTTGGAAAAACATAAAATATAATTAAAAATTGAACTTATTTTACAATATATAATGTAATAAATATATAAAAACCCATGTAGATAAATACTTTGCTATATAATAACATAGATCATATATCATGTTATTTTGTTCTTTCTTAGTTCCTGCTATTGTAGGCTATATACATATTACATATGTACTTTATATAAAGTACATATGTAATACATATATACACATAAATACACATGGTACATGTATAATCTTGTGATATAATGTGAGGAAACTGACATTTACTTTGGCCAATTTGTTTCACAGGTTATGATGGAAACAGAAGTTGAGAAGATGCTTTCCTGTTTCAATTCTTGCCCTTGCTGCTCCGTGATCGCCACGAGAGTGTGCCTGACCCAGGCTGCTGCAGGACTTCTCCTTATCCCAGATGAGGCTGTTTTAGACAGCCCACAGCCAGTTGTTCTTCAGACCTAACATGGCACTCAGCCAAGCTCAGAAACACTGTTCAGCTGAGCCCAGTCTAAATGGTGAATCCATGCATTTATAACTTACATTATTTATTGTTTTAGCCTTGGGTTTGGAAGTAATACACTGTTATTACAAAGACTAACAGATACAATGGGAGGTATGGGTGCTTAATTGAACAGCCTTTGGTGTGGCTTCCAGAAGGTAAGAACTCATTACATTGCTCTAGTGTAGATAGTCTCTCCAATGACATCTGTGTTGACTCTGCAATTGGATGTCTCATGGTTTCAGAGAGTTGGGATCTCTGAGCCCAGCAGAGTGGAATGACCACTGCAACAGTCTCTTGTGAAGTATGTAGGGCTTCCCAACTCAGGGACCACTTTAAATGGTCACAGGATTTTATTCATGAGAAGATGTCTCTGGAACACTGTTTGCTTTTCAGTGAAAATATTATAGAAATTTCCTTTACATGTGTTACACATACACACACACACACAAACACACACAGTGTATTACACAATCAGTATGTACAAAAGCAATGTCAACATATTTCTCATCTTTTTCCCCCTGATATTTGGGATCTATTTTCAGCTTGAAATTCTGTTTTTAAGGGTCTGAGAACAATTCTGGCATGAAGAAATGCTTTTTTCACGGAAATTCAGGTTGACTATTTTCCTTCTAGTCATCCCATAAATGAAAACATAGAACCAGTGGTCAGTACATGTTTGAGATTAATAGAATCATATGGCCATTGGAGTATAAGGAAATGGATTTCATCCAGTTGTAATTTGTATTCCACAAATGAGGAAATTTGAGTAATAGAACTGTCAAAGGTAAAAGAAATTGACAGTGATAAGAATATAAAATGTCAAGATATTTTTTTTATCAGTTAACACAATCATTAAGGCTCATTTGTGAGAACAGGGAATCTCATGTAGGTAACTTTGGCCATTGAGATCAATTAAGTCTGAAGCTGGAAACTGCCAATATGCTGGACACCCCTGACTGAATCAACATGTGGGACAGTTCCCACATTGTTTACATTCTTTTTGTCCTTCAGTGACCTTGGTCTGGGTTTGCACTTTCACCTTTTAGCTGTATAGTAAATGCTCAGTCCCACAAATCCATCTCAGCTGAGAATGGGGATATTATCAGTAACAAGATCTCTGCAGCTGACAATCTTTATGCATGCCCGTGTTTATGTTATTACCCACAGGGCAACATGTTTTTCCTGCTGGCCAGTGTGTCAAAGGTCAGTGTCTTCCTGGGAAATAAGGATTCAGTAAGGGATTTACTGAGGCAATGCCTAGAAGTAATTTACAAGTGAAGAAATAAATAAATGCATGCGAGATAAAATATCCATCCTCAAATGCATTTAATGTAAAGACACAGTTACTCAGAAACTATAAATAGGGATCATTTCAATCATTTTACACAAAAATAAAGCACCTGACTGCTGGTAGTTGAAGGCCATGAAACACTCACTGAAACAACTTGCATTAGGACCCTGGTTCCTCATCCCAAATGCGTCCCTTCTCCTAGGATAGAGGGAAACAGGGTAACTTCATTCCAGAGATTAGTGGGAACAAAGTGTCACCAGCTATTGCTGCCCCGGTTACAGAAGAACCTCTCTCTCAGAGTGAACAATGAGCATGGTTAGACTCCTGGACACCCTGAAGCTCAGGGAACATTCTCAACTCATTTGGAGGACTTGCTATTTGTTAGTCTTCCTTAGTGCTCAGCTTACTCACCAACATCAATGTGCACCCTCTCTCACTGCCATGTGTGAATGGAAGCAAGTCTGTGTGTGTGTGCAAGTCTGAGACTCCAAAGTGGGGTTAGTGTGGCCCCAGCTGCAGGTTTGAGCACAGGCTGCAGGTGCCTGCAGAGCACTGTGCCCTCGCTGCACAGAGGTACAAGGCCGAGTCTCCAGGGTGCGAGTGCTTGATGTGCAGAGAGAGGTGTTTGGCACTCGAGTTGTGGAAGGCTGTGAATCTTCCATCTTCCTTTTTATCTGCAACTGAACTTATTGATATCAGGAGTGCAGGACCTTTAGCAGAGTATTTTTTGTACCATGCAAAGTAATCAAACAAACTATTATTGTAGTCACAGTTCAGAATAGAAGTCCCTCCCTCCTGCACACTCAGGGATGGAGAATTCTGCTTCACCTGTTGCTGCTCACCCTTCTGCTGTTGACTATTCACCCCTGTGTGGAAAGAGAATATCAGATTTTAAATTTAATCCTTAAAGTCCCTTCTGAAAACCATCATAGTCAGAAAGTGAAACAGAACAAAATCCCTAAATTTATCATTTCTCAGCCTTGTTGTATCCCCTGAAGTTTTTCTGCTCTACTCACACCTCCTACCCCAAACTCACAGTGTGGCTGAAGACAGAAAAGCAACAACAAAGCCCCCAGGAGCCTGCCCATTTCTCCTGGGAAGACTGGGGTCCTGTCTCCTGCCCTGGCAGCTGTCAATCTGACTTCAGCTTCCTCCACCTCATTCATACCCTTCCACAGAGCCTTCCACTTGACGTCTGAACAGCCAGCCCTATTTTTAGCTGAAGTCATTCATCCTAATGAAAGGAAGCGCTGCCCCCTGTAGTCCACATGCAGCAAATCTCTGAAAATGGGTTTCTGTGTTTCTGGAAGTTCAGTTCGTAATTCCTCCCCCAAGTGAATATGTTAAAATAAGAGACTTTAAAGGAAGGGAAGGTTTTCTGAGATCATACAATTCAATTCAATTTGCTTATTGCAAGTAGAAAATGATAACTAAGAATTTAGAGAATTATACAAAGTCACATGACTGACAATGTCAACTGCCATATTTGTCAACTGCATAATTGTCTTATCAATTCTTATCAATATTTTATAATAAGCTGTTTGCATAATAAGGCAAACAGCTTATTATAAAATATTGATAAGAATTGGTGTTTTGAGATGGACACATGGAGTATGATGTTATATTTAATACAAAGGTTACAAATTTAGAACACAGAAAGTTTGGTAGCTTTACCTTTAATGTAGTTATATGTTATTGGGGTCCATAGTGCCCCTATATCTTCTGCTTAACTAAATGCCACACAATAAGTAAGTCTGATATGAAACTGGACAACTAACTCAAAACACAAGTCAGCACAACAAAATGTATCCTCTGTCATATTTTATCCTCTGTAATAGATCACCTTCTGAACTAGATGATCTCTCTCTCCTGAAAGGTGGATGATTGATGAGTTGTCTGTATTCTCAAATTAGAAAAAAGTGACACAGCCTATGAAGTCTATAGACATCATGATGTCGTGACATTTAAAGGTGCCACATAATGCCCCAAGGCCACAATTTTCTTGTCTTCACTCTTGTTTCATATCTGGTCTACGTCTTTACAGTTTTGTTTCATGGAAGAGGCAAGAAGAGTCTATTGTGACTAAAATTGTAAATTGGTTGGGTGACTAGCAATTGCAGCTAAGGTTAAGTGCATATTTTCTGGGATATATTTGAACAAGGACACAGAACACAGACTAAAATAATTATAAGCATATATGTTGTGTGGGAAGAAATATTTCTCATTTTTATTTGAATAACAATGCATCATTCTGGGGAGTCCCAGTGTTATCGAGCCCACATTAACTGTTCAGCCCAGGGAAGCTGAGCTGTCCCTGTTGTACATCACACACACGTGTGTGCTTTCCCTCGGCTGGAGCACCCTTTCTGCTCCACTTTGTCCTTCACCCCGAGTGACTCGTGTTCATCTGCTGGGTTTCAAGCTGAGCTGTCACACATCCAGGAAGCTTTCTCTGACTGACACCTATTGATTTCATAATAGCCTTTGCTCTCCCAGTAAAGCTGGGTGATTTAAAAATATGTGTTCCACACTAGACTACCTCTTCCACAAGTGAAGTGACTTGTATTTATTCAAAGCTCCCTATCCAGCTTCCAACATGTACTGAGTAAATATTCGTTGAACAAATGAATGAAATATTGGTTGAACGAATGAATGAATAAAGTTGGATGGAAAATATTGTCCTCACGAACAGGAAGATTCTAAAATGAGGTACAAAGACACCTCGTTGTAGAGGTGTAGACACCCCGAGGTTCATGACTTGCTCAAGCTGATAATAGCATACTCATGACTAGAAGTTAGCATTTTCCAATGGCATTTCTGAACATAAAGAGGGAAGTGATGTAAATACACACATTTGAATATAAACAAAATGAACAATCAAATGCACTGGAAGAAGTTGGAACAAAATATTAAGCAAATGATTACAAGGCATAGCATGGATCTTTCTTTAAGTCTTCACAGTTTCAGTCTTAAGATTTCCTTTCACGCATGGAAATAATGCAGAGTAAGAAAAAACCACATTCAATGTGAAAATATCCATTTGATTCAGAACTTATAACTGAGTTTGAGGAATCTTGTAGTGGAATTGCGGGCTCACTGATTCCCTGACTTGGGGATTCAGATGTTAAAAATGGTTTTGGTTAGGATAGGAATAGTGAGTAGATGATAATTTACCAGTATGTCCAATATTTTTTTTAGATTTTATTTATTTATTTTTAGAGGGGAAAGGAAGGAGAGAGAGATAGAAACATCAATGTATGGTTGCCTCTGGTGTGTCCCCTGCCGGGAACTAGCCTGCAACCCAGGCATGTGCCCTGACTGGAAATTGAACCGTGATTGTGTGGTTCACAGGCCCGTGCTCAATCCACTGAGCTACACCAGCCAGGGCCAATATTTTGAAAGAGAAATTGCTTTGATTACCAAGTGTGCACCTATCACCACATTAGATGTGAGTGAAAACATGAGTTACCAACATCTCTGCCTTGTTGCTTGGTGTCGGGACTGCAGCCACATATCTGGATTCAGGCTTCAGGTGCTTGGGGAGCACTATGACTCCACAATACAGTGGTCGGTGGCTGAGTCTCTGGTCTGGGATAAATGAAGCTCTGCCAGTCCTTCACAATGAGAGTGGCCTTTTGCTTTACATTTTTTCCTTATCTTCCCCACTTGGCTATATTAGAAAAAGAATCATGGAGCTTTTTCTAGGTTTCTGTCTGTTGCAATTTAAGCTATAAAGATATATAAAAAAGAATGCAGGTAAGATGGGTGCTTTCTTGCTCATAGAGAGGAAGGGGTAAGGACTCTGCTTTATACTGAGTTTGTTCTTCACTCATTTTCACAAAGACAGAACCACACATGGGGGAGCTGATCAATCTCTAGATTTTAGCTGGTAACACCATCTCACAGAGATCTCAGGATGAACGATGCTTGTGTTTGCAGTGACACATCAAATTGTAGCTCAATTAGAAGTGCTTTCTGCATGAACCAGGAGATGCAAGGCAATAGGAATGCCATTCTAATCATGTGGAGCCCCTGTTCCCACTCTGGAGTCTGGGTTTGGTCCTCAGCTATAGTTTTGATCACCAGTGGCAGGTGTCTGGAGTGGACTGTACTTGCACAGCTCAGAAGTAAGAGGCTGAGTCCCCAGGATGAGACTCTGAAGTAGAGGTGACTGTCTTTGTTGATATTAACTGTGGGTTTTCAATTTCCTTTTGCTGCACTTCATAAACTATGATATGAGGAGTCAGCCAGGATTTTGTTGAGACCACTGCACATTGGTTTGGAGGTAGGAGAAATCCAAGTTAGCCTTGACCAGGTAGCTCAGTTGGTTGGAGCATCATCATGATACGCCAAGGTTGTGGGTTTGATTTCCAATCAGGACACATATAAGAAGCAACAAATGAATGCATAAACATGTGGACAACAAATTGATCTCTCTTTCTCTCTCTCTCCCCCTCTCCTTCCATTCCTTCCTCTCTCTGTAAAATAAGTTTTTAAAAAGTGCATGTCAAAATGATCTTTCCCTTTGTGGAGGATCAGGATCCCAGAACTCTGCTCTACCTTCATCTGCAATCTTACCCTTGTTGAGAAAGAAAATTAGGGACAGGTGAGGGTCATGGCAACATGATAGTAGCTGTTTCCAAGTGCTGAAAGTTTTCTGTAGTTTCTACTCTTGTGGAGAGGACACAGTTCAAGAGGCTAGTGCTCTCTCTCTTCCTCCAACTTTCCTGTTCTCCCTTGATTGTTTGCGAATTTAGCTGTGAGGTGCCTGCCTAATCCCCCTGGGATGTCCTCAGCTCACAGCAAATCCACAGGAGGCCCAGGAAGACTCCCATTTGAGATTTTATGATTCCTTAACTCTTTTGCTAAAGGGACAAACATTGATGTCTAGTCCCTTTAAATATTAGTGTGAATGGTATCTTGGATTTGGAGTTAGTTTTGTTCCTGTAGCCCATTGTCACCTGAGATATCTTCAGCATCAGCCACTTCTAAGTTTTGTTCTCAGGTTTGTAGCGGGAAGTTCCACTTACCTGTGCTTAGTTCACCTTCAACACATTGTGGTGTGTGTGTGTGTGTGTGTGTATGAATAATGTTGGGGTTAAGGGAGTGATTACTGTTTAGGGTGTGCAACAAGTATATTTATGCATATTTATATGCTACAATTATATATTTTACATGCATCACTTATATTATGAATATGTAAATAACATATAAGCAAATGTCAGTTTACATTCCACATATTGTATTTGTTGAATTTATTAAAATCAAATGATATAATAATAATATTTTGGCACATAGGTACACTATAGCAATAAAACTGTATCATAATAGTAGAAACAAAAATATTTACTTCCTCAGTCTTTTTCATATATGTTTCATATATACACAGGGTCCAGCAGAAGTAACACCTGCTTGAGTGTGGTTGGTTGGGTAATAATATGGGTGTAATAGCTTATAGCTTTAATTTGAATATCTCATCTAAAATGTCACATGGTGTGCGTGAGTGTGACATACTTACTTTACAGAATTACATGCTTATGATTTTGTAATAAGGAAGGGGGATTGTTTGTGCCGGACCCTGTATATGAAAAAGACTGAGGGAGTAAATGTTAAACAGTCTGTATTTCAACTGATAGAAGAGAAGCTTTAGGACATAAATATAATATAAATTCTATCTATCTATCTATCTAATCTAAAGAGTGGGTACCCTATCAAATATAGATCACTGGTTTTCTACCAGAGTCCATTGTCCCCCTGGTCACATTTGGCAGTCTCTGGAGACATTTTCGTTTGTCACCCTGGGGAAAGGAGCAGATGCTACTGGCATCCAGGGAGCAGAGGCTAGGGACGTTGTTAAATACCCCATGATACACAGGAAAGACCCTCCCCCCAGAGGAATGACCTGGCCCCAGGTGGTAATGCTGCCGTTGAGAAACTCATATAGACAATGATTTTGATTCAGACCATCCTCTGCTATTTTCTGTTACCCATTATTTATCCACCCCTTCTTCCTGTATATACTTTTGCTTTCATTTTTCTTTCCTTCAGTTTCTCATCTTCTGTGAGGTATTGGCACAATTTAGGGAACAACAATCAGAGTTTGAAAAAAATTCCTGGAAAAACAAATAAACGCTCATATTAGTGCTAATACTAAGAAATATAAATTCATGAAATGGCAAAAGCACAGCAAAATAAAACAAATTGCCTTGCTTTAATTTCAGGCTTCATTTTGACTCTTGGCGATGAGAAAAGAGAGTTGGTGATCAGAAATCAGGATCGTGTGTGTTAACAATTTTCTGGAGTGCTTATTCTCTTGCTCCCACTTATCTGTCCTGGCCTAAAGTATCAGCCCTTTTACTGTTTCAGAGGGTTTTTTCCTTCGTGCAGCAATTAACCTTGAAAGCCTAAAATATCATTTCTCAGATTACAGCGTCATCTGGTGAAGGAGCTCTCAGTGCAGACATCACTTCTTATGCAACAATGCAGCTGCCCAACCCAGGGCTTTAGAGTGTGGCCTTAGCCACCAACAGCAAGTTTCCATTCATTTTAGAATGCTTCAGGAGCGTGGGTGCTCCAAGTGGCCCCAAGATATTTCTACTCTGAATGGAGGTTGTAGTTCAGATGATTCTTTATTACCGGCCATGGAGAAAGACAGCTGTAGGAGTGAGCAGACAGCCCTCCATCACTGTGAGAGAGAGTTCCCCGAAAGCAGAAACTGCGTCATTTCCATTCCCTGTACCAAAAAGATGATAGGGAAAAAGATGCTCAGACAGTTAATATAAAATGCCCAAGGTTACACACCCAGGAAGTGGCAGAGCCATAAGAAACTGTCTCACCCTTCACAGTGTCGTGTCACTTTCCAGAGAGAGAGAGAGAGAGAAATGAGAAAGAACAGTGGTTATGGAAAGGCACTGGGAGATCTTGGGAAATAAAAATCTCCTGCCAAGCCAGAATTCCTCTCCACAAAGAAGGCCCAGGGGGGAAAAACAGTTTTATTATTGAGTAAGCATTAAATCAGAATGTAATACTCATCACAAGCAACCTAGTTAAAGAGAAAGAATTTTTCCTTCTTTATATATGCAAAAGACGAAACACATTACATACTTCACCTCAATGTAAACTTATAACCAGCCTTCAATAAGAGGCCCTGACGGCAGTGTTTGACAGATTTCCTCCCCAATCTACCTCGTAGCCCTTACTAGAGCACACACTGCATTTGGGATACAGTAAGCATATTTAAAGCCATATGCTTTTGTTAGCCTACTTTTAAAATTGATATATCTTTTTCCTTAAGAGGCTTAAGGAATTATGTGTTGTATTTAATGACTGAGCAGTGTGTAAAGCCAAAGTAGTTATTTTAGTTTTAGTGACTATAGATGTAGCTTGAGGAGAAAAAATAGCTAATGGGCAGGATTAGCAGGGAGTATGCTTTACCTGGTGTCTTGCCTTAAATGCCTTTTAATTGGCTGGCAGGACTATAAGAGCTTTTTATACTTGAGCAGGCAAATAGGGCCACTTTTAGATACAACGGGCAGTTTAATTCTGGGGCAGGTAAGGCCGCCCATGTGAGCCTCAAACTGAGAGGCCCCCGTGGGAACTGTAGCCCACACATTAGTTCACGCCTTTCAGGCATGTTTTAAAGTTTAAATTTGACACATACTGGTTGGAATCCTGCCCACCTGGGCTGGTTTTTCAAGGTTTTTAATGCAAAGTGAGCTGGTCCAGCCAGGTTCACTGTCTTGGCTAGGAGTCACTTTGAGCCATTCCTTGTGGAGTAGCCGACCAATGGCATGGGTCGATTATACCTCGGCTTTGCCTCAGCATAGATGTCAGTCCAGGTTGCATTCCCAAAGGATGTGCACTGTTCCACTGGTGCTGTAACTGAGTCTACTTCGAGACAGAAGCTGGAGAGATGTGCCATGGGGGGCCCCCAGACATGCTCAGGGGGAGTTTAGTGCAGGTCCAGCCTGCAGATTGGTTAGCCACTGGGGCATAGGTATGTTCTTAGTTTACTAAAGTGTTATTTTGCACATTAAAGATGAAAAGACAAAGTGGTAATAGGCATTAATAATGGAAAATGACAACTTTTAGGCAGTATAGAAGGAAGTTTCTGGTCAGCCGATAAGACAGTGGCTGGAAAAAGGGGCTTATTTGGGTACAAATAATATATTTTGTGTGTCTTAACTAGGGGTTTAGCATTTACTTGTAACAACAGTGGAGAACTTACAATGAGCCATAAGGATATCACAGAGGTGCCATGAAGAAGCATTTTGTGGCCTGCTGGCCTTGGGTACATTACCCACAATATTGGGGGCCATGTCCCAATTACCCAGGGCACTATTTGCAAGTTTCTCTCCAACCCTTGTCCCCAAAAGGCAACAAGATCCACTCAATACATGTGGTGGGGGGGGCTTTTATTTTTCAAGGTCACATCCAACTGGCTGCTTGCCCTTGCTCCAGGCCCTCATGTATAGGCAAGATAATATATATTTTTTATGTTTGGTTTTAGCAAAGCATCTTTAGTCTGTACCTGCAGCTGAATTGGAGCAGCGGTCTGGTAGAGTAAGGCTTCCACTGAGCTGGGCCCTTTTCTGACTTTTTGTACTTAGAGTTCAGAGGACAGTCTACAAACATTTTGTCCAGTGCCCCAGTGTGAGGATAGCAGCCACAGCTCTCAGGCCTTGCCCCAAGAGAACATTGTGTTGTTTAACTATTTTGGCAGGTTGGTAGTGATAGGCTACATGGAACTTCCAGTCGATGTTGAGCCCATTGTTGCACCAAGGCCCCAGTAAAATGTGTTCCCTGATCACTTTTGATGACTAAGGGTCACCCGCAGGCGGAGCATAACTGCTTTAGAGTAGTGATTATTGCTTTTTAATTTGGGTACCATGTGGGGTAAGCAGCTAAAAATTTAGTAGCCATGTCCACACGTGTGATTGTATACCTACACACCTTTGAACTAGGTAGGGGCCTGACTACATTTATTTTCCCCTGGATCAGTGGTGCCCGTCCTCAGAACACCTGTCCAGTAGTTTCCACAGGCCTTCGGGGATGCTTTTGCGAGCAGAACACACAGGTTTCACAAACTTCCTGCACCTCTGCTAAGGTGACGGGTAACCCCCAAGTTTTTGGAGTAGACCACATGGTCTTCTGTCCAGCATGTAAGAGGCAATGGTGCAGCCACAGGGCTACTTCCCTTTCTGATAGGCTGGTAGGCACCATTTTTAGCCACTGCACCTTGGCTAGCGTGTCAGCCTTCTCATTCCCAGGAGAGGCAAGGGGTGCATGCCCAGTCACATGATAAACAGTGATTTCTTTCTGGTGGCCTAATTTTCAGAGGTTTTGCCACAAGTCCTTTCCCCATAATGGCCTGTGCATAGCCATCCATTTATTTGCATGCCGTGGAGAGATTTATAACCTTAGTTCTGGGTATAATGCCCTAATGTCTGTGCAAATAGTCAGGGGTGGGGCTTTATTGGCAACTATGAGCCACACAGCTCATAGTGTTGTCCACTGGCTACTTTGACCTATGCCAGTGTCAAACCAGAGTGTCTATTTCTGGTTGAATTGCCCTGGATGTCCACACAACAGGCTGACCTTTGCTGGACCTATTAGTATATCAGGCATTTGAGGGAATAGGTGCCTGCTGTTTATGAAAGGGGCTGGTTCTTAATTTATTTCTAGGAACAGAGGCAGTAGATTTTTCATTTACGTAGGTAACAGGGTCTAGCACTTCCTGTAGCTGAGCCCATAGAGGGCTAGTTGTCAGAGTACTTCTTTGTTGCAGATAAGTCCCCCACTTAGCCAATGTGGGCCTCTGAGCCATCCCACTAGCAGGCTTTTCCGTCCAGTCTCAGATTCACCCTGCAGTGGGATAGGTGGTCCTTACTGTCACAGGGGAAGTTCCTGTTATAGCCTCCATGGCCAACAGGGCAGCATACACTGCAGCCAGCTGCTTTTTATTTTGGGAATACTGTACTGCTGCTACCTTCCATATTGGGACCAGAAACCCAAGGGTTGGCATAACTGTTCTGATGGTTGCTACAAACCCCATTTAAATCCTTTCTGTGTCCCATGCTCATTTAGCTCACAGGTCTAGGAGGATCCAGAGCATACAAAGCCTGAGCATTTTTAATGAAGCACTTTGCTCCGGGAAAACTTGTTCCAAGGTTGGGGTTGAGTCCTACCTTGCTCCCTTTTCCACCTAAGCATACAGGGGACAAACGGCCTGAGCAAGATGAGGCACAAATACTCACCAGTACCCCAAAGGCTCCAAAATGTCTGGAGCTGTTTCACAGTGGAAGGGGTAGGATATGCCTGAATTCTATCTGACACCACATCAGGAATGACTTTCGTCTTACCTGACCTGACAACCCCTGAAATTTGACAGATAATCCGGACCCTTGCACCTTGGCTTCACTGACCGCCCAGCCACGCGACTTCAGTGTGACAGCACTTGTGGCACTGCTTTCTCGAACTCTGTAAGAGCATCACTGCTAAGCAAATGTCATCAGTGTTATGGAACAGGCTCACCTCTGCAGGCTGTGTCCACTTAGCTGGTTCCTCTGCCACAGGCCTGTGACAGATGGTCAGGCTGTGCAAGTACCCCTGAGGGAGCACTGTAAAAGTCCATTGTTGGCCCTCCCAGGTGAAGGCAAACTGATTTGACTTTTTTGAGCAATATTAATGGAGAAAAAAGGCATTTGGTAGATTAGCTGCAAAATGGTAAGTTCCCAACGAATTAGCTAACCAGTCCATTAAGTTTACCACAGACAGGAACATTGTATGTATTGGAAGAATGACCTTATTGAGCCTCTGGTAATTTATAGTCATGCCCCAGGTGCCATTTGGCTTCGCTACTGGCCACAGGGTGGAGTTTAGGGACCATGAGTGGCCCTAATTATCCCCACCTTTTCCAACTTTTCTATAGTTGCCATATTTTCTCATGTCCCCTGGCAACTGGTATTGTTTCACTGCTGTTACCCAGCGTGGGGCCAGGGCAACTGCATGGGGGATGGTTAGCAGGTCTCCATGGGATGGGTTTTGCCACTGGCACCTGCAGGTGAAACTCTCCTGTGGTTGTGTGTAGCCACAGTCCCTGGAGCATATCAATACCCAGGGTATACTCAGGAATAGCAGATACATACACAGTGTACTCATGCGGGAGCAGACGCCTGGTACCCAGAGAGCTGCATAGCCTTCACCCTTACAGTATGTCCCCCGTAACCATCAGTAGAGACCTTAGGTCCCCGAAACTCCTTAGGGTTTCTGTGTAGGAGGGTATATTCAGCTTCTGTGTCCATGAGAGCCAGGACCCACTGGACATTTGTAGGGACCAGTGGATAGCCAATTTGACATGTGGCCTCTGGTCCCTGCCCCGCCTCTGTAGACAGGTTCCTTGGCCTTCCCCCTACTCAAATGTCCAAAGGATATTTCCTCCTTCTTCTTGGGAGGTTCACACAGCCAGGTGGTGTTCTTGTCGAACTGGATGGGCCTTACAGTTCATATTCCTAAGCTTCTGCCACACTGCTTTCTTTTTTCTAGGGCCTCAGGAGATGTTGGTCAGCTTGTAGCTGCTTCCATAGCTTTGATAGGTAAGTGGTTGGCTTCTTATCAATTTTAGTGTGATTTACTCCAGTTGCTAAAAGATTCAACCACATTTGTGTCCTAGTCACCTGTACAGGGGCTATGTTTGACTGAGAACAGAGGGACTTTGAGATACTGCCCAAACTGCTTTTTGCTGGTGGGGAGAGTTCACCTCTCCCAGATTGGCCACCATTGTGGTGACATCATTAATGTGCTGGCCAATATACGGAGTTAGGATCACCATGAGTGATCCAAATGAGGTGGGAGGAGCGTGTTTCAGTATGAGATCCCACATCCCTGCTGTAAGGCCTTCATCATCAGGGCCCTTGGTATTGGGATTGAGCATAGCCTGACGCATGCCCAACTTCCGCAGGATTTGCACCAAGTATGCAAAGGACTGACACTTGCTCACAGTGTCTGGCACATTTTCTGCATTCACCCAGACTGCATGGACAGCTGCCCTAACCCACTCCAATAGCAGATGCTAGGTTCCATGCCACCTGCTATTCTGTAGCCCTGTTGGTACAGAGAAGAATGAGGTGTGATGGAAGCTAACTTTTCCATCTCATTGTCAGTGCACATGATGCTACCCACCCCTGAATCCCAGAGGCTTAAGGGCCACGCTGCTAATGTCTCCTCTAGTTGATAGCAAAACTGGTTCTTGAGATTGACCAGTTTGGCCTGTGTGTTAGGATGAAAGGTGGTATGTTCCACCATCTGGGTGGGATCAGCTGGTGAAGTCCAGATGCACTAGGGGCTGCTGGGACTTTGTTTTTCATGACACCACTGTGCAGGGCTTCTGGGTACTCAGTTCCTCATTGCTGTCCTTCTCTGCTTGTGAGTTGTTGCTGTTCTGAAACTCAAAGATTTAACTCTAGGGCACTGATTCTGGCTTTCAGGGCTTTTTCTCTGCCTTAGACTTCAAGCAATTTTGTGGCTTCATGAAGCACAGTCTTCTCTCAGCTCACAAAGCTGAAAGAAAGACCTATTCCATGGCCCCTGAGGCTGCTGGGGCACTGGGCTTTCCTGTGGCCTTCTCTGTTGCGTCAGGTGTGCCACTAACATCAGGCCACTCCTGGGGTGGGGCCCATGATGTCAAGACACTCGCTGGGTACCACAGCCTGATGAACAGACACCCATCTAGGCCCACCTCTGGGGTCCTGAAGGCTCCTCCATATTTGCCCTGTACTGCAATGAATCCTGCCAACTATACCAATTGTTTGGTACCCTGTCTAGTCAGGCAGGTTCACTTGGGATTAGGGCAGATGGAATAAAATGCGTGGAGCTGTGGGAATGCCACATATGCCTTTACTCAAGTGTGGGTGATGCATGTTCCCTGCAAGCTGCGTGTTCTTCAGGGGGAAGCCACCAAGTTCTTTATATACTAAATGCACACAAAGCCACCAGGGCACCAAAATATTGTATAACACAGCATGATTCTGCACAGGCGGGTCCACTCAAGGTTATGGAAGTTATGGAGATACAGTTTACTGGATCTTGTCTCAAGGCTATGGGAAAACTTATCTTAGTTACCCAGACATCTGGGTGAGGGAGCCAGACTGACTTTGTTTACCCAACAGAGAGAAAGACCCATGTGAGAGAAAAACACTGATCCATTGTCTCTTGCATGAGCCAGACTAGGGACAGAACCTATAATCCCAACATCGAATCAACCTTTTGCTTCCCAGGACAACAACCAACCAACTGAGCCACGTAGGTCAGGGCTTTCCTCCTCTTCAGTGATTACCTGCCCTTTCCCTACACCATTTCCTTCCGTCCTGAGCAGTGAAATCTGAAATGCAGTGCTGATATAGATCCTCCACTGCAGTACCTTTTCACACAAACTCAGGAGCCAAGGTGACTTCACTGTCTGTTCTTCTACTGAGACAGGGTATTAAAAACACTCTTCTTGTAAGGTAGTCATTAAAATCAAGTATCAGGAGAAATAGGTCTGTCTGTAACTTTAACACCTTCTCAACTTCAGGGAGCATCAGTCTGCAGTGACTTGAAGGGTTAGCACCAATCAAAAACCTTGTTGAATGCTGAGCCATTTGATCATAGATAGTTCTCACTGTAATCCAGCTGAACTGTTTCAGATAATAACTATATGGCACAGTTTCACCCTGGATTTTGGTACTTAAAAATGAAGTATATTGTACTTTTCTGTTTATTGTACCCCCACAGTTTGGGGCTTCTGGTAGGTATTAAAAAATAAAGAATATTTTAAAACAACAAAACAATAAGCAGAGTACAGCCAGTACTCAGAGACAACTAACACATCTGCAAATGTTTAGGCATTATTCTATTCACCTGTTATTGTGGACATGTTATTTTATTCACATATTAAACACCTGTTATTCCAGTGCTTTGTGTGGTGTTTGGTTTATAATTGTGATCATACTATGGGTAGTTTCCCCCTCATGTATTTAACATGGGGCATGTAGTGGAGAAAGCACAGACTTTGGAAATGGATAGACTGGATTTCAAATTTTGTCAGGTATTTGTCTGGGGTTGGGGGGACACCCAAGTTTGCATTTTCTAATCTGTTAACTGAGAACAAGAACAATGATCCCTGAGATTGATTTTGAAAATTCAATGAGCTCATATACAACATATACAAATATGTATTCCATTGAAAGAATATACCATAACTTAACTAAGTCAAGTTTATGTTAGTTTTGCATAAAATAGCTAGCCCCCTTTTTGGGGGAGACTGCTAAGGTAATAGGTGTTTTAATTATGTATAATGTCTTGAGAAAATTCTGCCACCACTCTCCCAAGGCACCTAGAATAGACAATGAGACTAAAAGGGCAAGAGGAAGAATATTGCAATGGGGAAGACAAATTTTTGTTTGAATCAAGTAATGATAACTTTTGTGTTGTGCCCTCCCTCCATCCTTGGCTAATAGATCCAGCAATAAAATTTACTGGCAGAATGCTCCTTATATGTGTCTGTTCTAAGTGGGAAGATAAAACCAAAACTAAATAGGACTTTTCATGCATCCATGCTGTCAGCTGAGTCTGTGGTGGGTGGTGTACATATAAGTGTTGGTACCATCCTGGTAAAAGGGCTTCCTTTCTTCCACAGGGCTTCAGGGCTGGTAATGGAGTTGGTATCATATGAGAAACCCTCTACAAACTTAGCTGCACTGAGTCCCATAGAAAAGTACTAAAAAGGTGGTGAATGCAGTGACATGCCTCAGTCTGAGTTAGGACTCAGCAAACTGCACAAATAATTGTCAACAGGGCCTTGAGGATCTTGACTAAGAGTTGCTTTTCTTTATAGCTTATTTTTGAGGGCACACCCAGTTTAGGAAATTCTCCACCTAACAGTGGCAGGATCCTCAGCTGTAGCTTTTATGTACAGACTGCAGGTGACTAGAGAGCACTGTGCCTCCACTGCACAGAGGTAGGTGGCTGAGTCCCCTGGCTGGGTGGCTGTGATGTGCAGGGTGCTGAGACGTTCTTTCTTATCTAAGGTGCCTCTTATTCTTCCACTGTCAATGTCACTTGTAAATAGCCTAAATAGAAATACGGGATATTTCTCTTCCTGTTTATACCACAGTAGGCTTTGGAGGGTCACCTTATAATGGCAGTTGAGAGTTGCATTGTCTCCCTCGTGGACAAGCAGAGATGGGGGGCTCTGCATCACGTTGTCATCACTGTACACCCCTGTTTAGGAAAAAGCAACACATAAAAGTTAGCCCGAGAAAGTGATATCAGGTCAAGTCTTCTCAGAGATCTTGAGTATTCTTCGTTAAAACCATAAGTGATCCCAGATAAGTCAGAATGAGTCCTTCTTTTCCCTCTGACTGTTCTGAGCATCAATCCTCAGTTTCCCAGTTGTCTCTGGCCCTTTGTAGTAGAGCTACTCACAGCTCAGCTGAAGCCATAGGATCACCAGTGAAGCTCGTGACCAGTTCTCCATCCTTCACTTCTTGGGTTTGTTTTCCTGGGTGAAGTGGGATTTATTGCCCTGAAATTTTTGCTTCCTTTTTGAACCAATACACTCTTTTCTCCTCACCATGCCCACAAACACACACACAGACACACAGACACCAGAAAGGGAAATAGCAATTTGGCTCTTCAGCCAACCAGAAAACCAAGTATCATTGGGTCCTAATTCAAACTCAAGTCCCTCCCACTCAAGCACTCAGGGGAGTTGTATGAATGAGAGCACTGCCATCTTGTGAGCAGGTGTAGAAAAGTTTCAGTTTTGGATCCATGTGTTTTATCAGTGATGATAGGGCCTTCTGAAATTGTCTCACCTTAGAAGGAGAGACTTCTTGAAGCATTCCATAGCTCTAACAGTAGGTCCATGGCTCAGTGAAGGCAGAGAGGAACAGTACACCAGGAAGTCAGTTAGCGCAAGTCAGAATCTGCAGCATGAGTGAAGAGCTGAAGCACTGTGGGGAGTTGGAATGAGGGATGAGGTGGGGAAAGAGCAAAGGGCCTTTCCAGAAGCTCTTTTGGGGGTTCACTATTGATCTCATTATTTTGGAATATATATTTAGAAAGTATTATTTTTTAATAAAAAGTGGGGTCTCTGTTAATGCACAGGGTGTATTTGGGTGAAATGCAGATGTTGAAGAGTTTTCTGGTTCATCATGACTTGGTCAGAACAAAAAACAAGACATCATCCCAGTAACCTTATTTCTGATCCAGTAACATCCTCCCCTCCTACTAAATACATCTGATTAGTGTTTTCCACCTAAGGATCCATTGCTTATTCCATTCACCCATTTTATAGACTTCTACTTTCTTTAAATATTTGCACTAAATTTATGTTTTACCAAAACACAATTCCACTTGGGAACACATTTTGCACTAGACATTACTAAGGTGTACTTGTTCATATGTGTTTGGGTAAGTATCCCTACTTGGAATTGTGATGTGAGTTTCTCTTCTGTTTAAGCTAAAGGAAATTGAATTCTACTTATTCTTTGCAAATGATGCTTTTGTGATTATAAAAGAAACAGAACATGTATAAAGGACCCATGGACAAAGACAAAGTTGGATAAGATTGAGGGTGGGACGTAGGGATGGGTGTGGTGGGGGAAGGTGCTGGTGGGAGAATGGAGACATCTGTGCTTGAACAACAATAAAAAAAGAAAACAGAAGAAACCATAGACATGGTAGAAAAATACAGAAAGGCATCAAGAAGCAAATGCAAATAACAATAACCCCTATATCTCTGACATGCCACCACCCAGAACTGTGTTTTTTCTTAATTAATAAGCTATATCATATATTTGTTTAAGAAATTTGGTTTCTTTTCTCATAGGTTTGGAAGTTATTTTTTCAGCAACACTGTAATCTGTAGCAGTGATGAGGATGATGGCTCATGACCCTTCAATGCACTCAAGTCAGGTATCCACCGTGCCTGCCCTTCTGGGTGTATGGTTGCTAGAGAAACTCCTACCATCCAAAGTGCCCAAGACATCATCTGACCTTGAGCTTTCTGAAGGCACTGAAAGGTGGTATATTCAAACGGGGCTGAGGGCTGAAGGGGCTCTGGCTGCAGCATGGTAACTTGTACGAAGTGTGGAAATTTATGTGGGCAATCAGTCAACATTCCAGAGACTCATGTTGAGATAGGGCACAGAGAGGGGAAAGCCATGACCTACCCTGGATCTTGGGCACTTGAACTGTGTCCTTAGCAGTCTGCCCCTCCCACCACATGCTCATTCTCAATGTCTGATAGCATCAAGGACCTTGGCATTGCATATCTGCCCCCTGATACTTAGCATTCTTTGGCTTCCCTTCAAAATTCCCTTTGTACCCTCACATCAAACATCTCATTATCTTGTCTTTTGTTTCTTTGTTCATCTTAGAAGAGCCTCTGTGTTTCATGTAAATAGGAACTTTTTGCTTTAGTAAGTATGGAGTCCATTTTCTTCAGCTCTGGTGAAGAGGAGATATTCACAATTCCTTGAAGACAAGGTTTCCTCCTGCCATGACACCACCCACACTAGGCTGAATGAGAGTAAAAAGAAATGACAGAGGTAGATTGATTGGCTATTCTGTCCCTTTTTATCGGCCCCTTTTCTCTCTGCTTTTTGATTTTTAATGATTCTATCACTATATCTTCAAGCTCAGAGATTTTCCTTCAATTGTGTCCAGTGTTCTAGTAAGCCCATCAAGGTACTTCTTCATTTCTAACACAGTGTTTTTTGCCTCTAGCGTTCCTTTTTTATTTTTCCTTAGGGTTTCCATCTTTCTGCTTCCCTGGCCTATCTTTTTTAGGCCAGGGAAGGGCCTGTTATCTGCTTTATCTATTAAAGCCCTTAGCATATTAACCCTAATTATTTTAAATTCCTGGTCTGGTAATTCCAACATCCCTGCCTGTATGGTTCTGATGTTTTCTCTGTTTCTTTAAATTGTGTTTTTTTCCCATTTGGTATCCCTTGTAATTTTTCTTGATAGTAAAGATATGATGTATGGGTAAAAGTAACTACTGTAAACAGACATCTACCAATAAGTTGGTGAATAGTGTGGAGAGAGGAAGTGTCTGTGGTCTATGATCAGGTCTGAGTGTGTTAGGAGGCCTATGCCTCAGGACTGAGGGCTTCACAAGTGTTTTAATATTTTTCTTCCCTCTTAGGTAGGAGAGGATGGCTGGAATTGGCTGGAGCTTGTCAGTTCCCTTCCCCAAGTCAGTTAGTCCTTGATAGTAACTGAGCAGGTTAGGCCTTGGTTAACTAGTTTTCCCTAAGGTCATGACTTGTTAAGAATGAAAATGTCCATATGAAAGTGTCCTTTAACAGGAAGCTAAACAACAAAACAAACAAGCAAGCAAAATATAACCAAAGACACTGAAATACAGAACAGGCTGACAGGGACCAGAGGGGAGAGGGGAGAGAATTTCAGGGGAAAAAAGGGGAAGGACTTGCAGGAACTAGTATAAAGGACACATGGACAAAAACTAAGGGGGGTGGAAATGGGAGGGAGGTGGAGAGCACTGGGGGCGGGGTGGGCTGGGATGGGAGTAAAAGACAGAAAACTGTACTTGAACAATAATTAAATATAAAATGCTTAAAAACAAAAAAAAGAAATAAAATATTTTTACTATGAATAACAAGTATTCAGTTTCTACCAATGTGATTTGAAGAAATATGTGAAAATTTGCTGTTGCAGACCCTGGCCCGCAGAGTCTGCCTGCTGTGGAATGCACAAGCGACAACAATCCTGTGTGGAAAAAGGGAACAGGCACGACTACTCTCTGAAGGGGAGAGTGCCTATGGTGCCTTGGCCACTCCCTCAAGAGGGGAGCACCCCGACCCTTGCCTAGACAGACTTTTATTGTTTTCCTGGGGTCTTACATCATAGAAAGATTTATTATCTATTACATAGAATATTGTTGTCTACATTCTAGGTACAATCAAGGAAATAAAAATAACATGCAGAGGGGGTTGGCACTGAGCTGATTAGCTCTGTCCTTGGGAGAACTCATACAGGCTTTGGATATTACCTTGAAGATAGATAATACACATTTGTTGCTTTCGACCAGAGTGATGGAGTTTTAGCGAGAGCAAGCCATAACAGTCTGTATGCATTTTTTAAGCCTGATTCCCATGGGAAAACTCGGTTTGAAGATCTGGCTCCTGCCCACCACTTCACTTCTGTAGTTTTTCCATACAGAGCTGAGTCACATTTGCCAGGCCAAGACAAACCGGTCCCCTATAATTTGCCATAAAAAAAAAGAATGAAAGAGTCCTCTCACATGTTTTAAAAGGGTTTTTATTTCCCTCACCCTGCTGGAAGCAGGAGGGGATGTTTCTCTGAAATTTGGGAGAAGAGGGGACTGACTGAACTCCTGGAGATATATTTCACAAAATTCTGGCCACATCCCTCTCCTGGACCCTACTAGTCGTTCCCCTTTAGTGTTCATCCGCAGGGAGCCTCTGCAATCCATCCATTGCAGCTTGAGTTTCCCTGCCCTGGCCCTAGTTTCTGTCCTGGTTCCTACTTGGGAGTCTCTGCTCCCGTCAACAGTGACTCTGCATTCGCCTCTTTCTAATCTAGAGGCCATTGGTTTGTCCTGTGTCCTCTTATTTTTCTTATGGATCCAAGAAGACTTGGTGATGCTTCAGTCTGTTCAGCTTTTCACTTGTTGCTAGGACTGAGTGATGACTTCCAAGGTCCTGACATGTGGCACCAAAAACTGGATGTCCCTACAATACGCCCCTTAATTTTTCACAATCTCTGTCAGATTGATGCTAACTTAATTAAAATGAAATACAGATACTTTGTTCTAATATAGCTCTTTTCTTCTTTTTTGGGGGGATTACTGTCATATAAACTTTATCTATATAAATTGTATTCCAACAACAGTGCATTTAGAATTTGCTCTAAAAAATCTTGTTTTGTTTTAAATTATGAGCAAACAGAAAAATATATTCATATTGTTTTATGAAGTCATAGGCCTGGCTGGTGTAGCTCAGTGGATTGAGCGCGAGCCTGTGAACCACACGATCACGGTTTGATTCCCAGTCAGGGCACATGCCTGGGTTGCAGGCCAGTTCCCTACAGGGGCCACATGAGAGGCAACCATACATTGATATTTCTCTCCCTCTCTCCTTCCCTTCCCCTCTAAAGATAAACAAATAAAATCTTAAAAAAATAAAGTCATAGGGATGTAATTAATATATAGTATAGGGAATATAGTTAGTATTATTATAATAATTTTGTACAATAACAGATGTTCACTAAACTATTTGGTAATCATATCATAAGGAATATGAATGTCAAATCAGTATGTTGTACACCTGAAACTAATATCTTGTATATCAATTATATTAAAAAAACAAACTGAAAACACAAGCACAGAAAATTAGTGGGTAAATTATAAAAAGCATACTTTAAATAAAACAGATCAGTGTAGTTGCAATGGGAACTAAATTAACTGGAATTCCAGATTAGGGGAAGCCTTTCCAGAGTGAGCTGCCTATTGCTAATTATTTTCTGATGAGAGTTGGGTAGGAAGTTTTTGCTGATGGGGGTGAGGACAGGAGGAAAATGAAATCACCAAGGATTCCAGCAATCAGATAGAATGAATAGAAACTTGAAGTCCCCAAGTTTCAGTTGGGGTCCAGTTTTTAAATTTTTTAAAAAAGATTTCAGGTCCTTATTTATTTTTTTAAAGATTTTATTTATTTATCTTTAGAGGGGAAGGGAAGGAGAGAAGGAGAGAAGTATCAATGTATGGTTGCCTCTTGTGAGTCCCCTGCCGGGAAATAGCCTGCAAACCAGGCATGTGCCCTGACTGGGAATCGAACCACGATCATGTGGTTCTCAGGCCATGCTCAACCCACTGAGCTACGCCAGCCATGCTAGTTTTTAAATGTTTTATATTAATACAAATATTTACCATTTCTGGCCCTGCCCCTGTGGATTTTAGTGACTGAGGGCTATTATTTCCTTTGTCCAAAATAGCTCTTTTACCTGCCTCTTTATTGTGCTCTTATTATATATGTTATTCTTTTTTAAAAAAATTTTATTTATTTATCTTTAGATGGGAAGGGAAGGAGAGAGGGAGAGAAACATCAGTGTATGGTTACCTCTCATGAGTCCCCTGCTGGGAACTGGCTTGCAATCCAGGCATGTGCCCTGACTGGGAATCGAACCGGCGACCTTTTGCTTCACAGGCCCGTGCTCAATCCACTGAGCTACACCAGCCAGGACCTATATATGTTATTCTTAATAGACTACAATCCTGGCAATAAAATTAGAAATTTAGAGTTCTATGTAATTTTCTCTTAAGCCAATTATGAGAAAAAAGAAAAATGCATTTATACTTTTTTAACCTATATTGTTTACCTATATAATTACCTTTACCTGGGCTCTATACTTTTTTGTGTGCATTCAAGTTATCATCTGATACCATTTAACTTCATCCTGAAGAATTTCCTGTAGTATGTCTTATGAGGTGTCTTCCAGCAATGGATTTTCTCCATCTGAATTTACCCAGAAATTACATTATTTTACCTGCTGAGGGGAACATTTTTCTAAGCTGCTTTCAGTTTAGGCAAAGGATTGATGGGAAGAAAACAGATGTGACACAGAGTGAGGACCATCTCAGACACTGAGATATAGGTGACAGCGTGGCTGGGTGATAGGAAAACAGGTGGGTCCTATCTTAGGCAGCACCATTTGGAAAGAATTGGAAGAGGGTATGAGTTGGCTGGGGTTGCTGGCACAAAGCACCACAAACCAGTGCCTTAAAAACCAGAAATTGTCTTACAGTCCTGGTAGACATGTATAATCAAAGCATCAGCAGATACATTTCCTTCTGAGCCTGGTGAGGGAAGGACCTGTTCTAGGCCTCTCATTTGTCTTGTGGATGCTTCCATCAGATCTCTGCTTTCAGGTTCACATGGTTTTCTTTGTGAGTGTGTGTGTATGTCTGTCTGTCTGTCTTCAAATACTTCCCTTTTATAAGGACATGAGTTATATTGGATTAAGTTCCACCAAGCTGATCTGATTGTAACTAGATTACCTTGTAAAGAGCTTATTTCCAAAGAAAGTCACATTCTGAAGCAAGGGGGATTAGGACTAGATGATATGCAGGATAAGAATTTGTGTGTGCTTAATTGGGGGGGGGACACACAATTAAACACATAACAAAAAATTTTTTAATGCGATGAGTTTGTTACTCTTTGATTAAAATGTTTTAAAGTTCTACAGATAATGTGCAGAATATGGGAGCTTATCATTTTTATCAAGAGCCCTGTCTCACTTTGTCCAATATCTAAGCGCTAGCAGAACTTTCAAATCACTACCTGAGGCTCTCTGTGAATGTCTTTATGTAGAATCAAATGTAGGCATTTCGATTTATCAACTTGGAATGGGAAGGCTTAGACCTGACAGTATAAAAATAAAAACATGCCTGATAATAAACAAATTTAAAAGATACAGTGTATTTGGAGAAAGAAATTATAATATATATAATAGGCCAAGTAGTATTATTAAAAGAACTGCTATAAATAAATAAGAAAAAGTCAATCTATTAAAATGATAGCACACAGTACAAGTTATTTGAGTGCCCTAAATCAAGAAAGTGCAAATGAAATATCAAAAAAATACCTTTGAAGTATTAAAATATAATAAAAATTGAATGACAATGAAGTCACAACCATTAACAAATGAATCTAAAAAAACAAAAATGAGCTAAGCAAACAACCAGAAAACGAACAGATTGAGAGAAATGAAGATCACATGGAAGGTTATCAGTGGGGAGGGGGAAGGGAAGGGAGAAGAATGGGAGATAAGGTACAGGGAATAAGAAGCATAAATAGTTGGTACAAAATGCACAGGGTGAGGTTAAAAATAGTATGGGAACTGGAGAAGTCAAAGAACTTACATGTACAACCCATGGACATGAACTAAGGAGGGGAAATGATGGTAGGAGAGGTGGTACACGGCAGATGGAAATAGGGGAGAAAAAAATGGGAAAACAGTACATTGATTTAGCTTTAATAATGATATTCTGGTAACCATTTTTTATTTAAAAAATCATTAAAGATAAAATATAAGAAAGATTGATATTGGTGTTAACAAAGAGGGAGGGGAATTGGTTTCCCAAATCATGTTGTTGGCAGTGTAGATTGTTAGAGCCATTTTGGAAAGCAATTTTTCAATATTTATAAAAATATAAAGTAGGCATATTTTTGGTTCAGCAATTTCATCTCTGAGAATAAGATGAAAGGAGACATATATATTCTCTATATATGTATAAATCAACATATATTTGTACATCTGTACATACACAAAGTTCTGTCTGAAAAAAGCCCAGTCATTGATAAGATAGAGAGAATGGTCTGTGTGACATTGATGTAACCTCCAGCCAAGGGGAGTGCACCCAAGTGCTCATGTGTCAACAATGACAACTTCACTGTGCTAGTCAGTGAGGTTGGTGGGCACTACTGAGTGAGCATGTGTACTGTGTGTCCATCACATTCAAAATGACTGAGTGAGAATAGCAATGAATCTGCATAAAATTTTGTGTTAACCTTGAACATCCTTCTACAGAAACTATTAGGATGATTCAGAAGGTTCCAACTGTGGGCAAGTGGTGATTGGCAGCTTCACCATGACAACATGCCCACTCATGCATCATACCTGTGCCAAGTGTTTTGGTGAAACATCAATTTACCTCAGTCCCCTTATGGCCTACATTTGGAGCCCTGTGACTTTTGGCTTTTCCCAAAACTCAAATCACCTTTGAAAGGGAAGAGATTGTAGACCATCAATGGGATTCAGGAAAATAAGATGGGGTAGCTGATGCTGATTGGGAGAACTGTGTAAGGTCTTAATGTGCCTACTTTGAAGGGTATCGATTAAAGCATCATTGTCCTATGTACAATGTATCTTGTATCTCACATCTTCTTCAAAATGAATGCCTCTATTTTTTACAGTACATGACTGTATATGTTCTGGACTGATTGTCGTTGATTTATGATTCAGGTTATAATAACTAAGATATGTAAAAAATCTAAATATTATTAATAAGTGTGCAAGTTATATTATTATACAAGCATACTAGAGTACATATATATGTGTTCATGTATGAGCAGATATCAACATTTTTAAGTAAAAAATGAAAAAATTAGTTTTAAATGAATACATACATATGATCCACGAGGTGCCCATCAGTAAATGAATGGATCCAAAAACTATGGTGCATTTACACAATGAAATTCTATGCAGCAGAAAGAAAGAAGGAGCTCCTACCTTTTGCAACATCATGGATGGAACTGGAAAGCATTATGCTGAGTGAAATAAGCCAGGTGTTGAAAGACAAATACCATATGATATCATCTTTACCAGGAACCTAATCAATAAAACAAATAAACAAGCAAAATGTAACCAAAGACACTGAAATAGAGAACAGGCTGATAGGGACCAGAGGGGAGAGGGGAGGGAATTTCAGGATAAAAGGGGAAGGATTCATAGGAACAAGTGTAAAGGACACATGGACAAAAACGGGGCGGGGGGGGGGGTTGGAAATAGGAGGGAGCTGGGGAGGGCTGGGGGTGTGGGCTGGGATGGGAGTAAAAGAAAACTGTATTTGAACAACAATTAGAATAAAAAATAAAATAAAACAAAAGAAAATTGGGTAGTTATTTCTATAAGTATCCTTGTAAAAGAAAGAGAAAAATAATTGTCAGCACACTGAAAACTGCCAAAATGGGTCATAGAGTTTGAAGAGGAAATGAAATGGAGGGGGCAGAGTCCGTTGTAAACTTTAGGTTTTGCTCTACACAGTAATGTAATATCTTGTGTTTTATACAATGAAAAAGACATCTGTTGTATTTTTGTGTAATAATGGAAATAGTACAACATACATTTAAAAATTAAATTAATATCCTCATATCAGCCTCTACTTTTTAAAGTCCTTCCTCTAAATAATCCTAAGAGAGTTGTAACAGGGTACAGCCAAGAGGGAGGCCCCAAATAGGGATTTGTAACTGGGTCCAGAAGAGCTTAGAGATGATTGGCTCCACAGCACAGGACCACAGGTGCCCTGAATGCTGGCAGCTGTGGCCATTTGTGGGAGGTGCCAGAAATCAGGCTGTAGAAGATTGGTGCTGGGATTTAAACCCAGGCGAGGCAGCTATTTGGCATCTCTCTTTTTGGGACCACGAGTGCCTGTTTTGGAAGATGAGGCTTTGGAAGTGCTTTCTTTTGCCACATGGCGGGTGCCAGGAGGACTGTGTGTGTTTGTGGAGAACTTTAGTTTGTATTATTTCAAATAAATAATAAATTCCTTTCCTTTTCACTGATCTCTGGTATTAAGAGATGTCTTTCTGTTACTGAGCAGCGGTCCAAGGAGGGGCAATATTTGCCCCCTCAGGGATGCAAAAAAAAAAAAAAAAACCTGTTAAAGAACAGATACACCGGGGCCCTGGACTTCAGAGGATGGTATACTAATACGTACGGACCCCCCTACTGGGCCCGATCGTCAGTCGCCAATTGGAAAGACATCTCTCAATGCCAGAGATTTGTGAAAAGGAAACAAAATGTTTATTTAATGCTATTCAGGCCTAACGCCTTCATTAAAATATCAAAGTCCTTTAGGGTATACCTATATATATACACACACACACACACACACACACACACACAGCACTCCCTTCTACCCCTGTCCTAACTCTGGGTGCTGTAAATCAGGAAAAGAGCAGACGTCTATTTTTCCAGGCCACTGGTACTGTCAGCTGTGTCACTGTCCAGGCAGGATCTCCAATTAATCCAAAGTCATGCAGCACCTTCCACTGGCAAGAGTTCTTTGTACCAAGTTCTAGTCAAAGTCTCTCCTGCTTTCCAGGCCATGCAAAGGGAGCACCCCAAAGCCGCATGGGCCTCTTCTACCAAAGCTGCAAGGGTCTGTACTCCACCAAAAGTGTGTGTCTTTCTCCTTCACCTGGCTGCAGGGATCTCCATTCTGGCAAAACCTGTGGTTCTCTTTCACCTGGGCAAGAGAGGGTCCTAACTTTGCCTAAACCGCATGGCTCTCTCTCCAATGGCTGCCGTGTCTGGGTTTAAATCCCCACGCCAATCTTCCTCTGTACCCCTATTTCTGGCTCCTCCCACGATCAGTTACACCTGCCAGTATTTCTGTATTATAAGTTTACTGGGCTGCTATCGTTAGTCTGGGCAGGTATGGCCCCATGTCGTAGAGCCAATCTTCTTCAAGCTCCCACGCAGGTGATATAACTTAGGGGACCTACCCCCAGTTACATCTTGGGAGGAAGTGACTTCACACCCCTAGTGCCAAGCCTGGCCACAGCCATCTAACATATCCAAGTGACCTGCCAAAGGCTATAGATATGTTAAATGACCATGCCATGGATTAGCTGCAAAGCTGTGGCTGTACAAAACAGCTCTGCGTGTTCCTGCTCCATGTGTCCCTTCTCCCAACTCACACCTCTGGAGGAAGGAGTGAGGACATCTTATATGTCTCTCCAATAATTCCTATACACTTTGAGTTCTGGACACCATTCCAAATCTTTTTGCACCCTGCCCCCCAGCTGCACCCTGTATTATTTCCTCAGGTGATGGGCAAAACAAACCCAGTAGGTAGGGAGAAATCCCCGGAGAAAAAGAGCGGTGTCTTTTATATTGTTCAGTCCCTCCCTGTCTGTTCTGTAACAAGTATACCACAGAAAAGGAACAAAGAAATTTCAAATTTCCTTGAGGATAAATTCCTTAGTTCCTGAAATTCATTTCCATTCCTGAGAGGTTGGAAGGTCTGATATTGTTACAGAACAGACCTGGGGTATGTGGTGAATGATATACTATTACTGAATGGACCCACCCTTGTGCTCTGGGCGTCCCCCACCCCATACTAGGTTTGCCTCACCTGCCTCACCAGGGAAAGACGTCTCTCAATGCCAAGGGATTATTTATTTAAAGAGTTATACAAACTTAAGAGTAATAACTTAATGTCTTCATTGCAATACCAAAGTCCTTTAGAATACCCACAAATGCACAGTCCTTCTTTCCCCCTTGCCCAGTCTGAGGTATGGTATCTCAGAAAAAGAAATAGAAGTCCGTGGTTCTTCTCTGCCAAACCCGTGTGGTCCCAAAAGGATGCTGCACGACTGCCAGGCCTGGATTTAAATTCCAGCGCCAGTCTTCATCTGCTGCACCATTCCCGACTCCTCCCACAATTGGCAACAGCCTCCAGCATTCCCGTATTTGTCCAGCTTTACTGGGATACTGTAGTAAGTCCAGGTAGGTGTGGCCCTGTGGTGCAGAGCCAATCATCTCCACGCTCTTACACATGCTCTGTAAACAGGGGGAGTTGCCTCCTAGTTGCATCATGGGTTGAGGTCACTCCCATCCTCCTGGCTCAAAGCAAGCCCACAGCTGTTTAACATATTTATGTGGCCAGTTAAACGTTACAGATTCGTTAAATGACTGTTCTAGAGGTTATCTGCAAAACAGTTGCTATTCAAAACAACTCTCAATGGTCCTGCTCCATGTGTTCCATCCCCCATCTCAAACTTGTAGGGATGAGGACATCTTACATATATTTTTTCTAATACTTCCTGGACGCCCTGAGTTATGGAGCCCATTATAAATCCCTATTTGGGGCCCTCCCTTGGTTGCACCCTGTTACAATATGATGCAATACCCAGAGACTGGGTACTTTCCTGGGTCCAAAGGATGACAGTATCTAGGGCAAACTAATGGTTGTTCTCACCTGTTGCAGTGAGACCCACATACAAAGCAACATTAGGTTAAAACAGAGTCAGGCAAATTCTCACTTCCTTTCCCCTTCATTGCAAGATTACAACTGTGATTCTTAGTTTCCTTGCAAGTTTTTTTTAAAGATTTTATTTATTTATCTTTAGAGGGGAAGGGAAGGAGAGAAGGAGAGAAATATCAATGTATGGTTGCCTCTCGTGAGTCCCCTGCTGGGAACTGGCCTGCAACCCAGGCATGTGCCCTGACTGGGAATGGAACCGCGATCGTGTGGCTCGCAGGCCCGCGCTCAGTCCACTGAGCTACACCAGCCAGGGCTCCTTGCAAGCTTTTTATGTCCTTTCAATAACATGAGCTCTTCTTTCTCACCTTCTTGGCTCCTTTCAGTTTTTCCTCCTTGATTTTCTCACTGTCTTCTCTTCATTTTTCCCTTTTACTTCTCCTGCTGCTGTTTCTGGTGCAGTGGTCTCTTTAGAAGCTGCAGCTGCTGCTCCCCTTCCCTCCCAGGAGATATTGCACAGGTGCAGCCCCACGGTTCCCACTGTGGGTCTCTCACGATGCAGTAGTACACAGCAGAGTCTCTCAGGGTAACCTGGGGCAGGATCAAGGTACTGGACTTTCTGTCTGCTGCGATGTAGAGAAAGGCTGTTCCTTTGGTCACATTGCCTTTTGAACCATGAATCACATACTCTGGACCCTGGTGGGGAATCTGTCGATACCAACATATGTCCTCATATCCACTAATTGTGGAGTGGTTACAGGGCAGGTGCACTGTCCCTTCTTCAGTACTCTCCACTGCAGCTGGCTGTATGGACTTAGCATCGCCCTTAATACCTGAGCAGAGGAGAAACAATGGATTAGCATTAGAGTGTCAAATTGGGATTCATCTAAGGTCAGGTTCATGAGCACTCCTGAACTGCCCCGTCTCTGGCCATGTGTCCTACACGAACATTTTCAGATGTGTTGCACAGAACAAGAGACATACTTCTGGAACTCATTTTTGAGTTATCCAGAGCCACAGGCCAAAGATCAACTGCAGTCTGCCACAACAAGAAACCTGAAGCCCCTAAAGCCTCCCAGCTCCTTGACTCAGATGGTCTTCCTTGACTAGTGGATGTGAGAAACTTCTCACAGCAATGCCCAAATTCTCTGAAAAAACACATAGATGTGTGAACACATCTATGTATTTCCCCCGCACAACAGTTTGGTAGAGTGAAAAGTAAAAGCAGCAGGCACATGACCTTTGTTTAGTCACAAAAGCCATCCTTTCTCAGACCCAGACCACTTACCCAAAGTGAGGAAAAGAGTGATTCCTATTACCAGTCTCATGGTTCAAGTGCAAACTGGGGATCCAGGCCTCAGAGCTCAGAATCTGTGTCTGATCCTAGGTGTGGGGAGGTTCCAATGCCAACACAGCAGCCACTAGCACAGCTTCACACAGGAAGCCTTCAACTGGGTGTTCCCCAGGCAGACATCAGTGAAAGACAAAGCAGTTCCTTACTGGGTTTTTTTCCCCACTTACAGAATTAAACATACATTTAGAAAGAGGGTAAGTTCTCCCAGTATCTATTCTTCATTCAGAGGGTTTACCCTGAGATCACTATCAAATACTCTATGTTTGAGTAAGTCTGAATGACTAGCATTATCCACATGTAGATTAACCATCCCTCATTTGTAGTACAGAGCAAATCCACTATGGAGCTGATATGAAATATCCTTTAATCCAAGTACCTATGTTAAATCTTGGGCTGTAAGGGGAGAAGAGAATTCCTATGCATGTTCCCAGCCAAAGCAAGTTAGTCTCATGACCAGTAATACATAATTTAACTTTCAATGTTAGAAACTTCTTCTGATAAAAATTTCTATAAGCTCATTAAAAATCCAATGAGACTGTGCAAGAAAATACTTGCAACATATATGACCAAAATAATTTTATAGTTGTATAACACCCCTGAGCTCAGTCTGACAGGACAAGATATGATTAGAGTCCAGTCTAGGAGCCAGGTTGTCTGTATTCAGTTCTCCTGCACTGGCTCCTGGAACGCTGGGTTAAGCATCCTTCTGATGGATGTTGTTGGATGCCCCTGGTCTTGACACACTAACCAATGACAGAATAGTATTTATTTCCATTCCACTTATCCCCTCTTTAACAGACATTTTCTCATCACCATGCCCTTGCCTAGGGTACCATGCACTGAGGACAGTAAAAGGAAAAGCAGAAAAGGAAGGATGGGAAACAAAAATCTATAAAAGGAAATGAAATGAAGTCTTTTGACAAGAGAGGTGTAAATAAACATAAAGGAATTCCTCTGGTTATTACCAGAAGAAGTTATTTACAAAATTGGATAGAATAAAATTAAAATTATCCATATTTCCCTGCTACAGTATCTAAGCTTCTTATTTCACTATAGGAGGAAATCTTTGGCCATTTAATACTAAATTACTAGTCCCTTCTCCTTCCTCTTCACATGAAGGGTCAGCTCTTTGCTCTGTGTTTGGGAGAGGGCTCATTCATGTCCTTGAGGCTGTGCACAAGCTCAGTGTGAGTTTATAAAGGACAAGGAGACCAAGAGGGTGAAAGTAAGTTCTCTCACAGCTCAAGTATAACCTCTAACTCACTGTAGAAGAAGCTTCAGTTCCCCCACTGCAACAGCACCCCCTTGTGACTGTGGATATGTATTTCCTAAGGATGGGTAGGTATCTCCTGTGTGCTACCTCCCCCTGGTGGCAAGGCTCCCTGAGGAGCTTCTACCACAAGGCTGTACAACAAGCATGAAGCAAGAAATTTTAAAACATGCAATTCTTGACTATTTAGTAAGGGACACTGACCAATTTTTCCTTAGACTGTAAAATATAAAATGACAACAGCCAACACAACAATCGCCCTACAGTGTGAATGATCCAAAATTATACCTATTTTTGGTGTCTCACAGAATTGTAGTAATTATTTTATGAATGCCATGAGATGAAAGAGGTTGAAAATTGGTGTTCTGGAGGCCGAATTATTTTCAGTCATTTAAAGGGTTTAGAATTATTTCTGTGACCTTTTCTTTACAAAAATTGTCTATAATCCTTCCTCAATCATATACCTTTACTTTCCTTAGTATCTTGATTTCCATGTTTGATGGCTGTTCGGTGGGCATGTTATTTATTGTTTAGCACAGAATTTGGCAGAGGCTAAGCACTCAATAATCTTTTGTTGGGTGAACATGTCGATTAATATTTATTGGGAGAAAAATGGAATGATTTAAAATTATTCTAAATAAAAATTTCTAATTTTCTGTACAACAGATAGAACAAACATATCCAGTAGTGAAGATAAAAGCAAAATTAGATGTGTGGGTCATATTCAAATAGACAGCACACCAGTTCTCACCCCTATCCTTCAAAATAATAAAAACAACCTGGTTCAGTGGAGCCCAGTTAGGAGAATGTGGCAGCCCGTGCACAGTGTCAGGTAGTCGTGCCAGCTTAAAGGAATAGCAGTAATCGGGGCTGGTGTAAATATACGCATCAAAGAAGTACTGGGACTGCTAAGAAATGTGAAAGGTGAGGGTCATTATTTCTCTATGTATATATAATGCTAAATTCAGACCAACATTACAAGTTTTTATTTAGTGTTCATTACTGCAGGGTTTCAGATGGTACAAACAATTCAGAATAAGTCCCATCAAAAAATGAACACTGTGGAACTTTCTGGTTTTGTTCATTTGTTTTTATACAACAGCCTCATTGGTATATAATTCATATATTATACAGTTCACCTTTTTAAAGTATACAATTAAATGGTTTGAGTATATTCACAAAGCTCTATAATCATCACCACAATCAATTTGAGAACATTTCATAATCTCCAAAAGGAGTCTGTTCCAATTAAGTCCCTCACCATTTACCCCCATAAAACTCCTTGCAGGCAACCATGGATCTACTTGGCTCCATCTCAGCCCATCTGTGCTGCTGTAACAGATGACCACTGGTTGGGTAGTTTATAAACAACAGAAATTTGTTTCTCATAGTTCTGGAGACTGGGAAGTCCAAGATCAAAGCACTGGCAGGTTTGGTGTCTAGTCAAGGCCACTCTCTGGTTCAAAGATGGTGCCTTCTTGCTCTATGCTCACGTGGTGGAAGAGGAAAGGATTTCTCCAGATCTTTTGTAAGAGCATTAATCCTAAAGGCCTCAGGTTTTAATACCATCAATTTTCAGGTTTAGGGCACAATTAATTATTATTAACCATTATTTGGGGGCCATGAAAACATTCAGGGCATAGCAGCCTCTATAGACCTTATCCTTCTGAATATTCCTTCTAAACGGAATTATACAACATGTGGGCCCTTGAAACTGGCTTTTTTCCTCTAGGGTAATATTTCCTGGGCTTATTCATCTATGTTGTAGAATGTTTGAGTACTGCATTGCTTTTTGTTGCCTAATAATATTGTATTATCTGGCTGTACCATATTTCATTTGTCAATGATGCGCATGTGGGTTGAATATTTTTGGACAAGGCTTTGTGTGCACAGATATTTTCATTTCTCTTGGGCACATACATATGACTGCAATTGCTGAGCCACATAATAACTCTATGCTTCATGGTTTGAATAACTTAAGGCCATTTTCTCTTGTGGCTGCACCATGTTACACACTGATAAAAGGCTAAGAAGGGGTTTATTTCTTTATATTCTCACCAATTCTTTTATTTTCTGTCTTTTTTGTTTAAGCCATGTAAGTGGCTACATTGGTGAAGTGGTATTTTCCTGTGGTTTTCATGGACAAATGATGTTTATAGCATCTACCCTTACAAGAATGAGGAAGTTTTTCTCTTATTTCTGATTTGTTAACAATTTACTTATTTATTATAAATGAATATTTAGCATACATTGTAATTTTGTCTATGTTGTAAATGATGTTTTTATTCATGTGGATTATTACTTTGGTTGATTTAAAATGTCAAACATCACATGAAAACCAACTTTTAAAATAATATATTATTCTTTTATTATTTCTGCTGATTTCTTCCTAATATTTAGAAGTTTTGAATTTATGTTCGAGTGTGGTTATACCATATTTTAAAAATTGCTCTCTTCAGGTTTCCGCATCAGGAACATTGGGTCTTGCCCTGACTGGTGGCTCCATTGGCTGGAGTGCTGTCTGGATAAGCCAAGGCTGCGGACTCCATCCCTGCTCAGGGCACATGCAAGAAGCAACGAGGCACTGTGTAAATAAGGGGGACAAAAGGGATGTTTCTCTCTCTCTCCTTTCCTCTCTCTCTTTCTTGCTCTAAAATCGATCAATACAAAAATTTAAAAAGAGGTTATTCTGACCTTTTAAAATGTTTTTTTCTTTTTCTTTTCTGTATTTATTAAGTTTGGGGCATTAGTCATGTCATGTGTGACAAGTGATGCTGTCATACTAATCAACCTTAAAATCTTAGTAGTTAAAAAAGCAGTGGTTCATTTCTCAGAATTACATAGTAGCTCATTTAGTCAAGGAGACCCCTCTGGTCGGTTATATTGCGTGTGATGACTAACAATTGAACCTTCATATCAGTGAACAATTCAATAGTCAGCACAGTCAGAAAAAGCAGAGATTGAAAGTTAAGCTAATAATTAAATGACTTTCTCATGAAGTGGAAGAGGCTATTTCTCTCCACATTTCTTTTGCCCATGCAGTCCTGTGGCCACGTCAATCTTCAAGAGACTTGTTGTCCTTCTGGGTTGCTGGAAGGAGGGGGAAACGGATATTAATGAGCAGGCACTGTGTACTCCATCGTCAGCCTTCCACCTGTAACTGAGAATTCATCTCCTCTCTTCTTCCCCTGCAGGAGGCAGGGAGACAAGTTAGATCCCCTTTCAGTGACTCCTGCTCGATGGCAGGGACTTTGATTGATATCCTATAGTCCTCCTTGGGACTTGATGTGACTCCTTTGAAGCACTATGAAGAAACAAATAAGCAGAAAACAAACAACAGCAAGTAAACTATTTCCTCCACACACTCAATACACAATTATGAGACAGTAACAGGATTGTGTTCTGTAAAGTCCCCACAACTGAGAGTGAAGAGAGACAACAGTGTTGGTCTGAAGCAGGCCCCAGGGGGCTTCCTGGGTTCCTGATCCTGATTTGATGAGATGCTTTCTGCTGGGATCTCTCCTGCTTGCTGTTTCTCACATTCAGAGTTTTCTTCTGTGATCTTCTCTGGCCATATGATAAAGGTTATGCCTCTCCTGGGGGATGGTTCTGTCAGCCCATGCTCTTCCTGGATTTGGTAAGAGATGAAAAATTATTTTGAATCTCTAATGATCATAGTTTGATTTAGTCAAAACTGCCTTTGGCTGTACAGAACTTTCAAAATGTTAGTCACTTCCTTATCTACTTGATTTTAGTAAGAGTCATATATTTATGTATGAAAACTATATTGTAAACCAGTCTGGCCGTGACCAAGTTGTTCACAACAGAATACTGACCAGGAGGACCTAGACCCTCTTGCTGAGGTCAGTGTTGGTTGGACTGATGTTCACCTGACTCATTCAGCTGCACCCCTGTACTCTGACCTTGTCCTTCACAACAACTGGGAGGCTTAGGGCACTAGTCAAGATGTGTTGGAACTTGGTGGCCCTTAAAGTTGTCAAAATTTTCAGCCCTTGTGGACACTGACCACAAGTTATTGTGGTTCTTAGAGTTCCCTGAAGAGCAGAGTCAAAATTTTATTTGGAATGTGGATATAAATGTCAGATTAGACTATGAAAAAAACAAAAACACATTTATGTACTCATACATTTTGTTTTTGTTCAATTATTATATATAAAATATATAAAAATAATAAAACACATCATTATATTTTTAAGATATGTTAAAATCAGTATGATATTGGAAGAGAAAATCAATGGTTTCTAATGCTCAGATATGAATTCCAACAATTTGAGAGGAGCGTTAGAAAAGTACTCTCTGTGTAAATGTACCACAGTCTTTTTATCCACTCATTTACTGATGGGCACTTAGGTTGCTTCTAGCACTTGACTATTGTAAATTGTGGGGCTGTGAATATTGGGGTGCATAGGTTCTTTGGAATTTGTGTTTCAGGAGGGGGTGGGTGGGGAGGAAAGGAGTGGTACAGGGTAAATGCAGACAACTCTACTTGAAGAGCTATTAAAAAAAAGAAAACTACTCCTGAATTTCCTGTAAGAATTAGTTTCATTCATCTAACTGTTTAGGAACAATTTGAAAAGCACTTTGAGATGTATTTTAATCCCTATATTCAAATATAATAGCTGAGAATCTTGGAAACAATGCTGCTTCATACACTGAGCCCACTATGGGCATTGTTCATAGAAAGTTTACATTAGAAGGCCTCAACTGTGCCACCACACACAGGTCCCGCCTTCTTCCTGCCTGTGGTTCCTGGGTTTTCCCAGCCCTGAGCAGGTGGTGTCTTCATGAAGCCAAAGGTTTTTGCTAAGCTTCCACTGTCACTTCTATTACTGTGGGTTCCCAGAGAGCACAGAAGTACTTGGCTGAGTCAGCCAGTTGTAAGGAAGAGATGGTGAGGCTGATGAATTTGTTTTCCTTTTGAAAGTTCACAGAGTAGCGGCCCTCAATTGCACTTGCGTAGCTAGAGTACTGCTGAATAAGGAAAACCATCTCTCCACTGGGAGGCTGTTTATACCAATATAAATAATAATTACTCCATGTGGTTTCATACTTGCAGTTCATTGTCACAGGTTCTCCTTCCTCCCCTGATACTGTAGTCTGAGCTTGAGTGACTTTCTGAGTCCTGATGATTCCTGTAAAAAAAAGAGAAAACAGGATTGCTCCTCTGAGACATCTCAGGTGGGTTATGAGAAACATATGACTTTATGACCCAAGAACAAAGAAAAAATAATATGGTGTTTCATTTCCTTGCCTCTATCCCTTTGAATACCCCCACCAGTTACAACTTTCATAGTCCCATCCTTGTCTCTAAGAGGACACTGAAGCCCCATGCCTAGGGCCACACGTACTGCAGCTAAAGAAGAGTGTGAGTGCCCACAGCAGGCCTGGACAGAGCATGGAGGGAAGTCTTCTGGGTGAAGTCTCCCTTGTTCTCATTTTCCCCAGAGACCAGCCCTTCTCTGAGTGGGTGAGTGCTCAGATCTGGGTTAATGTATCTGCCCCTCAACAGGAAGTGAAGTTCATGAGTAGAAGGTTACATTTGCTCTATTCAGAGACTGACACATCTACCTAACCCCAATCCTGTGTTGCCTACATGATTTTCTGTAACAATATGTTTGAAAATGGCTATTATGTCTGCAAGGTATATGTCATTTTATTATCTTTTTGTCATTGAATTCTTGCTTGATAGTCTTGTGATCAGAGATTATATTCTGAATGATTCAAATCCTTTGAAATTTATCAAGGTTTGTTTTATTTGACTAAGGCTTCTTCTTTCTTAAAGGTTTACTGATTTATAATTGACATGAATAAACTGCTCATAATCAAAGTATAATTTTACGAGCTTTGACATATGGATATGCCCCTAAGGCCATCAGCACAGTGAATATGGTGAACATAGTCATCATTTCTAGAACTTCTACTGAAATTTTGTAAACCATCCCCACCACCGGTCCCAAGCAATCACTAAACTGCTTTCTGTCAGTTTGCATTTTGTGAAATTTTACATATAATTTGTTTGTATTTCCTAAAATTTTACTTAAATGGAATTATACAAGAACTTTTCTGCTTTTTTTCATTCATCATAATTACCTTGAGATGCAACCGAGTTGTTTCCCATACCAATGATATCTTCATCTGATTGCTGAGTAGAATTTCACCACATATGTACTGGCATTGTTTCCAGTCTGGGTCTGTTACAAATAAATCTGTGATCATTCTGTACAAGTATTTGTTTGTGTGTATATTTCTTTTTCCTTTGGGCTAAATACCTAGGAATGGAGTACTTTAAAAATGTGATATGATTTATCTAACATTAAAAAAAACCTGCCAAGCTATATTCAAAATCACCAATTGATTTTGGTATATTGTACATTCTCACCAGCAGTGTGTGAGAGTTCTAGATGTTTCAGATCCTTGACAAGTCTTGATTCGGTCAGCCTTTTAAATTTTAGCCTTCCAATGAGAATGTAGGGGAATTTCATGAATTTAATTTACTTTTCTATAATAGCTTATAATGTTGATCATCTTTTAAAAATTATAGTAGCTGTAATTAATTGATTTTATGCTCTGCTCTTTCTTATTGTATGAGTATATCACAATTTGTCTCTTGTTGATAGATATTGGGTTGAAAATTTTTTGTTGTTTTTTAATCATTTTTTATTTTCATTTACAGTTAGTTTCATATATACACCCCAATGATTAGACAAGTTACTAAGTGATCATTCCATTAAATAATGTCATATCCATGGGACAGCATACAGAGGTATTGTTTGTCATTTAGTGCTGGCTCTGATGACTGTGGGGGTAGGTGCCCAGTACTCTTGACTTAGTCCAGCTTTTATCTCAGTTTCTCCCATGTGCCTGGCTCAGATTTAGAATTTTCTCAGCAATCGTGCCTCTCCTCCCCAAGGAAGTCAGAACCTGCTATGTTTCTCGGTGGGACTCGTGGAATTCAATTTTCTGCCTGTTCCTCACTGGTTGCAGAATTTCACCAGTATTGCTGCAGGGCGTCCAGCTCAGAATAATTTCCTGCCCCTGACTCAAAGTTACAAGGTTTTTTCCTTGACTCTTCTCTCTGCTACAATGAACCTTAAATTGTGCTCTTTCAGGGAGGAGTAACAGAATTCGCTCTCAGCTCTTTATTTGATTTCCAAACTCCTTGGGCTTTTCCTTCATGTTTGCGATTGATCTTGTCAAGCTATATGGTCTTGTGCCTTCTTGCAGCAGAACTAGTCCTGCCCTGCAGACCCACATCTCTGGTGGTTGTTATCTGTTACCCATCTTGTCCCCAGTCAGTTTGGTCAACACATGAAAAAGGACTGTGAAGATGGCCCTACCTATGGGTGCCAATTCCGCTGTGTCTGTTACTCTCAGTTCTGTGTTGTGATAATAACCCTCACTCCTCACTCGCTCATTCTCTATCTCATTTCCTTCCTTCCTCCCTTCTTTTCATGGCTGATTTTTTTTTCTGTTTGTCTGACAGCCAGCACCTCATTCACCCAAGCTCTGCTAAAGTTGTGCCAGTTTATGTGCCTGGATCCAGCTTACTTGTTTGTTCAGTGACCTCAGGTCTCTATGAGGTTAAGACAAAGTTATGAGTTTGTTACTTTTCTAGTTTACTTGTTAAGGTGGAAGGAAACAATGCTCTTTCACACTTTATATATCCTAGTAGGATTCGAGTTGTGTTCATCTTTCATTGTACGTAAAATTGAGGTACTGCTATTAGGAATGCAGTATCTTTGTCAGCATTCTCTTTGAACTGTAAGAATATTGCAAAACACAATATTATTGTAAATCACACTTCATAACTGAAATACTTTATTCCTAGTCATTAGGAGAGAAGCACTGTTTTATTTTGGTGGTTGAATTTTGACTTCTATTGGTCACTAAGCTCCCTTTTTTAAGACCATTAAACCCAAAGAGGGATTCATGAGAACCAATGATTTGTATCTAGTGGGTTAGAAGTTCAGGTAACCACCTGGATATATGATTGGCAATCTGAATTGAAGGGCATTGTTGCAACCTCTTATTTATAGCTGGTGGGTCAAGCACAGGTAACAATCTAGGCTTGAGAATGGCATCTGAATTGGCCGAGGGAGGTAGTTTTGTAGGACTGAGCCCATGTGGGAAGTGATGTGACCTCCACTTAGATAATGTCGGATTGAGTTGTAGGACAACCATCTGTTGTCTAAAAAATTACTTGGTGTACAGGGAAAGCTTCTTTCATACTCCTTCACACACATGTTGAAATTGGGTCCAGTAACACACAAAAAAACTGCCTTTCCTAAAAGATTGAACTGAGCAGATATAAAATCTGGAATTATCAAATATGTTGTTCAAATATTGTCCTGCATATGTTGTTTTTTTTTTATGCAGTACTCCATTGGAAGAAATATGATGTTATGAAGAGCATGGCTTTACCTTATGGTCTTATGTAGTCTCCAAGCCAGCTGTGAGTCCCTCCTTGAATAAATGCAACAGATTCAATTCTAGATCTTATCTTACACATTTCAACCACTAGCTGCTAACAAATGTCTGGGTAAGTGTTGTAGTTCTTCCTTTAGAATATAGGAATAGACAATTGCCTCAGGTTGAGTTCTTATACATTCGTTTGTGAAGCTCACACACACATCTATATATGTGTGTGTGTGTATTTAGTGTGCTCTCTGAGACAACTGAAAGATGTTGCAGAGATTTCTAGCTGTGATGGTGACATGATGAGCTTGGCAGATTTAGTTGCTTTCTGGAAGTTCATAGATTATTGACCCTGTGTTGCATTGTTTCCGTACTTTTGTGCTAAGAATTGAGGAAAATCACCTCACCACTGGGAAGCCTTTGTATCAATACCATACATTATATTTTGCATCAATAGCATAAAAAATACACCCAACTCTTGTGTCGTTTAACAGTCTGGTTTCACAGTCTCACCTTCCTGCCTAGATGCTGTTGGTTAGGATTGAAAGACCTGGGCTGTGCTAGATTCTTTCAACGTAAGGAATGAAAAGTTTGATCCCAGAGCTGACTTTAAGAATATTGCAATAGTCAGGAATTGAATTTTAAGTCGAGGAAGAAAGACTCAAAATCTAGTTTCTTTACCCTTCTTTCTCATTTACTTGGAGTATAGGTCACAGTTAGCCTTGTTCATCCCCTCGATCCCTCCCCACCATCTTCTCTGAATCCTATGGTGTCCTCAGTCTCATTACCAACAACTGTTTCTATCAAGGAAGGTAGAGACCATCAGTGCTTGTAATATGATGAAAAGTGTAATTTTGGTGCTTGTGTTTCTAAGAAAATGATTCCTGCTCTGGGTTTGGGGCCGGTCTCACTCAGTTGTGAAAGGCTGCACTTAGAGTTGTTGGAGACGGGCAGTGCAGGTCTCTCAGAGCAGGAGATCAGTGTGGTGGGGTGGGTGGGGCCAGTCATCAGGACATGTCCTGCTCACAATTGCATAAACTATGTTGAGCCATTGGATTTGTTTAAGTTAGCCTTACCCCCTAATCAAGATTGTTTAATTATCTCCAGAAGTGTTGTCCCTGTCAGTTTATTTCCAGATTCATATTCATGTAAAAAATGAATTCCTCTGATTTTCTTCACAAGGAAAGAAAAAATACTTTAATCATAATGCAGGCAGGGCTCTGTATCCTTGTATGGGAATAGATGTAAATTCTTATACAAAACATTTCATGGTAACACTGGAACCCATGTGTTCTTATCTGTCTCTCTACCCTCTGAATATGTTTTCAAATAATTTATTTAAGGTCTAGTCTTTTTTCCTGGTTATTTAGGCTGCTTGCTTTGACAGGAGACATTTCACTGGGACAAAAGAAAATTTTCATTCTGTTCAGTGTTATTTGTCCTGGATTCAGCTATAATAAAAGACCATTTCTACGATGAAATATTATTTTCCATGATTTCAGATCACTACCCAGTCTGTTAGATTAGGAGAAAGTTATCCTCTTTCTCAACTCTTACATCTAGTCCATGTTGCTCAATGAAAAGAAAAAAATCCTGGAGCCACCATGCCTGTTTAATCATCTCCCACAATTTTATTTAGAGAAGCCAAGCCCTCCTGAATAGATAACTTATGGTTAATAATAAAAACATTACCTGCAATTCACTGAACGCCTATGTTCTAGGAACTTCATGCACATAATCTACCTAATCTTCACTCTGCATTAAAAGTGAATCTTGTGGGAAATTATTACCCCCTCAAGATCTCACAGGTATTAAATAGAGGACCTGGGGTGTAATGGCTCTCTAATTTAGGGTAGTGAAATTGAATCACTACATACTACCTCTTACTATCCCTCCTAACATTCTGCTTCTCCTTCTTTGATATTTTTATTCCAAATTATCTTTTTATTGTTGTTCAAGCAGAGTTGTCTTCCCTTCACCACCAACCTCCACAGTCACTGTCACCACCACTTCTCACTCTCAATCCTGTGACCCTTAGTCTTTGTTCACGGGTCCTTTATACTTGTTTCTTGATGACCTTTATCCTTCTTTACCCTGTTACCCCTCTCCCCCAGACCATCTGGTTACTGTCAGCTTTTTCTTTATTTCAATATCTCAGGTTATATTTGGCTTGCTTGTTTGTTTTGTTGATTAGCTTCCACTAATAGGTGAAATCAAGTGATATTTTTCTTTCACCACCTGGCTTATTTCATTTAGCATAATGCTCTACAGTTCCATCCATGCTGTCACAAAGGGTAGGAGCTCCTTTCTTTCTGCTGTGTAGTATTTGTTGTGTAAATGTACTATAGGTTTTTGATCCACTCATTTACTGGTGGTATTTAGGCTGTTTCCAGCACTTGACTATTGTAAGCTGGGCTGTAATGAACATTGGGGTACATAGGTTTTTTTCAATTGGTGTTTCAGGATTCTTAGGATATAATCCCAGCAATGGAATTGCCAGGTCAAAAGGCAATTCCTGTTTTAGTTTTTTTAGTAAATTCTATACTATTTCCACAGTGGCTGCACCAGTCTACATTCCCACCAAGAGTTTACTAGGATTCCTTTTTCTCTACAACTTTGCCAGTGCCTGTTTATTGATTTGTTTATGATTTATTTTTATTTTTGATTTTATTTATTTGGTTCCTCTCTCTTTTTTCTTCATTAGTGTTTCCAGAAACTTTTTGCTTTCTTCCTTGATTTCATTATTTACCCAACCATTGTTTAATAGCATGCTATACAATCTCTATGAATTTGAATGTTTTTGATTTTTCTTTTCCCTTGAATTCGTTTCTAGTTTCAGGCCCTTGTGGTCCAAGAAAATGCTTGATATGATTTAAAGTTTCTTGAATTTTTTGAGGCTTGTTTTGTGTCCTGTCATGTGGTCTATCTTTGAAAATGTTCCCTGTGTATTTGAAAAGAATGTATATTTTGTTTTTTGGGGATGAAAGTTTCTGTGTACATCCACTGATTTAGGACATTATTCAATGCTGCAACATCCTTTTTGATATTTTGTTAGGAAGATCTGTCCATTTTTGACAGTAGGGTGTTGAAATCCCCTACTATAAGTATGTTGTTGTCTATCTCTTTCTTGAAGTCCTCCAAGATTTTTCTTCTATATTTGGGTGCTTCTATGTTGGGTGCATATATATTTACAATGTTTATCACATTTACAATGTTTGTTGGATTCTTCCAGTGAGTATTATGAAGTGTCTTTCTGGTTCTTTTTTTATGACCTTTGTTTTGAAGCCTATTTTGTCTGATTTAAGGATTGCTACCTCACTTTTTTTTATGTTCATCTCGGAATATTTTGTCCATCCCTTTACTTTCAGTCTGTGTAGGTCTTTTGTTCTGAAGTGGGTGTCTAGTAGGCAGCATATGTGTGGGTTATATTTTCTTATCCATTCAGGTACCCCGTGTCTTTTGATTGGAGCATTTAATCTATTTACATTTAAGGTTATTATTTATAAGTACTTATTCATTGCCATCTCTCATCTTTGTTCTTGTGTTTCTCTCTCTCCCATTATTTTCCTTTATTTTCTTAAAGCAGTCCCTTTACAACAGTAAATGAATGGATCAAAAAACTATGGTACATATACACAATGGAATTTTATGCTGCAGAAAGAAAGAAGGAGCTCCTACCTTTTGCAACATCATGGATGGAACTGGAAAGCATTATGCTGAGTGAAATAAGCCAGGTGTTGAAGGACAAATACCATATGATCTCACCTTTAACAGGAAGCTAAACAACAAAACAAACAAGCAAGCAAAATATAAGCAAAGACACTGAAATAGAGAACAGGCTGACAGTGATGAGGGGGGAGAGGGGAGGGAATTTCAGGGGAAATAGGGGAGGGATTTATAGGAACCTATATAAAGGATACATGGACAACAAGTGAGAAGGGTGGAAATGGGAGGGAGGGGGGAGCATGGGGGTGGAATGGGATGGGAGTAATAGACAGAAAACTGTACTTGAAAAATAATTAAATAAAAAAATTGACAAAAAAAAAAGCAGTCCCTTTAGCATCTCTTGCAGTGCTGGTTTGGTGGTGGTGTGTTCTTCCAGCCTTCTTTTGTCTGGGAAGCTCCTTATTTGGCCTTCCATTTTAATTGAGAGCCTTGATGGATAGAGTAGTCTTGGTTGCATGCCTCTGATTTTAATCACTTGGGATATTCCTTGCCATTCTCCTCTGGCTTGGAGCGTTTCCATTGAGAAGTCAGCTGCTAGTCTTATCAGGACTCCCTTGTATGTTACTTCCTGTTTCTCCCTTGCTGCCTTTAAGATTCACTCTTTGTCTTTATAATTTGGCATTTAATTATGGTTTATTTTGAAGTAGGCCTCTATGGGTTCATCTTGATTGGGACCCTCTGTGCTTCCTGAACTTGTGTGACTTTTCCCCTCTCCAGGTTAGAGAAATTTTCTGTCATTGTTTTTCACATGCATTTTCTATCCCTTGTTTCTTTTTCTCCTTCTGGTATTCCTATGTTCAAATGTTGTTGCATTTCATGTTGTCTTGTAGTTCCCTTAAGCTATCTTGTTGCAGCAAGCACCTTTGTGGCTGTTAAATGCTCCACCTGTGCCCGCGAGGTTCAGCGATTGCCAGAGAGAGTGAGCAAGGCTTCTGCTTATCAAAGAGAGTGCAGTCGCAAGAGAGGGCGACCTTGGAAAGATACCCTTTTCCCCTAAAATGCAACACATACTACACCCTCGAAAAAGCAATTGGGGTGGTACGGCCCTCACCTGGGCCATTGGACATGTTTCACCCACGTTGGTGTGTTGACCATAACAATGGCTGGTAGTCTTTGGGTCCCTGTTCCTGCGTGCCAGATGTGGCAGACTCAAGCCAGCAGAGTCCACTTGTTGTGGCTGGTGATGAGAATATATGCACATGTGACAACAATTCTGTGGAGAAAAAGGGAACGGCATGACTACTGTCTCAAGGGGAGAGGGCCTATGGATGCCTCGGCCACTCCCTCAAGAGGGAAGCACCCTGACTCTTGCCTAGACAGGCTTTTATTGTTTTTCTGGGGTCTTACATCAGAGAAAGATTTATTATCTATTACATAGAATATTATTGTCTATGTTTTAGGTACAGTCAAGAAAATGAAAATAAGATGTAGAGGGGAATGGCGATGAGCTCATTAGCTCTGTCCTTGGGAGAACTCATACAGGCTTTGGAAATCACCTTGAAGATAGACAATACACATTTGTTCTTTTAGACCAGGGTGATGGAGTTTTAGCGAGAGCAAGCCATAACAGTCTGTATGTATTTTCTAGGCCTGATTCCCACAGGAAAACTCTGTTTGAAGGTCTGGCTCCTACCCACCACTTCGCTTCTGTAGGTTTTCCATACAGAGCTGAGTCACATTTGCCAGACCAAAACAAACTGATCCCCTACACTATTTTCATATTTTTTAAGTCTTTTTTTTGGTACAGCTGCTCTACCTGGGTATTTCTTTCTACCTTTTCTTCCAGCTCACTAATTTGGACCTTTGCTTCATACAGACTGTTTGTAATTCCTTCTAGTGCATTTTTAAATTTGATATATTGTATTATTCATTTCTTCCTAGTTCTTGTTTATACTTTCTATTTCCTTTTTTATACTGGTATAGTTCCAACTTAGTTTCTTGTAGTTGTCAGTGAGTTCCTTAGCATCCTTATAACCATTGTTTTGAATTTTGTATCTTATAGTTTGCTTGCCTCAAGTTCATTTAACTCTTTTAGTGGGGAATCTTCCATTCCTTTTGATTGTGAGTTTTTTTCTTTTTTCTTCGTCTCCCAATTTTAGGTGACTCTTTTTGTTTGTCTCTACAAATCTAGATGCTCTGTCTTTGTAAGGTGAACTTCTGTGGTAGGGGTTCTGTGGGATTTAGTGGTGTGGGCTCTTTGATCTCTTTGTCTGAATGCTCTAGGGTTGCCCTTTTTTCTATTTGTGTTTGCTTTTTTGTTGTATTTGGGCTTTACCTGTTGGTGGCTCCTTTGTTGGTGGGTTCTCCCCTCCAGCAGGTTTACTGGTATCCTCAACTCCCACCTTGTCTTGTATGCTGTTGTACAGCTGTTGGTTAACAAAGCAGTATTACCAGTCAACCAAACCTACACCAGCAAAAAGGACCCTCCTTTCACATCAGCAGTCTCAACTACAATTGAACTAAGATTAATAAAGATGAAGAGATATTATGTGTATTATAAGATATGACCAAGGGAATATGAGATGATTAAAAGAAGGGAAAATATTGTTGAATGGTAGGCGAGGGGGAGAATTGATAAGAGTTAGGTTAGAACCAAGGTGAATAAAGGGAGAGAGAAAAATTTACAACATAAGTAAAACACAAAAGGGTGATGAGGACAATGGAGTAAGAAAAGGGAAGAATATACTATGAGATTGGAAGTAAAATTGAGAAGGTATTAGGCCACAGGAGCAAGATTTCAGAAAAACAACAGTGGGGTTGATAGCAACTACAGTTGAATGAAGTTTAGTAAAAGTGGAACAGGAATAGGAATACTGTAGAGAAGCAAAAAGTGAATATGAGGTGTCTATAGTAAAGAAAAATGCTTTTGAGCCCTGGTTGGTGTGGCTGAGTGCATTGAGTATAGGCCTGTGAACCAAAGGGTTGCTAGGTTAATTCATAATCAGGGCATATGCCTGGGTTGAGGACCAGGTCCCTGATAGGGAGTGCATGAGAGGCAACTACACATTGATATTCTTCTACCTCTCTTTTTCCCTTCCCCTCTCTAAAAATAAATAAATAAAATATTTTTTTAAAAAGAAAAATTATTTTGAGAGGATGGGGGAAGGAAGCTAATAAGAGTAAGGAGTAAAGCCCAGGTTAAGGGGTGGGGAAGATAAAAAGAAAAGAAAGAAAAAAAGGAGAGAGAAAATAATGAAATAAAAATCCTTACTCTACCGATCAGGAGCAGGGGGAAGGTGAAATGAAGTAAGATAATGGAAGAGTATTCTATTGGATTTAATGTATAAACAGGTAGTGAACAAATAGGAGATCCTTTGGTACAGCTATAACTATAATATTTCACCAAACCAGCCACTGTTTATAAAAGGTGAAAAAGAAATAAGAAGAAAGAAATTAGAAGGGAAAAAGAATTTGAGTTGACTTAAGAAAGAACACTTATGTGAGGTGAGATGGAGGAGAAATAGTGAGAATAAGGGATAGAAACTTGGCATAGTACGGTAGAGAAAAAATTTAACCACAACAGTCATACTGATTTTATACCTGCCAATCTGGTTCTGCAGATTTTCCTGGATCCTGCAGGCAGAGGTGGGCTGAGCTCCATTTTTTTCCTTTCCTGTGCTTCTTCCAGGATAGGGGCTCAGCCTGGGCTACAATATTCACAGGTGCCCAGTTTCCAGCCCATGCCCTTAGACTACTGTGTGGTCTTCACTGTCCACTCTACCATTTGCACCGGCCTCCCTGATAATCCACTTCATTTTGCAACCCTCTGATTGTCCATGAAGTGCACTGATTGTGGCCTGGCTGCTTGGTGAGCCCGATGTCCCTGCAGGGCAGCTCAGTTCCCCTAATGAAGATGTTTTTCTAGGGGCTGCTGCCTCGCTGAGCCCTTGCTGCCTCTCTTTGACCAATTCCTGAGGTGCCCCAAGTGGGAGCAACTCATACCCTCACTCCTCCTTCTTGGCTGGCCCACCGTAGGGGAGATCCCTGCATAGCAGCTGAGATCATCTTTTGAGAAAAATCCTGTTGGGTGCTGCCTAATGCTCCTAACAAGCACCTGGCTTTCCACATATGCCAACTCTAAGCATTCCAGAGTCTACCTGGATCATTGTCAGTCATGGCCCCTTTCTTCTCCCTGCTCCAGGTGTCACCGGGCTCCCCAATTTCTATGGTACTGTCTCAGCTGGCGACTGCCACCCTGGGGGTGGGGGGGAGGTACGCTGCCAGTTTTGTGTCACTTAGTGCCTTTTTGTCCTCCCAGGGACTTTAAGAGTCCAGGTCTCTCCTGGTGAGAGTCTGAGACTTCCCCGCTGTGGGAAGGGATGGAGCTGCTAGGGTGCTATCACTGACCTGGCTCTCCTCCTACGCTCTGTGGGTGGCTGCAGTCTCCTGAGCAAGGCCAGGGTACCTTCCCGTTGGCCTACAAAATCTCCTTATTGCATGTTTTTATTGTCCTCTGCACTCTGGCTTCCAGACTTTATATCAGCTTGGATTCTGTTGGCTGTTCACTCTTTTCTTTGGAAGATTGGCTAAATATCCCAGGTGGGTGCAGGATTACATGAACTCAGCTCCCACCTACATTGCCAGCATCCAGTATTTTTTTGATATTTTTATTCCAAATTAAAACAGAAGAATTACTTCCTTGTTAAGTTAATAGAAGTGTCACAGATTATTATGAGGTCTAGAATCTAAACATTTTTATCCTCCTTATTTTTAAAATAGATTTTATTGGACGTAAGTTACATGAATGATACATAATATTTCAAGTGTAACATTAAAAATATTTGACAAATTCATATACAGGTGTAACCACAACATGAATTGATATATAATTTATATCATCCTATAAGTTTTCTTGTGGTCCACTATAGTCTGTGTCTTCCTTCCACCCCAACCCTTGGCAAAAATGACTTGATTTTTTTTTGGCCATAGATTAGATTTGCTCTTTGTGAAATTTCATCCATATGAATTATTTAGTAGGTACTCATTTTTGTCTGTATTCTTTCCTTCAGAATAGCGATTGAAATTTTACCCATATTGATGGATAAACAAGTAGTTAATTTTTTTGCTGTATGGTATTCAGTGTTAATACACCAATTTCTAGATTCATTTACAGACTCTCTTCTGCCTTCCCCAATCTGTTGTTGAGCACATCAGTGAGTTTTCTTCATTACACTCTTCAGTTGTAGGATTTCCACTTATTTTTTGTAGTTTTTCATTTCTGTTTACTTATTGAAAGATATTTTCTTTTAATTTTGAATAAATTTTGTTTAGTTTTATGCCCATATTTATTTAATATAGATGCTTTAAAATAGTTATCTGCTAAGTTATGTAAGTTGAGCCATTCCAGAGTTTATTTCTATTTGTTTTTTCTTGATTATGAATTATATTTTTCTGATAATTTTTGGTTGTGTAATAAAGACCAATGACTATGGTTCCATTTGTGAATTTTAGCTTCTCTAATAAATAAAGAACATATTTTCTTGTTTGTCACTCTAAATTCATAAAAGTAAATTAATGAACATTTTGTGGGCCCCTACTGCATGCCAGTGTTGTGCTGAGTTTCATGTAGGGGCACAACTGGGGAATGATCTTGCCCACAGCACATCTGAGAAACTGGTAAGACAAGGCATTATGTAGATGATTCAGACTATCCCAGCATAGCTGGAAATAAGTTAGAATAAAGTACAGTAAGGAGGATAGTGGAAGTCAGTCTAAAAATGTGAATGCTTTTCTCTAAAACAGATGTTGGAGACTGTGGACAAATATTGCTAGTGCTCCCTCCAGGTAACTGACATCAGCCATATACCTTGTTAAATCCTGATACACAACAATGAACAAATCAAAAGACTCATTTATGTTGTTGTTGTTTTCTCATTAGCTCCCGAATAAGCTGCAGATATCTAGCAGAAGAGAGAGGGGTTATTTTCATATTTAGACATGAATACACCCACAAAAGTAGTTCACATATATAGCTTAACTCACATAGTAACTCACTGTGGTATTTGAAACTGAAATTTATGTGATTCACTTCTTAACCTAAGCTGTTGCCATGCAATCACATAATTACCTGCCCATCATTTATATAATTATCAAGAGAATAATGTTGAATAGACATGATCTTAAGAGATGGCCAACTTTTTGCATTTTATGTGAAAGCAATTTCTCTCTCTCTCCTCTTTTTTTTTTGAGGATGAACCTTTAGATAAGTTTCCCATGGGAGTGCTGTGGTAGAAGAGCATCTATGGCCCAGCTTCACATAAGAGCACAGACTATGGAGGCTTGGGTGTCTCCGTGTTTCTCCTCCACAAAAGTAGGTGCTTTCATGTTGGGGCCAGGAGTCCGTGATGTATAGGGAGCTGTGCTGCTTTTCTTTATCCAATGCGACAGCTATTTTGTCCTGAGTCTCTGTTCTTTTAAAAAAATAATTTACGCCCTGGCTGGTGTAGCTCAGTGGATTGAGAATGGGCTGTGAACCAAAGGGCCACTGGTTTGATTCCCAGTAAGGGCACATGCCTGGGTTGCAGACCAGGTCTTCAATGGGGGCCTTGTGAGAGGCAACCGCAGATTGATGTTTCTCTCCCTCTCTTTCTTCTTCCCTTCCCCTCTCTCTAAAAATAAATAAATAAAATATTTAAAAAATAATTTACAACCATTTTACTTTATTTTATTTTGTTTTTAAAGTATATTTTTATTGATTATGCTATTAGAGTTGTCCCAATTGTTTTCCTTGTGTGTCTTGCACCTGGTAACACCCTTCTTTCAAGGAATCTTCCCCCTAGTTCATGTCCATGGGTCCTGCTTGTAAGTTTTGTGGTTTCTCCCTCTCCTATACTATTCTCAACATCTCCCTGACAATTTTGTTCCTACTAGTTATGATCCTTGATTCCTGCACCATTTTCCCCATTCTTCTTCCTCCCGCTCCCAGCTGATAACCTTCCAAATGATCCCAATAACTATGATTCTGTTCCTGTTCTGGTTGTTTGTTTAGTTTGTTTTTGGTTTTTGTTTTTATTTTTTAAATTCAGTTGTTGATAGTTATGTTTGTTGTCATTTTAGCATTCATAGTTTTGATCTTTCTCTTTTTCTTAAATAAGTCCCTATAACATTTCATGTAATAATGCCTTGCTGATGATGAATTTCTTTAGGTTTATCTGGTCTGGGAAACACTTTATCTGCTCTTCCATTCTAAATGATAACTTTGATGGATAGGGTAATCTTGGTTGTAGGTCCTTGCTTTCCATCACTTTGAGTACTTCTTGACAGTCCCTTCATGCCTGCAGAGTTTCTTTGAGAAATCAGCTGACAGTCTCATGGGAATTCCTTTGTATGTAACTCTCTGCTTTTCTCTTGCTGCTTGTAAGATTCTCTTTTTATCTTTAACCTTTGGCATTTTAATTATGATGTGTCTTGGTGTAGTCTTCTTTGGGTCTAACTTGATTGGGACTCTCTGTGCTTCCATGACCTCTACATGACAGTGACCTCTACTTGCCCTGATACCAGACACTTCATTCTCTCCCAGTATGCCATTGGTGTCCTTTGATGTGCCACCCCAGAGCTGAAGCTCAGAGGAAATGAGTCTGAGTAGGTTAGTCCATGTAAGTGTTCTTTTAAGAGGAACTGCTGGAGCTCCAGAAGTTTCTTCCACTGACTCAATCCCTGATGTTTTTTGTAGCCAGAGGTTATGGGGACTTATCATCCTGGCACTGGAACACTGGGCTGTGGGGCCGGCCTGGGGTGGGTCTGGGCTTTCTCTTTCCAGAGATACCCCTCCTGAATTTTTATTCACCACATGTGGGTTAGAGACCAGTCTGTTCTGAGTCTGACCCCCTCTTAAAAGTCTGGATGGGTGTGGTTTCTTGAATTCTGTAGCTGTCAGATTTCCATTCAACTCAATTTTTGATGGTTGAATGATTATAGTTGTAATTTTGATGTGGTTGCACAAAGAGGCAAGCCATGTCTGTGTACAGTGCTATCTTGACCAGAAGTCTTGAATCTCTGTTCTATCTTTTCTTAGTGGAACCTTCACCATGCTTCTGCCAGTACCTGTGTACTGAGGCATCACATATCCAGAAGTTATCTCTGACTGATACCTATGATAATATAATAGCCTTTTCTCTCCCAATAAAACTCTATAATTTAAAAAAATGCATTCCTCACTAGACTGTCAAACAAATGAAAGAACTTGTATTTATTGGGAGGTCTTTACCCACCTTCTAAAAGATTGTTATTAAACACTAATTGAATGAATGAGTGAATGGATGAACTGTAAGTAAAGGTGGATAGAAAATATCATCCTCACATAGATGAGGATTCTAAAATGAGATACAGAGAACATGACTTGCTCACACTGATATAGGACACTCATAACTAGAAGTTAGCATTTTCCAATGACATTACTAAACATAACAAAGAAGGAAGTTATATAAACACATGCATTTGAATATAAACAAAATGAACAATCAAATGCACAGGAAGGGGTTGTAACAAAATAGTAAGTGAAGTATTACAAGGCATAGTATTGCTCTTTCTTTGAGACTGTATGATTTGAATTTGATGATTTACTTTCATATATAAGCATATTACAGGATAAGAGCAAAACCAGGTTCAGGATGGAAATATCCATTTTAATACAGAGCCTTATAACTGAGTTTGAGGAATTCTGTAATGGAATTGTGGGCTCAATGATTCCCTGACTTGGGGATTCAGATGTTAAAATGGTTTTGGTCAGGGTAGGAATAGTGAGTAGATGATAATTTACTTATGAAAATATTTTGAAAGAGACATCGCTTTGATTCCCAAGTGTACACTATCACCATGTTAGGTGCAAATGAAAACATGCCAACATCTCTGCCTTGTTGTTGGGTGTCAGGACTGCAGCCACATGTCTGGGTTGAGGCCTCAGGTGCCTGGGAAGCACTGTGCCTCCACAATACAGTGGTTGGTGGCTGAGTTTCTGGTCTGGGATAAAGGAAGCTCTGCCAGTCCTTCACAATGAGAGTGGCCTTTCACTTTACATTTTTCCTTATCTTCCCCACTTGGCTATATTAGAAAAAGAATCATGGAGTTTTTTCTAGGTTTCTGTCTGTTGCAATTTAAGCTATAAAGACATATAAAAGAGAATACAGGTAAGATGGGTGCTTTCTTGCTCTTAGAGAGGAAGGTCCTGAGAACTCTGCTTTACATTGAGTTTGTTCTTCACTCTTTTCCACAAAGACAGGACCAGGTATGGGAGAATTGATCGGTCTCCCGATTTTAGCTGGTAACGCTATTCCAGAAATCTCAGGATGGACCATGTATGAGCTTGTGTTGTAGGGTCAAGTTGTAGCTCATTTAGAAGCACTTTCTGTATGGATCAGGAGATGCAAGGCAATAGGAATGCAATTGTTACCACATTGAGCCCCTGTTCCCACTCTGGGGTTTGAGTTTGGTCCTCAGTTATAGTTTTGATCATCGGCAGCAGGTGTCTGGAGTGAACTGCACATGCACAGCACAGACGTAAGTAGCTGAATCCCTAGGATGAGAATCTCTGATGTAGAGGTGGCTGTGTTTGTTGATATTGACTGTGGACTTTCATCTTCCTTTTGCTGCACTTCCGAAACTATGAGGAGTCCTCCAGGATTTTGTTGAAACCATGGCCCATTGGATAGGAGAAATGCATATCAATCCTGGCTGGGTAGCTCAGTTGGTTAGAGCATCATCACTATATGCCAAGGTTGTGCATTCAATCTCCAGTCAGGGCACATACAAGAAGAATATGAATCATCTAATGAATACATAAATAAGTGGAACAACAAATTGATCTCTTGCTCTCTCTCACTTTGTGTATGTGTGTCTCCCCCTCCTTCCTGTCTCTCCAAAATAAGTGTTTTAGAAAGAGCATGTCAGAGAGGAATTCCTCCATTCTTCAAGGATCAGGACCTCAGGACACTGCTCCACCTTCATCTGCAGTCTTATCCTTGTTGAGAAAGAAAATTAGGCACAGCTGAGGGTCATTGCAACATGACAGTGGGTGTTTCCAAATGTAGGAAAATTTTCTCTAGTTTCCACTCTTGTAGACAGGACACAGTCCAAGAGACTAGTGTTTTCTTCCTTCCTCCATCGTCCTTGTCCTCCCTTGTTCCTTTCCAAATTCAGCTGACATTCTTGCTAGACCCCTCTGGAATGTTCTTAACTCACAGCAAATCTGTATCCACAGGAGGGCCAGCAAGACTCCCATTTATGCTTTTATGTTTTTTAAAAGAAGACTCCATCCTCTTTTGCTGTAGGGATATACCTTGATGTCAAATCCCTTTTAATATTAGTGTGAATAATGTCTTGAATGTGGAGCTAATTTTGTTCCTATAACCCATCAATTTAATGAGGTAGATTCTATACAGCCACTCCACAGCTCTGTTGCTCAGCTTTGTAGTGGGAAGCTCCACCTTCCTGGGGCTTAGTTCACCTTCTACACACTGTGGTGTGTGTTGTGCATGAATTGTGTTGGGGATAATGGAGTGATTATTTTTTAGGGTTTGCAACAAATATATTTATGCATATTTGTATACTACACATATAGATATTATACATGCATTGTCTATAATAAAATATGTATATAAATAATACATACATAACCAGATTTTATTTTTATATCTCATGTATCACATAAGTTGAAATTATTAAAGTCAAATGATATAATAATAGTCAGGGTCACACAAACACTATACAAATAAGAACTGTGTTATAGTAGTAGAAAGAAAAATATTTACTTCATTAGTCCTTTTCATATATATTTCATATTTATATATATAAAAAAACTGAGGAAGTGAATGTTAAGATATAAATATAATATTAATTCTATGTTTATCTATCTATCCATCATCTATCTAATCAGAGATTTCCTACTCTATCAATTTAACATGTAGACCACTGTTTTTCAGCCAGGGTCTATTATCACCCAAGAGACATCAGACAGTGAGTGTCTGGAGACACTTTTGATTCTCACACTAGATAAAGCAGGAGATGCTACTGGCATCCAGTGTGTAGAAGCCAGGGATGTTGTTAAATACCCCATGATACACAGAAAAAACCTCCCCCCAGAGAAATGACCTGGCCCCAGGTGTTAATTCTGCTGTTGAGAAATTCATATAGACAAAGATTTCAGTTCAAACAACCCTCTGCCATTTTCTTTTACCTATTATTTATTCCATCCCTTCTACCCATATATATTTTGGCTTTTATTTCTCTTATCTTTGACTTACTAATCTTATATGAAATATTGGCATAATTTAGAGAAGAACAATAATCAGAGGTTGGGAAGTATTTCTAGAAAAATAAATAAAGTTTCATATTAATTTCTAATATTAAGAAATATATTCATTAAACTGTAAAAGTTCAGAAAAATATAACAAATTCTGTTGCTTTAATTTCAGGCTTCAGTTTGACTTTTGGCAGTGAGAAAAGAGAATTGGTGATCAGAAATCAAGATAGTGCGTCTTACTAACAATTTTCTGGTCCACGTATTCTCTTGCTGCTCCTCCTCTCTCCTGGCCTAAATTATGAGCCCTCTTCCTAGTCAGAGATTTTTATTCTTCATACAGCAATTAATCTCGAAAGCCTAAAAAATCATTTCTCAGGTTACAGTGTCATCTGGTGAAGGAGCTCCCGGTGCTGACATCACTCCCTATGCAGCAATGCAGCTGCCCAACCCAGGGCTTTAGAGTGTGGCCTTAGCCACCAACAGCAAGTTTCCATTCATTTTTAGAATGCTAGGAGCATGGGTGCTCCAAGTTTCCCTAAGATGTTTTTACTCTGAATGGAGGCTGTACATCAGAAAATTCTTCAGTTACAGGCCCTGGAGAATAACAGCATGGGACTTAGTGGACAGGGAGTGAATTCCCTGAAAGCTAACTGCATCATTTCCATGTTCCCTGTACAAACGTCTGTCAGTACACAAATGAAGGTTTCAGGGTACCTGAAATGCTGTGCTTCCCATTTTTAAGTTTTCAGTTCTTTAATCCATTGAGCTAGGCAACTCACAAAACATTGTTAATCCTCACAGTGATGCTGCAGAGTAAGTACCATGCTTACTTTCAAAGTACTCATAAGGAAAATGATGCTCACAAAGTTAATATAAAATGGCCAAGGTTATAGGCCCAGGAAGTGGCAGAGCCATAGAAACCTGCTATTCTCACAGCATCATGTCACTTTCTAGTGAAAGAGATCAGTAAGAACAATGATTATGGAAAGACACTGGGAGAACTCCTGGGGAAATAAAAACAAAATTTCTTGCCAATCCAGAACTCCTCTCCACAAAATAAGAAAAGGAAGAAATATAGTTTTACTATTGAACATGCATTAAACCAAAATGTAATGCACATCACAGGTAATCTGCTGAAGAGATTGTAAAGACAGAAAGAAATTTTACTCCTTAATGTAACTAAAAGATACAACACATTACATACATTACATCCAGATAAATTTATAACCAGTCCTCAGATAAGAGGACTTGACAGAACCATTAGTCATGGGTCCTCCTCTATCTACCTGGTAATTGGGGTCTTCATCTGTGTTTGTGAACTGCCTCTACTTGAAGGAGGAAATTCTCATGTGTTTAGTAAGGGAGGCTAATTTGCAACTTAGACAAGGTGCCAGGTGAATTTAGGCGCCTGCCACCCACAGAAAGTTGTATATGTTCTTGATTACATTTCAAAGAGACAGCTCCTAGGTGCTTGAGAAAAAAATGCTGGATTGTAAACCTGACAAGAAGCTTCTTTACCCTTTTAAAAGATTTACATGCATCTCAAAGGGACAGAGAAAGAATTTATCATCACAAGTTTTCTAACAAATACTCTGAAAAGAAGAGATAATGTATCTTTCTCTTTTTATACCAGAAAGAATTAAATTTTATTTTTGTCCTTTTTCAACTTATGTTTGTCCTTACAATCTTCAAAATGAAGGAATTTCATGTGATAAAATTTTCAGGCGGTGCCTTTAGAGTAGAAAACAGGGTGATATGTGGTTAAAAACAAGAAAAATTAATAACATTTGGAATCTGGAAATGAAAAAATGTAAGCCCACAGTTATTAATTATTTGCATAGAAATTGATATTGTCCAAGGTTAAAAGACTTAGGATGAAAACCTGAATTTTATAGTGTGTTGTGACCGTTCAAAGCTGGACAAGTTCACTCGGGATTTGGGGAGAAGGACGAATATACACGGAGCTGTCAAGATGTCTGACATGCCTTTATTTAAGGGTAGGGTGATTCGTACACACAATGTGTCACACCAGCAGTGAGTCCCAACCCCCTTATATACTAAATGTACACAAAGCTGGTAAGGTGCCAAAATATTGTATAACAAAACTTGTGTCTGCACACGTGGGACCATTCTCAAGGTTATGGGAATACTACTTCTCTTTGATGCCTAATATCTGGGTGAGGAGCCTGACTAACTTATTTACCCTACTATCCACCCCATCAGGATTCCTCACTATACAATCTAAGCCAGGATGTCTTCTGTGAAGGTCCCTTGGTGAGAAGGGCAGAGTCCTGCACCCAGGTACCACAGCGGTTGTAGAAGCTGCAATAGCAAGCAACAAATAAGGCCACCATTAGGTACAATGGCCAGTCCAATTCCTGTACAAGTAAGGCCACCCATGTGAGCCACACACCCAGAGGGCCCCAGTGGCAACTGCAGGCCATACATTATTCTGTGCCTCTCAGAGATGCTTCCGAGTCTGAGTCTGACGCAGACCTATAGGAGTCCTATCCACCTGGGCCTCTTCCTTTAGGCTCTTAACACTGAGGGAGGCTGGCCCAGCCAACCCCATGGTCCCAGCAGTGAGCCAATCCTGAGCCACTCCACATGGTGCCACTGACCAATGGCCTAGGCTGGCCACACCACTGCTTTGCACCAGTGCAGATGCTGGTCCAGGTTGCATCCCACAAGGGATATGCAGTGTTCCACTGGTGCTGTAACCAAGTCCGATTTGAGACATAAGCTGGAAGAATGCACCACGGGAGGCTGGAAAACATGGACGTGCTCAGGGGGAGTTCAGGGTAGACCCAGGACACTGACTGGTTAGCCACTGAAGCATAGGTATGTACCCAGTGCACTACGGTGTTACTTTGCACCATAGAGACGAAATGACAAAGCAGTTATAGGCATTAACTATGGTGAATTATGACCCTCAGGTAATATACAAGCAAGTTTCTGATCAGTTGATAAGACAGTGGCTGGCAGAGGGAGCCTGCTGGGTGTAAATACCAAACCTTTCATGCCCCAACTGGGGGTTCAGCATCTACTTGCAACAACAGTGGAGAACTCATGATGGACCATAAGGACATCACAAAGGTGCCATGGAGAAGCATTTAGTGGTTTGCTGGCCTTGTGTACATTAGTTGCAATATTGGGAACCATTTCCCAATCACCCAGGGCACTATTTGCAAGTTTCTCTCCAACCCTTGTGCTGCGGTCCAGCCGCAGCAGGGTCCAGGGGTCCCTTGAGGTGAGGATAGGTGTTGGCGATGGGTAATAGGCAACTACACAGCTCAAAGGCAGGTGAAGCACTGTTCCATTTATTGCAAGTACAAGCAGGTTTTTATATTTTCATTTTTGGTAGTGATTAACATTTACAGATGCATAGCATGATGAGTTAAGCAGAAAAAATCAATACAAAGGTAACCAGGAAAAGTACGAAAGTTTCCATAGTGTCAGTTATGTTAAACAAAAGTTATTTTGACCAGGAAAACCATTAATCAGACAATTTGAAATAGCTCTATGTACATAATTTGAATGTCTTATTGTTTATTAAAGTTCTCAGAGTTTGTCACGGGCAACAGGTACGCTAGACCGAGCAGAGGTTAGGAAATTCATTATAAGCCTTTGTAATGTCTAACTTAGCTATCTATCTTTCTGTCTAAAATATTTCTCTGTGTACTATAAACTCTATCTCCCTAGTAACTGTTTTCTACATGCTTAATAGCTAACTAGCTTCTCCTATTTCTTTGCCTGTCTAATTCTAATAGATATATATCCCTGTTCAAGGTAAAGGAGAGGCTGCTAGTCCAACAACTTTAGATATTCAGGGGCTATTTCATTAGAAGGGATTTGCCTCGGGACTTACTTAAGGGGGCTGCCTTGGGTATTCCAGGCTCCTTACTAGCTGATATTATCATATCCTACAGTTGCTTAATCAGGCCAGGAAAGGAAGTGTTATTTCCCCTGAATTCACTGGACATCATGGGCCCTTTCTCCTTTGGGGTCTCAGAGGAGGTGTTATTTTGGGGAAAGGCCAAGGTGATATTGGCATTTCTAGGAGATTCCAAATTATCAAAAAGGTAAAGGTTAGAACACCAAGAGACAGTAAGATTAAAATCAACACCACATATCTATTCATGCCACGTCCGCCAGGCTGGAACATGCTTCTTTGAAGTTGTCCTCCCCATGCTTGGACTTTGTCAGACAGCATGGTTGGTGGAGCTAGATTTGGCACCCTTGTCCCCAAGGGGCAACAAGAGCCACCCAGTGCACGTGGGGGGCTTTTATTTTCCAAGGCCACATACAAATGACTGTTTGTCCTTGCTCCAGGCCCGGAGGTGCAGGCAAGAGGATATTTTCTTGTTCTCCCATGCCTGGTTGCAGCAAAGCATCTTCAGTCTGTACCTGTAACTGAATTAGAGTGGCAGTCAGTGGAACAAGGCTTCCACTGGAGTTGGGATCCCCTCTGACTCCTCTCATTTGGAGTCCAGAGTACAGTCTATAAGTGTCTCATCCAGCCCCCCAGCATGGAGGTGGCAGCTGCAGCTCACAGGCTCTGCTTTAAGAGACCATTGTAACTTTCAGTCATTCCAACAGTGTGAGAATGATAGGCCACATGGACTTTCCAGTCCATCTGCAGGTCTTGAGTCCACTTTTGTACCAAGGCCCCAGTAAAATGTGTTCCCTGATCACTTTTAGTGGTCAAGGGTCACCCATAGACAGCACATAACTGCTCCAGAGCAGCAATTACCAATTTCTGATCTGGGTGCCGTGTGGGATGGTACATTTTATTAGGTATTTGTCTGGGGTTGGGGGATACTTAATCTTCCTGAGTTTGCATTTTCTAATATATTAACTGAGAACAAGAACAATGATCCATCAGAGTTATTTTGGAAATTCAATGAGGTCATATACAACACATATGATTATATATGTAATTGAAAGAATATACTATAACATAACTAAGTCAATTTTGTTTTAGGTTTGGGTAACTTACTTTAGCTAATTCTTTTCTTTTAGGAGACTACTCCAGTAATAGGTGTTTAAACTGTGTGTAACATCTTGAGAAAATTCTACCAAAACTCCCATGAGGCACCTAGAGTACACAATGAGCCTAAAAAGATGAGAGGAAGAAAAATTTTCCCACAGTGGGGAAGAAAAATTTTTGTTTGAATCAAGTAATGATAACTTCCTTTTGTGCCCCTGATCCTTGGCTAATAGGTCCTACAATAAAAGTTACAGGCAGTACTCTACTTATATATGTCTGTTCCAGGTGGGAAGATAAAACCAAAAATAAACAGGACTTTTCATGCATCCATGCTGTCAGCTGAGTCCAAGGTGGGTGGTGCATATACCAGGTGCTGGTACAATTCTGGTAAAAGTGCTTTCTTTCTTCCACAGGGCATCATGGCTGGTATGGAGTTGGTATCACATGAGTGACCCTCTACAAATTTAGCTGCACTGAGTCCCATAGAAAAGCACAGAAAAGGTGGTGAATGCAGTGACCTGACTCAGTCTGAGTTAGGACTCAGCAAACTGCACAAGTAATTGTCAACAGGGCCTTGAGGATCTTGAACAAGAGTTGCTTTTCTTTGCAGCTTATTTTTTAGAACACACCCAGTTTAGGAAGTTCTCCATCTAACAGTGGCAGGATCCTCAGCTGTAGCTTTTATGTACAGACTGCAGGTGACTAGAGAGCACTGTGCATCCACTGCACAGAGGTAGGTGGCTGAGTCCCCTGGCTGGGTGGCTGTGATGTGCAGGGTGCTGAGACGTTCCTTCTTATCTAAGGTGCCTCTTATTCTTCCATTGTCAATGTCACTTGTCAATAACCTAAATAGAAATATGGGATATTCCTCTTCCTGTTTATACCACAGTAGGCTTTGGAAGGCAGTCACCTCATAATGGCAGTTGAGAGTTGCATTGTCTCCCTCGTGGACAAGCAGAGATGGGGGGCTCTGCATCACCTTGTCATCACTGTACACCCCTGTTTAGGAAAAAGCAACACATAGAAATTAGCCAGAGAAATTGATATAAGGTCAAGTCTTCTCAGAGATCATGATTATTTTTCATTAAAATCAAAATTTCTCCCAGAGAAGTCAAATCAAGTTTCTTTTTTCACTCTAAATTTCTGAGCATTAATCCTCAGTTTCCCAGTTGTCTCAGACCCTTTGTAGTAGAGCTACTCACAGCTCAGCTGAAGCCATAAGATTGCCAGTGAAGCTCGTGGCCACTTCTTCATCCTTCAGTTCTTGGGATTTTTTCCTGGGTAAAGTGTGATTAACTGCCTTGAGCTTTTCTTCTTATTTGAACCAACACTCTCATCTTTCCTCAGTGTGTGCACAAATAAACACAGAGACATATAAACACACAGAAAGGGCAATTTGGCTCTTCAACCAACCAGAAAACCAAGTATCATTGGGTCGTAACTCAAACTCAAATCCCTCCCACTCAAGCACTCAGGGGAGACATATGAACAGGAGCACTGCCATCTTGTGAGCAGGTGCAGAAAAGCTGAAAGTTTGGGTCCAACTGTTTTATTAATGTTGATAGAGGCTTCTGGAATTGTCTCACCCTTGAAGAACACATTTCTCATAGCTCTAACAGTGGATCCACGGCTCTGTGAAGGCAGAGAGGAGCAGTACATCGGGCAGTCAGTTAGTGCAAGTCAAAACCTGCACTGTGAGTAAAGGGCTGAAGCACTGTGGGGAGGTGGAATGAGAGAAAAGGTGGGGAGAGAGCAAAGAACCTTTCCGAAAGCTCCTTTGAAGGTTCACTATTGATCTCATTACTTTAGACCATATATTTAGAAAGAGTGTTTCTGATAAACAGTGGGTCTCTGTCAATTCACAGGGTATATTTGGGTGAAATGCAGACGTTGAAGAGTTTTCTTTCCTGATTCATCATGACTTGGTCAAAAACAAAGCATCAGACAACTGTACTTGAACAACAATAAGTTTTTTTTTTTTAAGAAGCAAGACATCACTCCAGTACCCTTATTTCTAAATCCATTGAGACCCTCCCCTCCTAGTAAGTATATCTGATTAGTATTTTCCACCTTAGGATCCATTGCTTATTCCTTTTATCCATTTTATAGACTTCTATTTTCTTTAAATATTTGTACTAAGTTTATGTTCCTTCCAGAATGTGACTAATCAACTTGGGAACACATTTGCAGTAGACATTACTAATGTGTACTTATTCACATGTGTTTGGATAAGTATCCCTACTTGGAATTGTGATGCGAGTTTCTCTTCTTTTTAAGCTAAAGGAAATTGAATTCTACTTATTCCTTGCAAATAGTGTTTTTCTGGTTATAGAAGAAATATGCTGACATTGAAGAACACTTGTAGAATATAGAAAAGCACCGTGAAGCAAATACAAGTCACCCACTGTCCTAACCCCTATGTCTCTAACGTGCCACCACCTGGATCCTCTTTTATTTTATTAATAAAATATATCGTATTTGTCCAAAAATGAAGTTGGTGTCTTTCTCATTTCCTGGGAAAATTTTTCTGGAACACTGTAAACTGTAGCAGTGCTGAGGATGATGGCTCATGACCCTTCAATGCCCTCAAGTCAGGTGTCCACCCTGCTTGCCCTTCTGGGTGTGTGGTTGCAAGAGAAACTCCTAACCATTCTAAGTGCCCAAGACATCATCTGACCTTGAGCATTCTGAAGGCACTGAAAGGTGGTAGATTCAAACTGGGCTGCAGACTGAAGGGGCTCTTGCTGCAGCATGGTAATTTGCGTGAAGTCTGGAAATTTATTTGGGACATGCTTCATGAGTTGTTAGTCAGCATTCTGGAGGTTCTCCTGGAGATGGGGCTAGAGGGTAGGGGAGGCCATGATCTACCCTGGCTCTTGGGCACTTAAACTGTCCTTAGAAGCAGCCTGCTCCTACCTCCTGCCCATTCTTAATCCCTTTTTTTCATTAGAGGCCTTGGCATTGCATATCTGCATCCTTTCTGAGACTTCAGCATTCCTTGGCTTTTCTTCAAATTTCTCTTTATTTATTCACATCAAAAGTCTCATTATTCTCTTTTTCACTTATTTGTTTCTCTTAGAAGAGCCTCTGTGTTCTGTTCAAATAGAAACTTTTTGCTTTAGCATTAGGAATGTGGAGTCTATTTTCTTCAGTTCTGGTGAAGATGAGATATTTACAATCCCTGTAAGACAAGGTTATTCCCTGTCATGACCCTACCCCTACTGAGCTGAATGGGAGCAAAAGGAGATAAAAGAGCTAGATTTAGAGAGCAAGGGAGAATGGGTGTTCATATTCAGTTATGCATTTTAAAGAAATTTTCATTTTCAAAGAAAATTTATTTTGTATTATATTGTTCTGTGCCTTTTTCCACTTGAATAGTCCATCTTAAATATATGTTCATGTCATTACATGCAGATCTACCTTATTTTTCTTTAATGGCTGAACACTATTCTATAGTATAGGTATACAATTATTTAATCACTAGTGATTGCTTAATACATACATTCTAATTTCTCTACTCAGTATCATGTTTATTGTGAGGTTTTATTTTATAATTATGTGTTAGATTCAGAAATTTTCCTTAATTCTTTTCTCTGTGTGTATGAATGGTGACTGTGAGGTGAGGAATCCTAGTACACAACATTATTATTTAGTTTGGGGATTTTTATATTCTCATCTCTCTCTTGATACTTAGATAGATAAGATGTATGTTGAATTTCCATTCTTCATGCCAGCTGCACCTTATAAATTTTTCAATATCAGGCTTCATTACAGTCAACAGTTCTAATGTAATTTAGCAGAGTAAGTTCATAACAGTGCCCCCAAAGCCTCTCATTTATATTCCTTCTGATAATTGCATTGGAATGTCTACCAGGAGGATGTTTGCAGTCACACTAACTCAGGTGTCAGGCAAAAGAGTGAAGGGATGAACTATACTCACCTGCTCTTAATTCATTTCTTCCAAATGGATGACTTGCTTTTTTTGCTAGTTAGTCCTATTGAAAAGTATTTTTCCATTTATGGCTTCCCTTTTCATTCTCTTTAAATGTGTACTTTGATCAAGCTTCTTGTTTAATTCTTTGTATTTCTTATTTAAGAATTTCTGCCTACTTCAATCTTATATGTGAGGGGAGATTCCAAAAACAGGCATTACCTTCTGGAGGGCAAGACCCTTGTAGTACATGCTTCCCCTGCTAGGTGAGTGTTCTAGGAATCCACCTGCATCAGTGTAGCAACTGGTTTTGCTGTGAGAGGCTGCATTAGACTTCAGTGAATTTTAATTTTTTTGGAGACACTTTCAATGCATTTGCCCATTTCATGATGGGTGATTTATGAATTTACCACAAGCTGAGTATTCAGCAGTTTGTGACCAAAAATGGCATGATTCCTGTTCCCCACCCTTTCTATTCAGTTGATCTTGCCCTAAGTGCCTTTTTTATTACTCTGGATGAAAAAAAACCTTCAAAATGTAGTATTTTGCCAATTGGAAGAGCTGAAACAAAAAACTGCAGAAGCACTGTATTAAGGCATCAACATCATCAAGTTCAAAAACTGTTTTGAGCAGTGGAAAGTGTCTTGAGAGGTATATTGCATCAAATGAAGAGTATTTTGAAGGTGAGTGAAATTTAAGCAGTAAGAAAAAATACGCAATGTTTCACAAATAAATTCCGGGATTTTTTTGTGTTTCTTCTCATATATCACTACTATTACTTTCTGAAATCTTAAAATTCTGCTTTTTATATTTCTATGTAGTACATCTCAAATGGAATATTGTTATGACATGAGGGAGTTGGAAGGATAGTCAATTGACCCAGCACCTACTGAAAAGGGCTTATTTTTCTTTCTCCCTACCTCTTTGTTTGGTAGTTCCACCTTTTTCTTTAAATCCCATATATATGGATCTATTTCTTGTCTCTCTATTATATTCATTGTTCTACTTGTTTATCCTTAGATTAACATGTTCTTAGTTGCTGCATCTTACTTCTATTGTTAAGTTACAAAGTGTTTAAAATTTATCACATACTCATTTTTCACCTCTTGAAATGATCATATTTTTCCTTTATTAGATAAATTGAATAATTTTTAATTACTTGATTTATATACCATTTAAACACTGAGTTTGAGTTATTAGTACTTTATTTGGATTTTTGATGCCTATGTACAATATATTTTAAATCAGCACATAATTTGTATGTGTGTGCACATGTGCACTTGTGCCATTCTTTGTAGTTTTGTAATTAATTACATTTTATTGAATAACCTATTACAGGTGTCCCAATTTGCCCCTCTTTCCTGCCCTCCATCCAGCAATTCCCACTCCCTCAGGCAATCCCCACACCATTCATTGTTCATGTCCACGGGTCATATGTATAACCTCCTTGGCTACCCCATTTCCTATACTCTACTTTACAGCCCAGTGGCTATCCTGTAACTACCTATTTATACTCCCTAATCCCCTCACCTCTTCTCTTATTCCCCCACACCCCATCCCATCTAGCAACCATCAAAATGCTTTCCATATCCATGATTCTGTCCCTGTTCTTCTTTTTTCCTTAATTTGTTTTTAGGTTTTGTTGTTAGATATTTATTTGTTGTTATTTTACTGTTGAAACAATCTTATTTATTTTTAAATAAGTCTCTTTAACATTTTATATAATAATGATTTGGTCATTGTGAACTCTTTTTTTTTCTTGTCTGAGAAGCCTTTTATCTGTCCTTAGATCTAAATGGTGTCTTTGCTGACTAAAGGAATCTTAGCCATAGGTCCCTGCTTTTCATGACTTTAAATATTTCTCGCCAGGCTCTTCTAGCTTGCAACATTTCTTTTGAGAAATCAGCTGACAGTCTTATGGGAATTTCCCTGTAGGTAACTAACTACTTTTCTCTTTTGCTTTTAAGATTCTCTCTTTATATTTAACCTTTGACATTTTAATTATAATGTGTCTTGGAGTGGGTCTCTTTGCATCCATCTTGTTTGGAACTCTATGTGCTTCCTGGACTTGCATATCTATTTCCTTCACCAAATTAGGAAAGTTTTCTTTCATTATTTTTTCAAATAGATTTCTATTTTCTTGCTCTTTTTTTCTTCTTCTGGTACTTCTATGATGCAAATGTTGGAACACTTGAAGTTGCCCTAGAGGCTGCTTATACTATCCTCATTTTTTTTCAAATTTTTTTCTTTCTGTTGTTCTGATTGGAACTTAGGACCTCACTAAGTTCCTTGAGCATTCTTATAACCTGTTTTAAACTCTGCATCTGATAGATTGCATATCTCCACTTTATTTAGCTCTTTTTCTGGAGTTTTTTAAAGAGATTTTATTTATTTATTTTTAAACAGAGGGGAAGGGTAAGAGAAAGAGAGGGAGAGAAACATCAATGTGTGGTTGCCTCTCGCATGCCCACTACTGGGCACCTGGCCCATAACTCAGCCATGTACCTTGACTGGGGATAGAACCAGAGACCCTTTGGTTCTCAGGTTGGTGCTCTATTGACTGAGCCATACCAGCAAGGGCTTCTTCTGGAGTTTTGATCTGTTCTTTCAGTTGGGCCATGTTTCTTTGTTTACTCATTTTGGATGCCTCTGTTCATTTCTATGTATTAGGTAGAGCTGCTATGACTCCCTGTTTTGGTAGTTTGGCCTAATACAGTAGGCATCCTCTAGGTTCCACTGGCATACCCCCCACATCACCCAGACTGGCTATTTGAGGTATACCCTTTGTGTGGGCTGAGTACTGTCTACTCTTGTAGTTGAGGCTTGGTTGCTGAGGGCAGGTCAATGGGAGTGATCAATTAACCCAGGGCAGTCAGCTGCAAAGACTGGCTGTGACCACGAACCACCAACCTTCACCCTCCGAGGAGGTTCAGCTGTGCAGGAGCAGAGTTGCGGTGCTTGAACATGGTCTGTAGCTGCCCATGGGGGCACAGGCCCAGGAGTTTCTCAGGTGGTGTAGGCCATTATCAGCCCCCATATGAGTTTGGACAAGGTCAACCCTGCCTGAGCTATGGAGCAATCTGAGATGGCTGCTACATGTGCTGGGCTCGGAGATTCCCAGGCAAGTAGGTTTTCATGTCAAGTTAATGCTAACCTTTTGGAATGAGCTTGATATTTTTAGCTTTTTCTTTGTTCCGGAATGTTTCAAACACTATAGGTGTCACCTGTTACTAGAAAATCTTATCAATTTCAGCTATTAACTTCTCTAACCTTGGTGTCATTATTGATTACTTTCACTTCATGTCATTGGCCTACTTAATTTTTATCTCTTCTTGAGTACATTTCAGCATTAACATTTTCCTAGAAAGTTAATCATTTATTGTACACATTAACATTTATTGGCATAACATAGATTATTATATTCTTATATTCTTCCTTGGAAGATAAAACCCTGAATACCTGAGAATTCACAGTAAGGAAAGGGCAGGGGACATGGATTGTATGCACAGCCACATTTCATGCCAAGGGAACCAGCAGCGAGATGCAACAGAGTGACTGGGGTCCTGGCTGCAGTTTGAGTGCAGGCTGCAGGTGCTAGGGGAGCACTGTGCTACCCAGCGCAGAAGTAGGTGCCTGAATGTGCAGGTTCAGAGGCTGATATGTTCAGGAAGCTCTCCTTTCTTGTTTCATCAAAATAAGCAATCAATTCCTCTTTGCTGCTCAGTTCACCACCTTTATATAAGGTTAACAAGAGGATAAGGCCTTCTCCAGTATCCTGCTTATACCATTGCAAGGTGTTAAGCATGTTTGAGGAGCTGCACCTCATGGAGATACCCTCTCCTTCCTGGATGGACACAGAGTGGGGACTCTGAGTCAGCTGTTGGCCACTCACCCCTGTTTAGAAAGACAAAAAAAGTTTCAAGATCATTTTTAGGTCACCTTTCTCAGAGCTGTGATGAACACTCTATTTCCTAATTCCCCATCCCTGCCTCTGCGCTTTTTTCCTTTCCTCCCCCACTCTCTTGCTTTTCTCCTCATTTCCTTGTTTTCATAGACCTCATCTGCTGCCCTCACAGAATTTTCACGCCTCTAGAGTCCTATGAGCAAGATTTAAAAAGCCCCCAAAACTCACATATCAGCTGCATCCACAGGATTATTAATAAACCTTCAAGGAACATCCCCATCAGAAGTCTGTCAACAAAGAACTAAATGGGCTTTTGCCCCAGGAACTCCCCTGAGCTTAGAGCAGCACTATACATGTCATCATGGGTTTACTGTATCTGTTGTGTGTGTCATCTGCTTTGATCTCTAACTGGAGGCTCCTCCCAGTTTTGAGCTAACCTTGCAGGTTAACTGAATAGAGACACTGCCCCCTTCTGGCTAGTAAATAGATTGTTGTCATTTACAGACATTGAGAGTTGCTGGGTTGGTTTGTTTGTTTCCTGTTTTTTGTTTTGTTACTAATCCTATTTTTCCTTATTATTGGATGAGCATTTATGAGAACTCACTGTCTGCTAGGAAAATAGGGAGACACATGAACAAGAGAGACAGGGACTCTACCCCTGGACACCTTATAGTATCACTGGGGAAAATCAGTGAAGACTAGAGTTGCAGTGGATTGAAGACATATGTTTTCTATTTTCCTTTATGACAACACACTGACATGACACTATATATTTTTTGAAAGTTATAAACCCTGAAGGACATACAGAGCAGGTGAAGGATGACAGAAGATGAGGTATTTTATAAACTGAGAGTTTGATTGGCTGGCTGATGAAGAAATTTGAATCCTAAGGGTCCTTGGAGGGAAATGGCAACAAAAATCCAGGGGCCTGGAAAGTCTGAAGGGTTAGAGCACCTGATCCCTCAGAAGCTCTGAGTGTGGCCTGGGGGTAATGGGACTTGAAACTGAAGGTATCAGGTAGAAAGTGCAGTTGTCTGAGGTGCAATTATAGTCTCAAATCTCTCATCCTAACCTGAAAAAGTCAGCTGTGCACTCCTTCCCAGATGCTTTCATGGAAGAAACTGACTATTTTCCTGATAATATTGAATAAAGAGGAATAAGATCCTGGTATGCCAGGCTTAGTTCAGAGTGAAGTGAATACTTAAAATAGAGCATTCTTCCTTGCTCATTTCTCAGATTTGTATCTCATTAGGTATGAATGAACATCCAGATCACCAGATATTTGAATAAAAATACCATTAACATGAAAGGCAAAAACTGAAAGAAAGAAGAATCCTGACCGAGATGATGCTGGAAGAAGAAGGTTATTGTTACTTAATTAGTAACACAAAGCATGAACATTGCTTTTTCATAAAGAAGCAAATAATATTTTGAATAATNTTCAGAGTGAAGTGAATACTTAAAATAGAGCATTCTTCCTTGCTCGTTTCTCAGATTTGTATCTCATTAAGTACGAATGAACATCCAGATCACCAGATATTTGAATAAAAATACCATTAACATGAAAGGCAAAAACTGAAAGAAAGAAGAATCCTGACCGAGATGATGCTGGAAGAAGAAGGTTATTGTTACTTAATTAGTAACACAAAGCGTGAACATTGCTTTTTCATAAAGAAGCAAATAATATTTTGAATAATAGCAAAACCTCATTTTTGAAAAATGGTATTTTTGAGGGGAAATTTTGTTTTCAAAAGTGAAGTTAATTGGGACACTTGGAGTTTCAAATGCCTAGCATCTGGCTGAGTGCCCGAGAAATGCCCATAGCTTCAGTGCTAATTTATTTTTTATTTTCTTTTTTCTTTTTTTAATAATTTTTTTATTTAATTCTTGTTCAAGTACAGCTTTCTGTCTTATATTCCCAACCCTGCCCGCCCCCCGCCCCATGCTCCCCACCTCCCTCCCATTTCCACCCCCCACCCTTAGTTATTGTCCATGTGTCCTTTATACTTGTTCATGTGAGTCCATCCCCTTTTCCCCTATGATTCTCTCCCCTCTCCCCTCTGGACCCTGTCAGCCTGTTCCCTATTTCAGTCTCTTCAGTGCTAATTTAGACGAATGAGCTTCCACCATGGATGACCCAGAGGATCTGTTTCATGTCCCCTGTGCTCCCCTGCTTCAAGAGAGCAGGGAAACCTGTGTGTGTTCCTGAGTGTCCCTTTCTCCACCTAATATCAGCACTAATCTTCTGTCTAGGCTTGCTGAGATTGACCTCTATGTGTCTGTCTGCCCCACTTTTTCTCTATTCCCATTAATGTAGTGAGTATGTTTTTTAAAAAATATTTTATTTGTTTATTTTTAGAGAGAGGGGAAGGGAGGGAGAAAGAGAGGTAGAGAAACATCAGTGTGTGGGTGCCTGTTGCACACTCCCACTGGGAACCTGGCTGCAACCCAGGCATCCCATTTGCACTATCCCAGCTGTGTAGATGTTTCTTAACATGAACCACTGACTGTCCACTACTGAGAAAAATACTGATAGCCTTACATTGCTTTTTTCAAATGACTCTGTAATGTCTTATTAGAGAAAGGCATTTTTTTAAAAGAACAAACAGAATAAACCAAAAAACCCCAAAACATCTTTATTTAGATAAAAACAAATTTGCATTAATCCTTATATTTCTCAGTGAACTGTGGGAGGCACAGAGATGACAGGTGAGGAGTTTCTCACTGCACCTGTTAGCCCCTCCTGGTCCTCATGGTTGCTGCCGCAGTCTCAGCAATGCTGAGGCTGTAGGCTGTTCCCCCTGAGACTGTGCTCAGCCTGGACAGTGTCCCCCTTCCCTTGAGAGTTCTGGCAACCTGTTTCCAGCCCCACAGGAGAAGAGGCCAAGTGTATAAAGGGTGACATTAAGCCCTGGGACAGCCTTGGCACACAAATTGAATCATCAATTGAAAGAATTTTTTGTATATTGGAACGTATTAAAAAATTTTTGTATATCAATGTAAATGAGAATATACTACAGGGAAGAGTCTCATATTTTCCTAAGCTTTAGCACTAATTTGTAGGGAAATTGAAAATGAAAAAAGCAGGGAAGTTACTAAGGTGGCTCATGTATGCCTTCAGTCTACAAACTAAGAAATACAGTTGCTGTGTGTGCTGATTTAGTTGCTCAGATGATTTCTAATGGGAACTGCTCTGCCAGGGAACCAAGGGTGGTGAACAGCTCTAGTGAGCATGTGTAGAGAGATAAGGCTGTGATTACAGGATGGATTACTTCTATTCAAAGTTGTAAAAAAGGGGAAGGTACCCACCAGAAAGTCCTGTAAAACAAAGCAGTGAATGTGGGGTGGGCACCACTGTGAAGTGCAGGGAGCTGGCAGGACTCCAGGGCTGCACATGTTGTCCCAGGGGAGACATCGGGGATCTAACAGGTCTGGCTCAGTACCTGGTGGGGTCAGGAGCAGAGTGACTCAGTGCCTGCTGTATTCTGATGTGAAATTTGTACAAGTGGGAGCAAAGCAATGCCTCCAGGCTCTGGGTCAATGAGCAGTGATCATGAGAAAGTGTGTTCAGTGGCCCCTACTGGCAGGAAGTGGGCAGAGGTGAGGACTTGCCACATTATAGGAGAATGGCCTCCATGTGTCTGGAGTGTCTGTGGCCTCCAAAGGGCTTCCCCAGAATTCAAGTTCACAAAGGCCTTCCATGATGGGAACATTTTCTGTCTTCAGTGATCTCATCATTAAAGTGACAATTATAATATCTGCCATTCTATTGCATTTTGCTCTAATAAATCTAAATGGAGATGGTTCTTTAAGTGTTGTGCATTGTACATCTTTATGGCCATGATTGTTATGTAAAGGCACCTATCTTAGAAAATAGATGTTGCAACTACTCTGCAGTGTTAAGCAATAGACTCTTTATCCCTTTTCCTTTCTAAATAACAGTACCCTTCTGAGAAAATTTGAATAAAATGTATATTTAGAAAAAATTCTTACCCTGTGATGCTTGGACCCTTGCCCATGGGAACTGCCCTACACACTGGCAGACAGCTCACACTATGGGGACAAGTGTGAGAAACAGCATTTTCACCTGGCAACATCCTTCCCATCCAACTGTCACAGTACGTGAAGGTGTACCTTTTGAGGTGACCTCCTCTGAATCCCCTGTAACATTCCCTTTCAGGACAAACAATCCAGGGAGGGCTGACCTAGAATGTTACCTCAAAATGGCAGTCAGGTTCGGAACCACTCCACTGCAGAGACTGAAGTGGGAAATGGGATGGATCAATGAAGAGAGAGGTTTTGGAAAGCAACTCAGTGAGTAGGAACATTAGGCTTTGGGTGAGCAAAGGGGTATTAAAAGGTCAGAGTGACTTTGGGTTTGGGTCACAAGCAGGAGCAGCAGGCAGGAGGGAGGCAGTAAACGTGCAGGGACAATGAGGCACTAAATACAAAGTCTACAAATCTCAATTCTACTGGATGTGGCCCTCAGTTCAGGTCTTTTATCAAGGACAATAAAGCAAGTGAAAAATACAGTCTGGAAGAATTGCTTTACCATAGAGAATGAGTATAATTTAGTTTTAATTTGAAGCTCTGTGGGGGTGAGGGTCCAACTGGGTGTGGACACAGCCCAGGTGCAGTGAGAACAGGAGAGGCCACGTTGTTGGAGAAGTGAAGGCCAGTCTTAGTCTGCAGTAGTGGGCACCCTCTCTCACCTCTCTGCCTCCCTCCCTCCCTTTATTCTTTTTTCCTTGCCTGTCCCCGTTTTCTCTTTTTCTTTCTGTTCACTTGTATATTCTATGTTTGTAAACTTAGAAAACACTATTGCCCTGCCTCCTCCTTCCAGCGTGCAATATTTCTGTTCCAATACTCATGGTACAGTCTTAATGGAAAACAAGGAGCACACTTGATGATTTAAAATTTCTTTCTATTAACAAGGTGAGTGGGTAGCAGAAGAGAAAGAGTTTCTTTGAAACAAGAGAAGCACAAAATTAGTGCACAGTTATTACATGAATCACTGCAGTGTATGCCATGCACATCCTGGTGGTTTGAGGTTCACCCTACTCAAAAGTAACAATTCCCCAGACAAATTAATTTTGGGAGTAAGATATAGCTTCCCCTAGTCTCACCCTACCCCCCTTTCTTGCAATGAGACAATTACCTTTCCTTTAGGCTCCTCTTAGCAAGTGTCCCAGCTCCCCACCTGGAGCCCTGGAGCCACAGCAGAGACCTGTGGCCCAGTTGCACATCTGGGGACAGACTTTAGGTCTCTGTGAATGGAGTCCACAGAGGTAGATGCCTGGGGCTGGTCTGGGAGGCTGTGGTGTGCAGGGCAGTGCACTGCTTTTTCTCATACAACTTGGCAGTCATTATTCCTCAGCTGATCACTGTTTTCTTCCCTGCATTTCAATAACATTTCATCGAGGAGATGGGACATTCACTCTGGTTTTGCCTGTGCCAGTGGAAGGAATATGCTGTCTTAAGGTGAATGGTGAAATCTTTTCCCTGTTGGATAATTTTGTTGTTCAGGGACTGAGGACTCTGCTCCAGTTCTTGGCTACTGCTCCCTGTTCCAAAAGACAATGTAGAGCACATGCACACACAAAAACACACACACATACAGGAGACCCTTGTAAGGTGTTTATGCTTGTAGTAGGAATGATTTCTCTCTCCCCTAGTCAGCAACATTATCACATCCATGTAGAATTTTGTCAATTATTTCAACATGTATCTGCCTTTCAGAAAGGCCTTCTTAGGGCCGTGGTTGGGTATCTGAGATGGTTGCAGTGTTGTTCTGATGTGCCAAGGTGGCAGGTTCCATCCCTAGACAGGACATATATGAGAGGCAACCAGTGAATGAATGCACGAGCAAGTGGAACAACAAATCAATCTCTCTCTCTCCCCTCCTTTCTCTTTCTCTAAAATATATGAATAAATAATTAAAAGCTGGATCAGGTTTTCTTGAAGGGGCAGCCCCAACAGAGGTTAAGCTAGCTCAGTGGTCTCTCACCCTGCACAGATCAGAGGTCAAACCTGGTTTCCTATTTATCCAGCACTTCAGGAACCAAACTCAAGTACTTCTAGTATATTTTATTGATTATGTTATCACAGTTTTCCCAATTTCTCCTCCTTTGTCCCTCCTTCACCCTGCAGCTCCCCACCTTCCAGCATTCCCCCCACTTAGTTCATGTCCTTGGGTTGCACAAATAAGTTCTTTGAGTTCTCTGTTTCCTATATCATTTTTCACCTTTCCCCGCCTATTTCATGCCTACCAATTATGCTTCTTCTTCCCTGTACATTTTGCCCCCAGACATCCCTTTCCCCTCCCCACTGAAATTTTTCCATGTGATGTCCATTTCTCTGATTCTGTTCCTATTCTAGTTGTTTGCTTAGTTTTTGCTTTCATTGTTTGTCTTTTCTTTTAGGTTCATTTGTTGATAGTTGTGACTTTGTTCTCATTTTAGTGTTCATATTTTTTATCTTCTTTTTCTTAGATAAATCCCTTTAATATTTCATATAGTAATGGCTTGGTGATGATGACTTCCTTTAACTTGACCTTATCTGGGAAGCACTTTATCTGCCCTTCCATTCTAAATGAAAGCTTTGCTGGACAGAGTGATCTTGGATGTAGGTCCCTGCCTTTCATGACTTTCAATACTTCTTTCCAGCCCCTTCTTGCTTGCAAGGTTTCTTTTGAGAAATCAGCTGACATCTTATGAGCACTCCTTTGTAGGTAACTCTCTCCTTTCCTCTTGCTGCTTTTAAGATTCTTTATCTTTAATCTTGGGTAACTTAATGGTGATGTGCCTTGGTGTGTTCCTTTTTGGGTCCAACTTCTTTTAGACTCTGTGGGCTTCCTGAACTTCCTGAAAGTCTATTTCCTTCTCTAGATTGAGCAAGTTTTCCTCCATTATTTGTTCAAATAAGTTTTAAATTTCTTGCTGTTGTTCTTGTCCTTCAGGCACCCCTATAATTTGGATACTGGGACTCTTCAAGTTGTCCCAAAGATTTCTCAGCCTCTCTTCATGTTTTTGAATTCTTGTTTCTTCATTCTGTTCTGGTTGGATGTTTATTTCTTTGTTTTGTTCCAAATTGCTGCCTTGAGTCCTGGCTTCCTTCCTGTCACTGCTGGTTCCATGAATATTATGCTTTACTTCATTTTGTATATCTTTCATTTGTTTTTTAATTTTTTGACCAAGCTGAATCAATTCTGTGAGCATTTTGATTACCAGGGCTTTAAATTCTCCATTAGATAGATTGGCTGACTCCTCATCACTTAGTTCTCTTTCTGAAGCTTTGCTCTGTTCTTTAATTTGGGCCATATTTCTTTGTCTTGGTACACCAGTCTGGTTGTTCTGGTTGACTGTTTCTTTAATTCCTCGGTTGTTGGAGCTCCATGCAGTTTGATTTTCTGGCACTTCTGGTTGTTTATTGATTTTAGATTGGTTGTTATCCTCCTTTTAGTTGTGCAAGGAAGCAAAGGGTTTCTACCTACACCCCCATCTTGGCTAGAATCCCCAAACTCAAATACTTTTTAAACAATGCCATCCTTTGGCCAGACCGACAAATATTTAATAATGGGTGATTTCTCTAGAACCCACTTATATATGAGATATATCTATTTATTATAACAAATTATACTATTTATCATGAAATACAAAAAATATCCTGTTACTGTTGCATGCTTGAATTACTTTCCCTTTTATAACTAAAGGAAAGTGAAAAATTCTACTCTCTGTATTACAGTCATTGTTTTACATTTAATTCTGCTTTTAATTTTAATCTTTTGAAAAATGACTTTACTGAGGAATATGTGATAATAAATTGCATGTTTAAAATGTAGAATGTGACCGTTTTGTCAAGGATGTTCACATGTAGAATCATCATCACAATGAAGACACTGAGCATGTGTACCACCTGCAAAGTGCCTTCCTGGCCCCACTCCTCGTGCTCCTNCCCCCCCCCCCCACCAGGTGTCGGTTGGGGTAAGGGACAAATGGAGCAGGGCCATTGAGAGCTGTTTTGCATAGCAACAGTTTCGAAGCTCAGGTCTGCAATGGTCATTTAGCCTATCTATAACCTTTGACTGGTTTCATAGGTATGTTAAACAGCTATGGCCAAGTTTTGAGCCAGGGAGAAGGGAGTGGCTTCTACCCAGGATGTAACTGGGGGCTGGTCCCCTGAGTTACAGGGCCTGTGTGAGAGCTTGGAGTTTATTGGCTCCGCACCATGGGGCCACACCTGCCCAGACTAATGATGGCAGCCCAGTAAACTTGTAATAATACAGAGATACTGGCAGGTGTAACTGATTGTAGAAGGAGTCGGAAGTGGGGCTGCAAAGGAGGACTGATGTGGGCATTTAAAACCCAGACGCGGCAGCCATTGGGAGAGAGTCATGTGGTTTTGGGCAGAGTGAGGACCCCCTCTTGCCCAGGTGAAAAGAGAACCACGCGCTTTGCCAGAATGGAGACCTCTGCAGCCACGTGAAGAAGAAAGCCAAATGCTTTTGGTCAGAGTGCTGACCCCTGCAGCTTTGGTAGAAGAGGCCCACACAGCTTTGGGATGCTCCCTTTGGCTGCATGGCCTGGGAAGCAGAAGAGACTTTGCCTTAAGGAAGGATGAAAGAACTCTGCCAGTAAGTCATGAGAAAGTGCCACATGACTTTGGATTAATTGGAGATCCTGCCTGGACCGCAACACAGCTGATGGTGCTAGCGTTCTGGAAACATGAACATGTGCTTCTTTTCCTGATTTATGGTACCTGGGGTTAGGACAGGAGGAGAAGAAAGTGCTGTGGGCATCTGTGGTTGTCCTGAAGTACTTTGATATTTTTATGGGGACATTGGATCACTGCTTTAAGTGTCTGTACAGCTTTAAATAAACCTTTCCTTTCCTTTTCACAAATCTCTGTCATTGAGAGATGTCTTTCCTCTGGTGGTGGGCAGACCAGCCCAGTAGGTATTAGTATACCATTCTTGGGAGGGGCCCCTGTTGTTCTGTAGCAGTTTTTGGCATCCCTGGGTGGGCCAAATATTGCCCCCCTTGGACCTCTGTTTGGTAACAAGACCACATGTGCTGTAGCTTTACAACTACTTGTCACAGTTAAAGCCTCCTAAAAGTACCCAGGAACGATCCACCCTATAAAAATAGAATCCCTCCAGCCCACAAGGTCAATCTGTACTTGGAGTTGGCCTGCTCCCATGTTCTCTGCTAAAAACTCTGGGTGTTCAGTTGAAATCTTTGTCCCGATCACCAAGAACCTGGTTACCTGTGCCCACCTGTAACAATGGGGCTAGAGGGTGGGGAAGCCCAGGTTCTACGCTGGCTCCTGGGCACTTAAACTGTGTCCTTAGTAGCAGCCCCTCCTTCCACCTGCCTATTCTTAATCCCTTTTTGCATGAAATGCCTTGGCGTTGCATATCTGCCTCCTTTCTGACACTTCAGTATTCCTTGGCTTCCCTTAAAAATCCTCTTTATTGCTTCACATCAAAAGTCTTCTTATCTTCTTTTTAATTAATTTGTTTCTCCTAGAAGAGCCTTTGTCCTCCATTCAAACATGAACTTTTGGCTTTAGCAATAGGAATGTGGAGTCTAATTTTTCAGTTCTGGTGAAGATATGATATCTGCAATCTGTATAGGTTACCCACTGATATGACCCCACCCCTTCTGAGCTGAATGAGATCAGAGGAGATGAAAGAAGCTAGGTTGAGAGATCAAGGGAAAATGGGTGTTTATATTAAGTTATGCATTTAAAATTTTTTCATTTTTTTAAAAATGAAATTTTATTTTTTATTCTGTCATTTTCACTTGAGCTATTTATCTTAAATGTATTTATACATCATTATATGCAGACCTACCTTAATTTTCTTTAATGGCTGGAAAATATTCTCTAGTATAGGTATATAATTATTTAATTATTTACGGATTGGTTAATACATACTTTCTGGTTTCTGTGCTCAGTATCATGCTTATTGTGAGGTTTTAGTTTATAATTTTGCATTATATTTAAGAATTGTCCTTCATCCTTTCTTTTGTGTGTGCGAATGGTGACTCTGAGATGAAGAGTCTTAGTGATATAGGGAGCAGCCAAGGGGCGGGGGTCCCAAAAAGGGATTTAAAATGGGGTCCAGAACTCAAGGTGTTTAGGAAATATTGGAGAGACATGTAAGATCTCCTCACCCCTTTCCCCACAGATGTGAGTTGGGGGAAGCAACACATGGAGCAGGAATATGCAGGGCTATTTTGTGTAGCCTGTATAGCTTTGCAGCTAATCCATGTCATGGTCATTTAACATATCCACAGCTTTTGGAGGGTCACTTGGATATATTAAATAGCTGTGGCTAGGTTTGGAGCCAGGGGGATGGAAGTCACTTCTCCCCAAGATGGAACTGAAGGGCAGGTCCTCCGAGTTATGGCGCTTGCGTGAGAGCTTGGAGATGATTGGCTCCACGACATGGGCCACACCTGCCCAGACTCATGATGGCAGCCCAGTAAACTTGGAATAATATAGGAATACTGGCAAGTGTAGCCCGTTGTAGGAGGAGTCGGAAATGGGGCTGCAAAGGAGGACTGGCGTGGGGATATAAACCCAGACACGGCAGCCATTGAAGGGGAGGGAAGCGCGTGGCTGTGGCAGTGAGGAGAGCCTTGAACTTTTGGACAGAGTGGAGACTCTGGCAGCTGGGGGTAGAGAGAATCACCATGGGCCTAAAGCTGCCTGTAGTCAGCTTTGCCAGAGTGATGACCTGACCCTCTCCGCAGCTCTGGTGGAAAAAAGAACCATCTGATTTTAGCCAGAGTGCAGACCCCTGCAGCTCTGGTAGAAGAAGACCACGTGGCTTTGGGGTGCTCCCTTTGGCCATGTGGCCTGGGAAGCAGGAGAGACTTTGCTTGGAGGAAGGGTGAAAGAATTCTTTGCCAGTAGACCATGAGAAGATGCCACATGGCTTTGGAGTAATTAGAGATCCTGCCTGGACGGCAACACAGCCAATGGTGCCAGTGGCCTGAAACATGAATGAATACTTCTTTTTTTGACCTATGATACCCTGAATTAGGGCCAGGGGAGAAGGAAGTGCTATGGGCATGTGTGGTTATCCTAAAGGACTTTGATACTTTAATGGGGACATGGGATCTCTGCTTTAAGTGTCTGTACAGCTTTGAATAAACCTTTCCTTTCCTTTTCACAAATCTCTGGCGTTGAGAGACATCTTTTCTCTAGCGGCAGACATAAGGAACCTGGGGGTGGGGTCCGTTCATAGCAGCCCCTAAAAGCCTCCCATTTATATTCCTTCTAATAATTGCATTGGAATGTTTACCACGAGGTTGTTTGTAGTCACACTAACTCAGGTGTCAGGCAAAAGAGTGAAGGGATGAACTATACTCAGCTGCTCCCAATCCACTACTTCCACATGGATGACTAACGTTTTTGCTACTTAAACCTATAGAAAAGTATTTTTCCATTTGTGGCTTGCCTTTTCATTCTCTTTAAATATGTATTTTGATTAAGCTTCTTGCTAAATTCTTTGTATTTCTTATTTTAGAATGTCTGTCTGCTTCAATATTATATATACCACTCCTGTATTATTTTCTGAAGTCTTAGAATGTTGCTTTTTATATTTCTATGCAATACATCTCAAATGGAATGTTGTTATGACATGAGGTAGTCATAAGGATATTCAGTTGAACCAATATTGTTTATTGAAAAGGCCTCATTTTTCTCCTTATTTGTTGTAATTCCACATTTCATTTTAACCCTTGTATATATGTATCTATTTCTAGTCTCTTTGTAAGTTCATTGTTGTAATTCTTTAGTCTTGGACCAACATACATTGTTAATTGCTTCATCTTCCTTCTCTTGTTAAGTTACAGAATGTTTAAAATTATTAGGTACTTATATTTTATTTATTGAAATCATCACGTGCTTTCCCTTAGTATATAAGTTGAATAATTTTTATATTATTTGATTTACATGTTTAAACACTGAATTTGATTCATTAGTAATTTATTTCAGACTTTTGGTGCTTATGTATAAGACATTTGAAATCAGCATAAAATTTCTATGTGTATTTGCTACTTTTTGTAGGTTATTTTTTTTCTTAGGGATGGGGTTAGGGAGGGAGAAAGAGAGGGAGAGAACCATCAATGTGTGGTAGCCTCTGCATGCCCCCTCCTGGGGACCTGGCCCACAATCAAGGCTGTGCCCTGACTGGGAATGGACCCTGTGACTATTTGCTTCTCAATCTGGCACTGAATCCACTGAGCCACACCAGCCAGGTCTCTTGTAGACTTTGATGTCAAGATTATACTAAATTTTTGGAATGAGCTTGGTATTTTTAGCTTTTTCTTTATTGAGGAACATTTCAAACAGTATAGGCATCATCTGTTTCTAGAAAATGTTGTAAACTTCAGCCATACATTTCTATAATCTTGGTGTCATTTTTGATTACTTTAACTTCATGTCATTGGCCTATTTAATTTCTGTATCTCTTCCTGAGCAGAGTTCAGCATGAACATTTTCCCAGAAAGTTAATCATTTATTGTACACATTAACATTTATTGGGGTGGTGTAGATTATTATGTTCTTATATTCTTGTTTGGAAGATAAAGCCCTGAACACATGAGAATCCACAGTAGTGAAAGGGCAGGGGACATGGATTGTATGCACAGCCACATTTCATGCCAAGGGAACCAGCAGTGAGATGTAGCAGAGTGACTGGGGTCCTGGCTGCAGTTTGAGTGCAGGCTGCAGGTGCTAGGGGAGCACTGTGCCTTCCAGCGCAGAAGTAGGTGCCTGAATGTGCAGGTTTAGAGGCTGACATGTTCAGGAAGCTCTCCTTTCTTGTTTCATCAAAATAAGCAACCAATTCCTCTTTGCTGCTCAGTTCACCACCTTTATATAAGGTTAACAAAAAGATAAGGCCTTCTCCAGTATCCTGCTTATACCATTGCAAGGCGTTAAGCGAGTTTGAGGAGCTGCACCTCATGGAGATACCCTCTCCTTCCTGGATGGACACAGACTGGGGACTCTGAGTCAGCTGTTGGCCACTCACCCCTGTTTAGAAAGACAAAAAAGTATTCAAGATCATTTTTAGGTCGCCTTTCTCAGAACTACAGTGATGAACACTTTATTTCCTAATTCCCCATCCCTGCCTCTGTGCTTTTTCCTTTCCTCCCCAACTCTCTTGTTTTTCTCCTCATTTCCTTGTTTTCATAGACCTCATCTCCTGCCCTCACAGAATTTTCACGCCTCTAGAGTCCTCTGTGCAAGATTTTAAAAGCCCCCAAAACTCACATGTCAGTGGCATCCACAGGATTATTAATAAACCTTCAATGAACATCCCCATCAGAAGTCTGTCAACAAAGAAGTAAATGGGCTTTTGCCCCAGGAACTCCCCTGAGCTTAGAGCAGCACTATACATGTCATCATGGGTTTACTGTATCTGTTGTGTGTGTCATCTGCTTTGATCTCTAACTGGAGGCTCCTCCCAGTTTTGAGCTAACCTTGCAGGTTAACTGAATAGAGACACTGCCCCCTTCTGGCTAGTAAATAGATTGTTGTCATTTACAGACATTGAGAGTTGCTGGGTTTGTTTGTTTCCTGTTTTTTGTTTTGTTACTAATCCTATTTTTCCTTATTATTGGATGAGCATTTATGAGAACTCACTGTCTGCTAGGAAAATAGGGAGACACATGAACAAGAGAGACAGGGACTCTACCCCTGGACACCTTATAGCACCACTGGGGAAAATCAGTTAAGACTAGAGTTGCAGTGGATTGAAGACATATGTTTTCTATTTTCCTTTATGACAACACACTGACATGACACTAAATATTTTTTGAAAGTTATAAACCCTGAAGGACATACAGAGCAGGTGAAGGATGACAGAAGATGAGGTATTTCATAAACTGAGAGTGAATAGACAAGTTTGATTGGCTGGCTGATGAAAAAATTTGAATCCTAAGGGTCCTTGGAGGGAAATGGCAACAAAAATCCAGGGGCCTGGAAGGTCTGAAGGGTTAGAGCACCTGATCCCTCAGAAGCTCTGAGTGTGGCCTGGGGGTAATGGGACTTGAAACTGAAGGTATCAGGTAGAAAGTGCAGTTGTCTGAGGTGCAATTATAGTCTCAGATCTCCCATCCTGACCGAAAAAGTCAGCTGTGCACTCCTTCCCAGATGCTTTCATGGAAGAAACTGACTATTTTCCTGATAATATTGAGTAAAGAGGAATAAGATCCTGGTATGCCAGGCTTAGTTCAGAGTGAAGTGAATACTTAAAATAGAGCCATCTTCTTTGCATATTTCTCAATTTGTATCTCATCAAGTATGAATGAACATCCAGATCACCAGATACTTGAATAAAAAATACCATTAACACTAAGGCAAAGAGAAAAACTGAAAGAAAGAAAAATCCTGACTGAGATGATGCTGGAAGAAGGTTATTGTTACTTAATTAGTAACACAAAGCGTGAACATTGCTTTTCCATAAAGAAGCAAATAATATTTTGAATAATAGCAAAACCTCATTTTTGAAAAATGGTATTTTTGAGGATAAATTTTGTTTTTAAAAGTGAAGTTAATTGGACACTTGGAGTTTTAAATGCCTGGCATCTGGCTGAGTGCCCGGGAAATGCCCCTAGCTTCAGTGCTAATTTAGACGAATTAGCTTCCACCATGGACGGCCCAGAGAATCTGTTTCATGTCCCCTGTGCTCCCCTGCTTCAAGAGAGCAGGGAAACCTGTGTGTGTTCCTGAGTGTCCCTTTCTCCACCTAGTATCAGCACTAATCTTCTGTCTAGGCTTGCTGAGATTGATCTCTATGTGTCTGTCTGCCCCACTTTTTCTCTATTCCCATTAATGTAGTGGGTATGTTTTTTAAAAAATATTTTATTTGTTTATTTTTAGAGAGAGGGGAAGGGAGGGAGAAAGAGAGGTAGAGAAACATCAGTGTGTGGGTGCCTGTTGCACACCCCCACTGGGAACCTGGCTGCAACCCAGGCATCCCATTTGCACTATCCCAGCTGTGTAGTATGTTTCTTAACATGAACCACTGACTGTCCACTACTGAGAAAAATACTGATAGCCTTACATTGCTTTTTTCAAATGACTCTGTAATGTCTTATTAGAGAAAGGCATTTTTAAAAGAACAAACAGAACAAGCCAAAAAACCCCAAAACATCTTCATTTAGATGAAAACAAATTTGCACTAACCCTTATATCTCTCAGTGAACTGTGGGAGGCACAGAGATGACAGGTGAGGAGTTTCTCACTGCACCTGTTAGCCCCTCCTGGTCCTCATGGTTGCTGCCACAGTCTCAGCAATGCTGAGGCTGAAGCCTGTTCCCCCTGAGACTGTGCTCAGCCTGGACAGTGTCCCCCTTCCCTTGAGAGTTCTGGCAACCTGTNCACTAACCCTTATATCTCTCAGTGAACTGTGGGAGGCACAGAGATGACAGGTGAGGAGTTTCTCACTGCACCTGTTAGCCCCTCCTGGTCCTCATGGTTGCTGCCACAGTCTCAGCAATGCTGAGGCTGTAGCCTCTTCCCCCTGAGGTTGTGCTCAGCCTGGACAGTGTCCCCCTTCCCTTGAGAGTTCTGGCAACCTGTTTCCAGCCCCACAGGAGAAGAGGCCACATGTATAAAGGGTGACATTAAGCTCTGGGACAGCCACGGCACACATATTGGATCATCAATTGAAAGAATTTTTGTATATTGAAATATATTTGAAATGTTTTGTATTTTGATGTAAATGAGAATATTTCACAAAAAAAGAGCCTCACACTTGCCTAGGCTGTTAGCACTAATTTGTAGGGAAATTAAAAATGAAAAAAGCACTGAAGTTACTAAGGTGTCTCATGTATGACTTAAGTCTACAAACTAAGAAATACAGTTGCTGTGTGTGCTGATTTAGTTGCTCAGATGATTTCTAATGGGAAATGCTCTGCCAGGGAATCAAGAGTAGCAGATGGCTCTGGTGAGCATGTGCAGAGAGATAAAAGGCTGTGATTATAGGACGGGTTATTTCTACTCAAAGTTGTAAAAAAGGGAAGATACCTGCCAGAAACTCCTATAAAACAGAGCAGTGAATGTGGGGTGAGCACCACTTTGAAGTGCAGGGAGCTGGCAGGACTCCAGGGCTGCACATGTTGTCCCAGGGGAGTCATCGGGGATCTAACAGGTCTGGCTCAGTACCTGGTGGGGTCAGGAGCAGAGTGACTCAGTGCCCACTGTATTCTGATGTGAAATTTGTACAAGTGGGAGCAAAGCAATGCCTCCAGGCTTTGGGTCAGTGAGCAGTGATCATGAGAAAGTGTGTTCAGTGGCCCCTACTGGCAGGAAGTGGGCAGAGGTGAGGACTTGCCACATTATAGGAGAATGGCCTCCATGTGTCTGGAGTGTCTGTGGCCTCCAAAGGGCTTCCCCAGAATTCAAGTTCACAAAGGCCTTCCATGATGGGAACATTTTCTGTCTTCAGTGATCTCATCATTAAAGTGACAATTATAATATCTGCCATTCTATTGCATTTTGCTCTAATAAATCTAAATGGAGATGGTTCTTTAAGTGTTGTGCATTGTACATCTTTATGGCCATGATTGTTATGTAAAGGCACCTATCTTAGAAAATAGATGTTGCAACTACTCTGCAGTGTTAAGCAATAGACTCTTTATCCCTTTTCCTTTCTAAATAACAGTACCCTTCTGAGAAAATTTGAATAAAATGTATATTTAGAAAAAATTCTTACCCTGTGATGCTTGGACCCTTGCCCATGGGAACTGCCCTACACACTGGCAGACAGCTCACACTATGGGGACAAGTGTGAGAAACAGCATTTTCACCTGGCAACATCCTTCCCATCCAACTGTCACAGTACGTGAAGGTGTACCTTTTGAGGTGACCTCCTCTGAATCCCCTGTAACATTCCCTTTCAGGACAAACAATCCAGGGAGGGCTGACCTAGAATGTTACCTCAAAATGGCAGTCAGGTTCGGAACCACTCCACTGCAGAGACTGAAGTGGGAAATGGGATGGATCAATGAAGAGAGAGGTTTTGGAAAGCAACTCAGTGAGTAGGAACATCAGGCTTTGGGTGAGCAAAGGGGTATTAAAAGGTCAGAGTGACTTTGGGTTTGGGTCACAAGCAGGAGCAGCAGGCAGGAGGGAGGCAGTAAACGTGCAGGGACAATGAGGCACTAAATACAAAGTCTACAAATCTCAATTCTACTGGATGTGGCCCTCAGTTCAGGTCTTTTATCAAGGACAATAAAGCAAGTGAAAAATACAGTCTGGAAGAATTGCTTTACCATAGAGAATGAGTATAATTTAGTTTTAATTTGAAGCTCTGTGGGGGTGAGGGTCCAACTGGGTGTGGACACAGCCCAGGTGCAGTGAGAACAGGAGAGGCCACGTTGTTGGAGAAGTGAAGGCCAGTCTTAGTCTGCAGTAGTGGGCACCCTCTCTCACCTCTCTGCCTCCCTCCCTCCCTTTATTCTTTTTTCCTTGCCTGTCCCCATTTTCTCTTTTTCTTTCTGTTCACTTGTATATTCTATGTTTGTAAACTTAGAAAACACTATTGCCCCTGCCTCCTCCTTCCAGCGTGCAATATTTCTGTTCCAATACTCATGGTACAGTCTTAATGGAAAACAAGGAGCACACTTGATGATTTAAAATTTCTTTCTATTAACAAGGTGAGTGGGTAGCAGAAGAGAAAGAGTTTCTTTGAAACAAGAGAAGCACAAAATTAGTGCACAGTTATTACATGAATCACTGCAGTGTATGCCATGCACATCCTGGTGGTTTGAGGTTCACCCTACTCAAAAGTAACAATTCCCCAGACAAATTAATTTTGGGAGTAAGATATAGCTTCCCCTAGTCTCACCCTACCCCCCTTTCTTGCAATGAGACAATTACCTTTCCTTTAGGCTCCTCTTAGCAAGTGTCCCAGCTCCCCACCTGGAGCCCTGGAGCCACAGCAGAGACCTGTGGCCCAGTTGCACATCTGGGGACAGACTTTAGGTCTCTGTGAATGGAGTCCACAGAGGTAGATGCCTGGGGCTGGTCTGGGAGGCTGTGGTGTGCAGGGCAGTGCACTGCTTTTTCTCATACAACTTGGCAGTCATTATTCCTCAGCTGATCACTGTTTTCTTCCCTGCATTTCAATAACATTTCATCGAGGAGATGGGACATTCACTCTGGTTTTGCCTGTGCCAGTGGAAGGAATATGCTGTCTTAAGGTGAATGGTGAAATCTTTTCCCTGTTGGATAATTTTGTTGTTCAGGGACTGAGGACTCTGCTCCAGTTCTTGGCTACTGCTCCCTGTTCCAAAAGACAATGTAGAGCACATGCACACACAAAAACACACACACATACAGGAGACCCTTGTAAGGTGTTTATGCTTGTAGTAGGAATGATTTCTCTCTCCCCTAGTCAGCAACATTATCACATCCATGTAGAATTTTGTCAATTATTTCAACATGTATCTGCCTTTCAGAAAGGCCTTCTTAGGGCCGTGGTTGGGTATCTGAGATGGTTGCAGTGTTGTTCTGATGTGCCAAGGTGGCAGGTTCCATCCCTAGACAGGACATATATGAGAGGCAACCAGTGAATGAATGCACGAGCAAGTGGAACAACAAATCAATCTCTCTCTCTCCCCTCCTTTCTCTTTCTCTAAAATATATGAATAAATAATTAAAAGCTGGATCAGGTTTTCTTGAAGGGGCAGCCCCAACAGAGGTTAAGCTAGCTCAGTGGTCTCTCACCCTGCACAGATCAGAGGTCAAACCTGGTTTCCTATTTATCCAGCACTTCAGGAACCAAACTCAAGTACTTCTAGTATATTTTATTGATTATGTTATCACAGTTTTCCCAATTTCTCCTCCTTTGTCCCTCCTTCACCCTGCAGCTCCCCACCTTCCAGCATTCCCCCCACTTAGTTCATGTCCTTGGGTTGCACAAATAAGTTCTTTGAGTTCTCTGTTTCCTATATCATTTTTCACCTTTCCCCGCCTATTTCATGCCTACCAATTATGCTTCTTCTTCCCTGTACATTTTGCCCCCAGACATCCCTTTCCCCTCCCCACTGAAATTTTTCCATGTGATGTCCATTTCTCTGATTCTGTTCCTATTCTAGTTGTTTGCTTAGTTTTTGCTTTCATTGTTTGTCTTTTCTTTTAGGTTCATTTGTTGATAGTTGTGACTTTGTTCTCATTTTACTGTTCATATTTTTTATCTTCTTTTTCTTAGATAAATCCCTTTAATATTTCATATAGTAATGGCTTGGTGATGATGACTTCCTTTAACTTGACCTTATCTGGGAAGCACTTTATCTGCCCTTCCATTCTAAATGAAAGCTTTGCTGGACAGAGTGATCTTGGATGTAGGTCCCTGCCTTTCATGACTTCAAATACTTCTTTTTTTTTTCTTGTCTGCAAGGTTTCTTTTGAGAAATCAGCTGACATCTTATGAGCACTCCTTTGTAGGTAACTCTCTCCTTTCCTCTTGCTGCTTTTAAGATTCTTTATCTTTAATCTTGGGTAACTTAATGGTGATGTGCCTTGGTGTGTTCCTTTTTGGGTCCAACTTCTTTTAGACTCTGTGGGCTTCCTGAACTTCCTGAAAGTCTATTTCCTTCTCTAGATTGAGCAAGTTTTCCTCCATTATTTGTTCAAATAAGTTTTAAATTTCTTGCTGTTGTTCTTGTCCTTTGGGCACCCCTATAATTTGGATACTGGGACTCTTCAAGTTGTCCCAAAGATTTCTCAGCCTCTCTTCATGTTTTTGAATTCTTGTTTCTTCATTCTGTTCTGGTTGGATGTTTATTTCTTTGTTTTGTTCCAAATTGCTGCCTTGAGTCCTGGCTTCCTTCCTGTCACTGCTGGTTCCATGAATATTATGCTTTACTTCATTTTGTATATCTTTCATTTGTTTTTTAATTTTTTGACCAAGCTGAATCAATTCTGTGAGCATTTTGATTACCAGGGCTTTAAATTCTCCATTAGATAGATTGGCTGACTCCTCATCACTTAGTTCTCTTTCTGAAGCTTTGCTCTGTTCTTTAATTTGGGCCATATTTCTTTGTCTTGGTACACCAGTCTGGTTGTTCTGGTTGACTGTTTCTTTAATTCCTCGGTTGTTGGAGCTCCATGCAGTTTGATTTTCTGGCACTTCTGGTTGTTTATTGATTTTAGATTGGTTGTTATCCTCCTTTTAGTTGTGCAAGGAAGCAAAGGGTTTCTACCTACACCCCCATCTTGGCTAGAATCCCCAAACTCAAATACTTTTTAAACAATGCCATCCTTTGGCCAGACCGACAAATATTTAATAATGGGTGATTTCTCTAGAACCCACTTATATATGAGATATATCTATTTATTATAACAAATTATACTATTTATCATGAAATACAAAAAATATCCTGTTACTGTTGCATGCTTGAATTACTTTCCCTTTTATAACTAAAGGAAAGTGAAAAATTCTACTCTCTGTATTACAGTCATTGTTTTACATTTAATTCTGCTTTTAATTTTAATCTTTTGAAAAATGACTTTACTGAGGAATATGTGATAATAAATTGCATGTTTAAAATGTAGAATGTGACCGTTTTGTCAAGGATGTTCACATGTAGAATCATCATCACAATGAAGACACTGAGCATGTGTACCACCTGCAAAGTGCCTTCCTGGCCCCACTCCTCGTGCTCCTTTTGTCCCTCCTGTGTGCGTTCCTACCACATCCCTCCAACCCTTGGGCAGTGCCAGGCGGTCACTGGTCTGCCTTCTCTCAGTGTAGATTAGTGTGCATTCTCTGGAGTTCTAAAGTGGGATCACAGAGCATATTCTCTGTCTGGTTTCTTTCATCATATTTATTTTGAGATTCTTCCATGTTGTTGTATTTATTAATAGTTTGTTCCTTTTCACTGCTGAGTAGTATTCCATTGTGCAATATAGCTGTACTACCATGTGTCCATTCATCTGTTCATCGAATTTTGGTTTATTTTTCTCCCAGTTACTGTTTTCTAAGTGACTATAAATATTCATTTGTAAGTGTTAGTATGGTTATAAGCTTTTATTTCTTTGGGGTTACTACCTAGGCAAGGTTTTATTATAAATGCTTTTTAAATTTTCTGAGTGATTGAACCATTTATATTTCCCACAGCTGTGTATGATAATCCCAGTGGCTCCAAAACCTTGCCAATGCTTGGTATGGTCAGTCATCTCTATTTTAGCCTTTCTAGCAGGTATGCAGTCGTGTCCTGTTTTAGGGTGCATTTCTCTTATGATTAATGACACTGAGACTTTTTACATGTGCTATTTCCCATATATAGGTTTGGTGAAGTGTCTTTTCAAATATTTGGCCCATTAAAAATGGAGTGTTTGTCTTATTTATTAAACGGTAAGAGTTATATATATATATATATATATATATATATATATGCTAGATACAAGTCTTTTGTTAAATATATATTTTGCAAAGATTTTCTCCTAGACTCTGTCTCTTATAACTATGTTTCTAACTTCATCTTTTAAAGAGCAAATATTTTTAACATTACGAAGTAGTGTATTGATATAAAAAAACACTTTATTGAGGCATAGTGACATATCAAAAGCTGTATGTACTTAATGAGTACAACTTGATGAGTGTTGGGAGACAAGTATACATTTGTGAAAATATCACTATAATCAGTGCTTTCATTTTATTCATCACTTCCAGAAGTTTTCTCCCATTCTCTTTATTTATAAATTTTTATTCATTTACTTTTGTGATAGGAACACAACATAAAATCTACTCTCTTAGCAAATGTTAAGTATGCAGTCCCATATTGTTAGCTATCGCACTATGCTGGACAGTGAATCTCTAAGATGCAGTCATCCTGCTGGGCTGACATGTTGTACCCTTGACCAGTACCTGTCCACTTCCCCTGCCCACTGGCCCTCAGTAACCACCATTCTATCCTCTGCCTCTTGAGTTTGGCTATTTCACATTCTTCATGAAGGGATCACGTAACATTTGCTCTTCTGTGTCTGGCTTACTTCACTTAGCATATTTTCCTTTAGGTTCATTTATGTAGTCACAATTGGCAAGATTATCATCAGAACTGTTGGTGCTATTATCATTGGTATGTCTATATGTTAAAATTTAAATTCTGATTGTTTATTGTTAATATATGGAAACACTGTGTAATTTTGTATTCTGAGCCTGTAACTTACAACTTTGTCAAACTAATTAATTAGTTAGAATAGCTTTTTTAAATAGTAGATTTTTATGGTATTTGTTATACAGTTTTGTTTCCATTCTATATTTTTTCTTTCTGCCCCATGGATAGCCTAGATATTTTCCTCTATTCTTTTCTCTCTTTCTTCCACTTCTAGTGTTACTGTTATATGTGTGTTACACCTTGGTAGTTGTTGTGCAGTTGATTGGCTATTCTGTTCCTTTTTTTCAGCATTTTTTCTCTTTGTTTTTCAATTGTAAAGGATTCTATCAGAAGCTCAAATATCTTCAAGCTCAAATATTTCCCCTCAATTGTGTCCAATCCTCTATTAAGCCCATCAAAGTAATTCTTCACTTCTAACAGTGCCTTTTTCCTCTATCATTCCTTTTTGATTCTCTTTCAGGATTTCCATCTTCTTGCTTCTCTTGACTGTCTTTTTTACATGTTGTCTATTTTATCTATTAAAGCCCTGAGCATATTAATCTTAGTTATTTTAAATTCCTGGTCTGGTAATTCCAACATTCCTGCCTGTCTGGTTCTGATGCTTGCTCTGTCTCTTCAATTTTTATTTCCACTTGGTATCCCTTGTAATTTTTCTTCATAGTCTATATACGATGTACCAGGTAAAAGGAACTATCCTAAATAGACCTGCAATTACTGACTATTTAGTCAGGTTCACTGACAGCTTTTCCTTTAGACTGTCAAATATAAAATGAGAAAAGCCAGGACCACAATAGTCCTATGGTGTCAATGATCAAAAATTATATCTATTTTTGGTGTGCCCCAGAATTGTAGTAATTAGCTTATGTGTGTTGTGAAATGAAAGAGGTAGAAAATTGCTGCTCAAGAGACTCAATTATTTTCAGTCAATGGAATTTTAGAATAATTTCTGTGATCTTTTCTTTACAGAAATTGTCTATAATACTTCCTTAATCAAATTCTTTCACTTTCCTTAGTATCTTGTTTTTCCATGTTTGACAGCTGTTCTGGTGGCACATTATTTATTGTTTAGCATAGAATTTGGCAGAGCCTAAGCACTTAACAAACTGTTCTTTGGCAAATGTATTAATTAATATTTGTTGGGGGAAAATTGAATGATTTGAAATTATTCTAAATAATAATTTGAATTTTCTGTACAACAAATAGAACAAACATATCCAACAGTGAAGGTAAATGCAAAATTAGATGTGTGGATCATATTCAAATAGACAGCACACCAACTCTCACCCCTATCCTTCAAAATAAGAAAAACTGACAAACTTGGTTCAGGAGAGCCCAGTTAGGAGAATGTGGCAGCCCGTGCACAGTGTCAGGTAGTCGTGCGAGCTTAAAGGAATAACAGTAATCAGGGCTGGTGTAAATATACGCATCAAAGAAGTACTGGGACTGCTAAGAAATGTGAAAGGTGAGGGTCATTATGTCTGTAGGTATATAATGCTGAATTCTGACCAACATTACAAGTTTTTATTTAGTGTTCATTACTGCAGGATTTCAAAGGTACAAACAATCCAGACTAGGTCCCATCAAAAAATGAACACCGTGGAACTTTTTGGTGTTGTTCATTTATATGAACCCATCAGCATGGCAATGGCAAACATAGCTCAGCACTGAATTGTAAAACCGTTTGGGTGCGAGGCAGCACACAGGACCCAGGTGTGCAGAATGGCTTTTCCATGGTGAACCAGGCAGGCATTGTACATAGGCTGCTTTAAGGCTTGCTTTTGCTAGAACTCCCTCAAAATGAGTTAAGACAGCACATGTTTAATGTATATCTCTGAAGCAACTCCCTAAAGTCTGTGCTAAACTGTCCCAAGGATGGAATGTAACCAGATCCCTTTTTATCATTCCCTTGTGTTTGCAACATTTTTTCCTTGTTATCTGTAAGAAGTAATCACTTAAAGTAAACCCAAGTATAATGAATGAGAACCTGATGTGATGTAATGCTGCTGGAAAGCAATAAAAGCCCATCCAGGCAAGGGTCAAGGCCCTTTCTCTCAGAGAGTGGCCATGGCATCTTTTTTGCTACGCAGAACTTCTGTAGTCCATGTAAAGTTGTTCGTCCCATCCCCAATACACAGACCTGCTGGCCCGAGTCTGCTTTATTCATTTGTTTTTATGTGATAGCCTCATTGGTATATAATTCACATGTTATGTAGCTCACCTCTTAAAGCATACAGTGCAATTTACAGTGCAATGGTTTTTAGTACAGTCACAGAGCTGTGCAATCATCACCACAGTCGATTTTAGAACATTTCATGATCCCCAGAAGGAACCTGTACCAAGTAGCAGTGTCTCACCATTTTACCCCCATGAAACTCTTTGCAGGCAGCCTTGGATCTACTTGGCTGTGTCTCAGCCCATCTGTGCTGCTGTAACAGATGACCATCGATTGGGTAGTTTATAAACAACAGAAATTTGTTTCTCATAGTTCTGGAGACTGGGAAGTCCAAGATCAAAGCACTGGCAGGTTTGGTGTCTAGTCAAGGCTACCTTCTGGTCCATAGATGGTGCCTTCTTACTGTGTGCTCACGTGGTGGAAGAGGAAAGGATTTCTCCAGATCTTTTGTAAGAGCATTAATCCTAAAGGCCTCAGTTTTTAATACCATCAATTTTCAGGTTTAGGGCACAATTAATTATTATTAACCATTATTTGGGGGCCACGCAAACATTCAGAGCATAGCAGCCTCTATAGACCTTATCCTTCTGCATATTCCTTCTAAATGGAATTATACAACATGTGGTCTCTTGGAACTGGGTTTTTTTCCTCTAGCGTGATATTTCCTGGGCTTATTCATCTATGTTGTAGAATGTTTGAGTACTGCATTGCTTTTTGTTGCCTAATAATATTGTATTGTCTGTCTGTACCATATTTCATTTGTCAATGATTCACATGTAGGTTGAATATTTTTGGAAAAGATTTTGTGTGCACAGATATTTTCATTTCTTTTGGGCACATACATATGACTGCAATTGCTGAGCCACGTAATAACTCTATGTTTCTTGGTTGGAAGAACTTTAGACCATTTTCCATTGTTGCTGCACCATTTTACACACGGTAAAAGACTAAGGAGGGATTTATTCTGTATATCCTCACCGATTCTTTTATTTTCTGTCTTATTGTTTAAGCCATGAATATTGGTGAAGTGATATTTTCATGTGGTTTTCATGGACAAATGATGTTTATAGCATACACCTTTTACCAGGATGAGGAAGTTTTTCTCTTATTTCTGATTGGTCAATAATTTATTTCTTTATCATGGGTGAATATTTAGCATGCATGATAATTTTGTGTATGTTGTAAATGATGTTTTTTATTCATGTGCATTGTTACTTTGATGATTTAAAATGTTAAATATCACATGAAAGCCAGGTTAGTTATAATATGTTATTCTTCTATAAGTCGTGCCAGTTTCTTCCTCATATTTAGAAGTTTTGATTTTATGTTCATTGAGCATGGTTATCCTATATTTAAAAAATTGATCTCTTCAGGTTTCTGTATCAGGAACATTGGGTCCTGCCCTGGCTGGTGGCTCTATTAGCTGGAGTGCTGTCTGGATAAGCCAAGGCTGTGGACTCCATCCCTGCTCAGGGCACATGCAAGAAGCAACCAGGCACTGTGAAAATAAGGGGGACAAAATGGATGTTTCTTTCTCTCCTTTCCTCTTTCTCTTTCAAATCAATCAATAAAACATTTTAAACAGAGAGTATTCTGTCCTAGTAAAATCTTTTTTCTTTTTCTTTTCTGTATTTATTAAGTTTGGGGCATCAGTCATGTTATGTGTGGTAGGCGATGCTGTGCTAAAAATCAGCCTTAAAATCTCAGTGGTTAGAAAAAGAGTCATTCATTTCTCACACATACATAGTAGCTCAGTTTGAGTCAAGGTGATCCCCCTGGGTCATCTATATTGTGTGTGATGACTAACAATTGAACCTTCATATCAATAAACAATTCAACAGTCACCACAGTCTGAAAAAGCTGAGATTGAAAGTTAAGCTAATTAAATGCCTTTCTCATGAAGTGGAACAGGCCATTTCTCCCCACATTTCTGTAGGCCATGCAGTCCTGTGACAGTATCAATCTTCAGGAGACTTGCTGTCCTTCCAGATTCCTGGAAAAAGAGGGAACCAGATATTAACGAGCAGGCACTGTGTACTCCATCGTCAGCCTTCCACCTGTAACTGAGAATTCATCTCCTCTCTTCTTCCCCTGCAGGAGGCAGGGAGACAAGTTAGATCCCCTTTCAGTGACTCCTGCTCGATGCAGGGACTCTGACTGATATCCTGTGGTCCTCCTCAGGACCTGATGTCACTCATTTGAAGCACTATGAAGAAACATAAGCAGAAAACAAGAAACAGCAAGTAAACTGTTTCCTCCCCACACTCAATACACAATCATGGAACAGTTACAGGACTGTGTTCTGTAAAGTCCCCACAACTGAGAGTGAAGAGAGACGAGGGTGTTGGTCTGAAGCAGGCCTCAGGGGGCTTCCTGGGTTCCTGATCCTGATTTGATGAGATGCTTTCTGCAGGGATCTCTCCTGCTCTCTGTATCTCACATTCAGACTCCTCTTCCATGACCTTCTCTGGCCACATGTTAAAGGTTATGCCAGTTCTGGGGGATAGTTCTGTCAGCCCATTCTCTGCCTGGGTTTGTTAAGAGATGAAGAATTATTTTGAATCTCTAATGATCCTAGTTTTTTTTTAGTCAAAACTGCCTTTGGCTGTACAGAACTTTCAAAAAGTTAGTCATTTTCTTATCTACTTGATTTCAGCAACAGTCATATATTTCTGTATTAAAACTGTATTAAAACTGCAAGCCAGTCTGGCTGTGACCACATTGTTCACAACAGAAGACTGACCTAGACTGATCTAGGAGGACCCAGACCCTCTTGCTGAGGTCAGTGTTGGTTGGACTGATGCTCACCTGACTCATTCAGCTGCACCCCTGTACCCTGACCTTTGTCCTTCACAACAACCAGTTCTAGGGGAGGAAGGAGAACCTCCTTCTCCTGCTGAACTTGATGGGAACTTGATGGCAGTTAAAGTGTCAAAGCTTTCAGCCCTTGCAGACATTTCCACAAGTCAGTGTGTGTGGTGCACAGGACATATAAAATGGCATTGTTCCAGTAAAAATGACACACAGTACATAAAGCAAAATGGGGTCACTCATGCCAAACAGGATGGCTGCTGCCCAGTCACGACACTTTGGTTAAGAGGAAGACTACCTAAGTCACGAGAGACACATCTGGCCAAGAGACATAAGCTAGGTATCTGCATGGTCAGAGCAGCCATGTCTGCAGAGCAGGACCACCCACAAGTAGGCTCCAGGGAAAATTCCTCACTTGCCATCATGGATGCCAAGACATTTGCCAATAATCCAGAAATCTGGATTACACCACTTTCAAGGAATAACTGAGCAGGCTTCAGACCACCGCTGAGATAGCCAAGCTCCACATACCAGGGCGCTACTCCCTTGGCTTTTGCCCAGCTGGATGAGGACTCGGTCTGGCCTGCTGCCCATTTGGCTCCAGAGATCCTGCCCCACAAGACCCTGACAACTCCCTGGCCCACTGTGCTGTCTCCCAGACCTGAAGACTGAGACTCTGGGACTCGGGTTCGTTATCTCCCATTGATTGCTGTGTGTATGTGCCTGTGTGTTAAATTTCTCTTAGATTGTTAGAGTGTGAGTAGGATATTAATGTATGTTGATGTTCTACCTTGAGTGAATTTGCATTCAGTAAAAGCTGAGTGAATAGCACAGTTACTGTATGTGACTTTGCTCTATTCCTTGGTCCCAGGCTGCTCAACAGGCAGCTAAGGGAACAGTTACAAGACAGACTTATGGGAAAGACTATGTCCCGAACATAGATTCCTGACAATGTGGTTCTTAGACTTTCCCAATGGGCAGAGTCCAAATTGTATTTGGAATGCGGAAATACGTGTCAGATTACACTATGAAAAGCATTAAAATAAATTTATGTATTTACATATTTTGTTTTTATTCTATTCATGTATACAAACATAGAGAATAATAAAATCAATTATATTGGTAAGAACTGTTAAAATCAGTGTGACACTGGAAGAGAAAAATGTGTGGCTTTTAGCATTATTTGAATCTGGAAAAAAAACAATTTAAGAGAATTAGAAAACTGCTCCCGATTTTCCTGTAATAAATGGGTTCATTCATCTAACTGTTTAGGAACAATACGAAAAGCACTTTGTGATGTATTTTAACCCAATATGTAAACATAACAGCTGGCACTCACGGGAACAATGTTGTTTCATACACTGAGCCCACTATGGGCATTGTTCATAGAAAGTTTACATTAGAAGGTCTGAACTGTGCCACCACACACAGGGCCTGCCTTCTTCCTGCCTGTGGTTCCTGGGTTTTCCCAGCCCTGAGCAGGTGGTGTTTGTGGAGCCAAAGGTTTTTGCTAAGCTTCTACCATCACTTCTATTACTGTGGGTTCCTGGAGAGCACAGAAGTACTTGGCTGAGTCGGCTAGTTGTAAGGAAGAGATGGTGAGGCTGATGAATTTGTTTTCCTTTTGAAAGTTCACAGAGTAGCGGCCCTCAATTGCACTTGCGTAGCTAGAGTACTGCTGAATAAGGAAAACCATCTCTCCACTGGGAGGCTGTTTATACCAATATAAATAATAATAACTCCATGTGATTTCATACTTGCAGTTCATTGTCACAGGTCCTCCTTCCTCCCCTGGTACTGTAGTCTGAGCTTGAGTGACTTTCTGAGTCCTGATGAAACCTGTAAAAAAAAAGAGAAAACAGGATTGCTCCTCTGAAACGTCTCAGGTGGGTTATGAGGAATATATGACTTTATGACCCAAGAACAAAGAGAAATGACATGGTGTTTCATTTCCTTGCCTCTATCCCTTTGAATACTCCCACCAGTTACAACTTTCAAATCCCATCCTTGTCTCTAAGTGGACACTGAAGCCCTATGTCTAGGGCCACACGTACTGAAGCTAAAGAAGAGCATGAGTGCCCACAGCAGGCCTGGACAGAGCATGGAGGGAAGTCTTCTGGGTGATGTCTCCCTTGTTCTCATTCTTGCCAGAGACCAGCCCTTCTCTGAGTGGGTGAGTGCTCAGATCTGGGTTAATGTATCTGCCCCTCAACAGGAAGTGAAGTTCATGAGTAGAAGGTTACATTTGCTCTATTCAGAGACTGACACATGTACTCTACCCCAAAACTGTGTTGCCTACATGATTTTCTGTAACAATACATTTGAAAATGGTTATTATATATCTGCAAGGTATATGTCATTTTTTTATGTTTTCATCGTTGAACTCTTGCTTGATACTATTGTGATCAGAGATTATATTCTGCATGATTTAAATCCTTTGAAATTTATTAAGGCTTGCTTTAATGGATTCACGCTTCTTCCTTCTTACAGGTTTATGGATATATAATTGACATACAATAAACTGCTCACTTTTAAAGTATAATTTTATGAGCTTTGATGTATGGATACCCCCCCTAAAGCCATCACCACAGTAAAGATGGTGAACATAGTCATCATTTCTAGAACTTCTTTGTGACCCTTTGTAAACAATCCCTATCACCAGTCCCAACCAATCACTAAACTGCTTTTGTCAGTTTGTATTTTCTAAAATTTTGATGTAAAATTTGTTTTTCAATAATTTATATCTACTGCATTGTACAAGAAGTTACTTCATCTCTTATTTCATTCATCATAATTATCTTGAGATTCAACAGAGTTCTTGCACATATCAACAGTTTCTTCTCTTTCATTGTTGGGTAGAATTTCATCCTGTATGTACTGCCATTGTTTCCAGACTGGGTCTGTTACAAATAAATCTATGAACATTCTGCACAAATCATTGTGTGTGCATATATTTCCTCTTCTCCTAGGGGCAAATAACTAAGAATGGAATATTTAAAAAATGTGGCATGTTTTATTGAACTTTTTAAAAAGATGTCAAACTATATCCAAAATCACAAATTGACTAATTGCATGTGAGAGTTCTAGTTGTTCCACATCTTTGGCAAATTTGGCACAGTCAGTCTTTCTCATTTCAGCCATTCAATGAGAATGTAGGGGCATCTCATGTAGTTAGTTTGTTTTTTTGTAATAGCTTATACTGTTGATCATCATTTTAAGTGTTAGTGTCTGCAATTTATTCATTTTTATGCTCTATTCAATCTCATTGTACAAATATACCACAGCTTATTGATCTATTCTCCTGTTGATAGTTTTTGGGTGAGAGCATTTGCTGATTTTAATCGTTTTTAAAATTTTCAAAAACAGTTGACATACAATATTATATTAGTTTCAGGTGTACACCCCAGTGATTAGATAAGTTACTAAGTGATTATCCTGATAAATCATACCCATGTGACACCATACATAGCTATTTGTCATTTAGTGCTTGCTCTGATGACTGTGGGGGTAGGTGCCCAGTACTCTGTTGACTTGGTCCAGCTTTCATCTCAGCTTCTCCCATTTCCCTGGATCAGATTTAGGATGTTCTCAGCACCCCTGCCTCTCCTCTCTGAGGCAGCCAAAACCTGACATGTTTCAAGGGAAACTCAGGGATACAATTTTCTGCTTCTTTCTCATTCTTAGCAGAAATATAGCAGTATTGCTACAGGATATTCAGCTGAAAATGGTTTCCTACTCCTTACTAAAAGATACAGGGTTCTTTCCTTGTTTGTTCTTTCTGCTACAATGGATCTTAACCTGTGTCCTATTGGGGAAGGGTGAGAGAATTTTCTGTCAGCTCTTCATACGATCCCCAACTTCTTTAGGTTTTTCCTTCATGTGCAAGACTGATCTAGGCAAGCTGAAGGGGTTTGTGCCTTCCTGCAATCACAGCTGGTCATGTCTCACAGACCCACATCTCTGGTGGGGCTCCCTCTGTCACCCACCCTGCTCCCAGTGATTTTAGTGAACAAGTGGCAAAGGTCTGTGAAGGCGACCCTACCAATGAGTGTGAATTCCCCTTGTGTCTGTTACTCTCTGGAGTTCTATGTTGTGATGAGAACCCTCCGTCACTCATTCTGAGTGTAATTCCTTCCTTCCTTCCTTCCTTCCTTCCTTCCTTCCTTCCTTCCTTCCCTCCTTCCTTCCCTCCTTCTAATTTCCCTTCTGCTTTTCTGCCAGTCAGCACCCCTTTCACCCAAGCTCTGCTAAAGTTGTACCAGTCCATGTGCCTGACTCTTCTTGGAGGAGCCTGTTTCTCATGGGAATCCAGTGTCCTTGTTTGTCCTGTGACGTCAGGTCTCTCTTAGGTTAAAGCAAAGTTATGAGTTTGCTGCTTGTCTAGATTTACTTGTTCAGGTGGAAGGAAGCCATGCCATTTCACACTTTATATATCCCGGTAGGTTTGGAGCTGTGTTCATTTTTCATTGTATGTAAAATTGAGGTACTTCTATCAGGAATGCAGGCTATTTGCCAGCTCTGTGAACTGTAAGAGTATTGAAAAACACTATATAATTGTAAATCACACTTCATAATTGAAATACTTTACTCCTAGTAAGAGGGAGGGCATTGTTTTATTGTTTGCTGTTTGTGTTTGACTTCTATTGGTCACTAAGTCCCATTTTTGAAAGAATTAGTTTCATCCAAGGAAGGTTTCATTGGATTAATAGTCAGTCAGTCACAAGTTCAGGTAAGCATCTGGACATACAACTGGCATCCTGAGTTGAAGGGCATTGTTGCAGTCTCTAGAGTGTATCTGGTGAGTCAGAAGCACAGGTAACAATCTAGGCTTGGAATGGCTATCTGAAGTGGAATAGAGGTAGTTTTGTAGGACTGTGCCCTAAACTTGTGGTATCTGGTGCTATCTCCAGGTGGATAATGTCAAGTTGAGTTGACTTGCAAGACACGGACTATTGTTTGAAGAATTACTTGGTCTACAAGAAAAGCCTCTGTCCCACCCCTGCATACACATGCAAAATTGGGTCCAGTATTTCAAAAGAACTCTTATCCAAAATATTGAATCGAGCAGGTATAACATCTGGAATTATGAAGTATATTGTCAAATACTGTCCTTCATATAATGTTCTTTTATGGCGTACTCCATGGGAAGAAGTGTGATGCTATCTGAAGAGCGTGGCCTTCACACGTGGTCCTGTGTGGTGTCTGAACCAGCTGTGACCAAGTGCTTCCCAGAATAGACTCAACAGCTCCCTTTTCAGATCTTATCTTACTCACTTCAACCACTAGCTGCTAACAGATGTCTAGGTAAGGTTTGTAAATCTTCTGTTAGAATGTGGAAATACACTATTGTTTCAGGCTGAGTTATGTTAGTTACTTTGTTTGTTTGTGAAGCTCATCTGTCTTTTTCTTTCCTGGGCTGTCTCAGACATCAGAAATATGTTGCTGAATCTTCTAGCTGTGATGGTGATGTGATGAGCTTGACAGAATTAGTTCTTTTTCTGGCAGTTCACAGAATATTGACTGTGTGTGGCACTGGTTTCTCTACTTTTGTGCTAAAAATCAGGAAAATCACTTCATCACTGGGAAGTCTTTTGTACCAATGCCGTACATGATACTTTGCACCAATATCATACATAACATCCAACCTTTGTGTTGATTAAATCGTCTGGTTCCACAATCTCACCTTCCTGCCTAGATGCTGTTGGATGAGATTTAATGACCTTCTGAAATCTTCTAGATCCTGTTGACATAACAAATGAAGAGATTAAACCCTAGAGCTGAGCTTAAGAAGATTTTCTAGAACTTCTAGGCAGAAATTAAATTTTATGTAAGGAAGGAAGACTCGAAATCTGGTTCTTTCCCCCTTCTTTCTCATTTTCTTGGATTGTAGTCACACACAGTTGGCATTGTTCATCCCCTCAGCCCTTCCCCACCATCTCCCCTGAATCTGGGTGTCCTCAGTCCCATTAGCAACAACCGTTTCTATCAGGAAAGACAGAGGCCATCAGTGCCCATAATATATTGAGAAGAGTTACTTTGGCACCTCCGTCTCTAAGACAAAGTTCCTGCTCTGGGTTTGGGACCAGTTTCACTCAGTTGTGTAAAGCTGCACTTAGTGTTGCAGGAGACTGGCAGTGCAGGTCTCTCAGAGGAGGAGATTGTTGTGGTGGGGTGGGTGGGCCAGTCATCAGGTAATGTCCTGCTCAGAATTGCCTAGACTATGTGGAGCCATTGGATTTGCTTAAGTTAGCTTTTCCTCCTAATCATAGTTGTTCAATTATTTTTCAGAAATGTTGTCCGTGTCAGTTTATCACAAGATACAGATTTGCATTAAGAAAACATCCTAAGTGCCCATCAATAAATGAGTGGATGAAAAGACTGTGGTACATTTACACAATGGAATACCACTCAGCAGAAAGAAAGAAGGAGCTCCTGCCCTGTGGACAGCATGGATGGAACTGGAGAGCATTACGCTGAGTGAAATAAGCCAGGCAGTGAAAGAAAAATACCATATGATCTCACCTATAAGTCAAACCCAAGTAACAAAACAAACAATCAAAATATAACCAGATACATTGAAATAAAAGACAAACTGACAGTAACCAAAAGGAAGAAGGAAAAGGGATAATGGGGATAATAGGGAAAGGTCCATCAAGGAACATGTACAAAGGACACATGGATAACATCAAAGAGGGAAGATTTGAGGATGGGAAGAGGTGATGGGTGGGGCAGGGTTCCATGATGGAGGAAAATGGAGACAACTGTACTTGAACAACATTAAAAAATAAATCAAAGATAAAGAAGAGGGGGAAAAAGTAAACAGTTCCAATGTCTTTCTTCCCAAAGGAAGAAAAGATAATTTAAATTAAAATGCAGGTAGGACTCTGCATCCTTATAGAGAAATAGATATAAATTCTCACACAAAACATTTCATGGTAACACTGGAAACCCTGTGTTCTTTTCTGTCTCTCTTCCCTCAGAATATGTTTTCAAACACTTACCTCTAAAGTCCACTCCTTTTTCTGATTATTTAGACTTCATGTTATGATCTAGATAACATTTCACTTGGGCAAAACAAAATTTCCTCTCTGTTTAGTTTTTTTTGCCCTGGACTCAACTATACCATGATGAGATATTGTTTCCCACAACTCAGGTTCACCAGCCAGTCTTTTAGATTAGGAGAACATTACCCACATTCTCTGCTCTCACCTCCAGTCTGTCATGCTGCCCAAGGAAAAGAAAAAATCTTGGAGCCACCACATCAGGTGGATCACCTCCCACAATGTTATGAAGAAGAGAGCATAGGCCCTCCTGAAATGAGAACTTATGGCTTTTAATAAAAATACTGCCTACAATTCACTGAACACTGATGTTCTAGCAACTTCATGGATTTACTCTAATTTAGGAGAGGGAACCTGGATCACTACCCAGTACTTATTGTTATCTTCCCTAACCTTCTGCTTCTCCTTTTTAAAAAAAATTTTAAAATTCAAATTAAAACTGAATTTCTTAATTATTAACTTAAAAGAACTATTACAGATTATCACAAGATGTAGAACCTAAACATTTTTATCCACCTTTTTATTTTTTATTTATCTACATTTTTTCTGAACCTTTTCTACTATGTTTTATCCTGGGAGTATAATAGTTTTAAACTCATGTTTTCTTGTGGTTCAAGTACAGTTGTCTCCATTTCACCCCCATCGCCCCCCTCTGCCCCACCCATTCCCACCTCCCTCCCTCCATTCTATCTCTCTTTGGCTTTGTCCATGTGCCCTTTATATATGTTTCTTGATGACCCTTCCTCTTTTTCCACCTTATTTTTAAATAGAGTTTATTGGATAAGTTATATGAAATAATAAGATCACATTTCAGATTTAACATTTAAAATGTTTGACAAATTTTCCCTGACTGCTGTGGCTCAGTGGGTTGGGCATCACCCTACACACATGACAGGTCTCTGGTTCACTCCCAGTCAGGGCACACACCTGAGTTGCAGGCCAGGTTGCAAGTCAGGGGCATGTGAGAAGGAACCAATAGATGTTTTTTTCTCACATATTGATGTTTCTGTTCCTCTTTTTTGCCTCCCTCCTTTCTCTGTAAAAATGAATACAAATTCAGTCTTTAAAAAAAAATAAATAAAGTATTTGATGTAGCATATACCCATGTAACTGTGACATGGATTGATGTGAAAATTGTATCACTGTAAGGTTTTCTTGTGATCCATCACATTCCATGTCTCCTCTCCACCCAACCCCTGGCAACCATTACCTGACTGGTGTTGCCCATAGAATACATGGGACCCTTCAAAGTTTTATTTATATAAATTATTTAGTACCTACCCTTTGTGTCTAGCTTCTTTCTTTCAGGATGTTTGAAAATGTATCCATATTAATAGATGAACAAGTAGGATATTTTTGTTACTGAGTAGTAGTGAATATTATGAATACACCAGTTTCATGATTCATTTCTGGAATTTTTCGTCTGCCATGACCAGTCTGCTAGTGAGCACATCAATGAGTTTTTCTCTTTATTTCCATTATCCCTACCCCCCCCCCCTTTTTGGTGTGGTTTTCATTTCTGTGCTGAGATTCCTGCTTATTTATGTAAAAATATTTATCTTAAATTTTTGAATATATTGTATTTAGTTTTACACATATGTATTTGTTACAGGTGCTTTCAAATAGTTGTCTGCTAAATTATATAAGTTGAGCCATCCCAGAGTCAGTTTCTATGTGCTTTTTTTTTTTACTGTGAATCATATTTTCCTAAGAATTTTTGGTTGCATAATAAAGACTATGGTTCCATTTGTGAATTTTAACTTCACTAATAAATAAGGAATATATTTTCCCTTCGTCATTCTACATTCTTTTAAATGAGTTAATCAGTCAACACTTATTGAGCACTTGCTACATGTCGGTGTTGTGCTGGGTTTCATGTGGGGGACCTGTGAGGCATGATCTGAAAATCAGTCAATAAGTGCAGTGAGAAGGGAAGTGGAGGTCAATTTAAAAATGCAAATACTTTTCAAATATGTTTCTCCCCAACACACATTGGATACTGGAAAAATATTGCTAGCCACCCCTCCAGGTAAGTGACACTCCTATATACCATGTTAAATGCAGTTACTCAACAATGTAACAGACATAGGACTTATTTCTGTTGTTTTATTTTCTCATGGCTTCCTCACAGCCAGCTGTGGATATCTTGCAAAAAAGAGAGAGGTTATTTTCATTTTTAGGCAGGAATACATCCACAAAAGTGGTTTCCATGTGTAGCTTAAGTCATATCATAATTCATTCTGGTATTTGAAACTGAAATTTATGTAATTCATACCTGATTGTAAACCACACCCATACAATTGCATAATTATCTACACAGCATTTATATAATTATCAAGAAAATAATATTGAATTCAATTTGACCTTAAAATATGGCTGAGTTTTTGCATTTGATATGATAACAAATGAATTTCCCTAAAATCTCTCTCTTTTTTAAGGATGAGCCTTCCAGTAGGTTCCCCACAGGAGCCCTGTGCTAGGAGAGCATGTGTGGCCCTGTGTCAGGTTAGAGCACAGCCTTTGGAGGCCTGGGCTTCACTGTGCTCCTCCTCCACAGAAGTAGGTGCCTGAGTGACTGAGCTGGGAGCCCGTGATGCTCAGGGAGCTATGCTTCATTTCTTTATCCAATGTGGCTGCTATTTTGTCACGAATCTCTTTTCCTTCTCTTAATAACAACATCAGTAAGATGGGTCCTTCACCAGGCTTCTGCCAGTACCAGTGTAAGGAATATAAAGTCTTTGAGGAACTGCACTTGATGGTAACATTTTCACCCTCTTGGATGATCAACGACTGAGGACTCTGCTGCACTTCTTGGCTTCTCACACCTGATCAGAAAACAATTGAAGGACACAGGAAACCCTCAGGAGATGCTTAGTCTGAAAACATAAACATCACTCCTTAATTATAGAACACGAAAGGTTCTCATAAGGGCCCTCCCAAGTCAGGACATCCCAATTTCTGCTTTCAGGGTGCTACCACCAAGAGAAGCCTCTCTTAGGCTAAACCGTGTACTCACAAGCCAGTTGCCACAGCAGAGCACCTGAAAGCACTTTCAGGAGAGTCTCCATCCCTTGGTTCCTCAGGAAATCCAGTGGACCAGGTCAGATTCTGAATGGGCTTCCTCAGCAGGAGTTCCTTTGAGCTCAGAGCAAGGTCTGCGGCATGTGTTTGTAGTATATTGAAACTCAGGCGGACAACCAATGAGAGAGATATTGCAGCATTTCATCCTTTACAGAGAGCAGTGTACATCCAGAATACTTTTAACACAGTGCCCTCCTCTGGCCAGGCTAAGAAATGATGAAAATGTGGATTTGGGTTTTCTTGAATAAATTTATTTCCAGTGAGTCTTTTCTGTTGTTGTTTAGGGGTTAGGATAAGAGAAACCTATTAGTAGTCTCTGTTAGAGAGAAAATTACTCCAGGATTAAGAGAAAACAAAAATCAAGGAAAAATTAAATATAAAATTATATGTATAAATACATATGCACGAATCCAAGCACTCATATTTCAAATAGAAACATTTTGTTAAACTATTTGGATCTTCATTTTCAATGCTCCTTAGTACCTTTTAAATAATGTACAAGTATTCTTATAATGGTTCATAATTATTTTTGCAAAGTGGTATCTGCATTTTGCTGTATTCTTAAGTTTTCTGTTGCCCATTTTGAGTATATAGTCCAGCCGTTCTGAATTAGTTTAATGGCATTCTCCTAAACTAAATCTTTATATTATACCTTTGTATATTTTGTTTCTCTTTCTCTATAATACGTTTTTCCCTCTGCCTGTTTTTGATTAACTTCTTTATGAGTCCTTATCTAGATATCACCTCTTTTACGTGGCCTTCCCTCATATTCTGTATACAGCTTGGATGCCTCTGTTAGGTGGTCAGAGTTTGCTTTTCTCCTGTGATAGTTTCCATGACACTGTTCTGTTATGTATTCCACAGTATCACGTGCTTCCCGAGGGCAGGGACCATATCTATTTCCTTCAAGCTGAATCTCTTGTATTTGAGCTTGAGACACATATTAGGGGTCAAGTGAAACAATAATTAGAAGTACCTCCCGTAAATAGAGAACACATTTGGGAACTCACAAAGACTGTGATTGCTCATTTGTCAAGTTGATATCATGGCTACTTTGCATTGTCGGTTGGAGAAATTTATATGCTCATACTTGTGGACAGACTTTGGGGCTATTACAAATAAGTCTTCTCTGAACATTCTTTACAAGTTGTGGGAAGCACCTAAGAATGGAATGCTTTTAAAAGATAGTATGCTTTATTAAACTTTAAAAATATTTTATTTATTTATTTTTAGAGAGAGGGGAAGGGAACGAGAAAGAGAGAGAGAGAAACATCAGTGTGTGGTTGCCTCTCATGAGTTCCCAACTGGGGACCTGGCCTGCAACCCAGGCATGTGCCCTGACTGGGAATTGAACCAGCAACCCTTTGCTTTTCAGGTCTGTGCTCAATCCACCGAGCTACACCAGCCATGGCTTACTAAACTTTTTAAAAAGCTGCAAACAATACTCAAAATCACTGATTTGGTATACTGTACATACTCACAGCAGTGTGAGAGAGTTCTATTTGTCTCACATCCTTGGAAAGCCTTGGTGTGGTCAGTCTTTTTAATTTTAGACATTTCAATGAGGATGCAGGGGCATCTTGAAATGTAATTTGCTTTTCTATAATAGCTTATAAAGTTGATCATCCTTTTTAATTTTAGTAGCTATAATTTAGTCATTTTAATGCCTTTTTGTAAGAATATACACCAATTTATTTGTCTATTCTCCTGTTGACTGATATTGGGTTGGAATTTTTCACTGTGCTTTTAGTATTGTTTTATTTTTCTACTACAGTTGACATACAATTTTATATTTGTTTTGGGAGTGCAGCTCACTAATTAGACATTATATGAGGTGAGTACAGAAAAAGTCCAGCCATTGTTAATATAACCAGAATGGTTTGTGAGGCATAGATGTAATCTGGCAGCCAAGGAGAGTGGACTGGAATGCACATATGTGAACAATGATGCCTTCACTGTAGTCAGTGGGGACAGCAGATGCCTGTTCCTTGAGCATGTGCACTGTGGGTGGTCACATTCAAAATCACTGAGCAAGTAGAGCAATGAACCTGCATAAAATTTTGTGTTAAGGTTGAACATTCCCTCATTGAAACTGTCTGAATGATTCAGAAGACTATTAGGGACAATGCAATTAATTCAGTGCAAATAAAATTATGGAATAAAAGTTTCAAAGGTAGTCAAGAATTTATTGATAAAGATCCACATTCTAGAAGGCCAGCAACAAGCAGAACACCTGAGAATGTGGAAGGTGCAAGGGCTGCAATCAACAAGACTGGTGACTAACTGTGTGAGAACTAGAATCTGATCTGGGGATTCCAAAAGTGCTGTGTCAGAGATTTTGATGTAGGATCTTCACATGAAATGTGTCCTGGCAAAATTCATTGCTTGCCTTCTTCTAGGAGAGCAGATGGAACATCGTGCTGTAATTGGGAGAAATGTTTGAGGTCTCCAGGTGCCTACTTTGAAGGGGACTATAGTGTCATTGTCTTATGTACAATGTTTCTTGTATTTTGTATCTTCTTTAATAAATGTCTTTATTTTTCATACTTATGACTGAATACTTACAGGACAGGTCTGGAATAACTTACCAAGTAATTGTTTCCATAAATGTCATACCCATGTGACAGCATACATAGCTATATTTTGTCATTTAGTGCTTGTTCTGATGACTGTGTGGTTAGGTGCCCAGTACTCTGTTGACTTGGTCCAGTTTTCATCTCAGTTTCTTCCATGTACCTGGATCTCAGATTTAGGATTTTCTCAGCAATCGTGCCTCTCCTCCAAGGCAGGGAAACCCTGTCATGTTTCTTGGTGGGATTCCGGGGATCGAATTTTCTGCCTTTCCTCAGTCATATCAGAATTATGCCAGTATTGCTGCAGGGCATTCGACTGAGAATGGTGTCCTGCCCATGACCCAAAGGTAGTGGGTTTTTTCCTTGTCACTTTTCTCTTCTGCAATGGACCTTCACCTGTGCCCTGTGTGGGAGGGGTGACAGAATTTGCTGTCAGCTCTTTATAAGATCCCTAACTTATTTAGGTTTTTTCTTCCTGTGAGATACTGATCTAGGCAAGCTGGAGGGATTTGTGCCATCCTGCAGTCACAGCTGGTCATGTCTCACAGACCTACATCTCTGGTGGGGCTTCTTTTACCCACTCTGCTGCCAGTGATTTTAGTGAAAAAGTGGTAAAGGTGTGTGAAGATGGCCCTACTAATGAGTACATATTCCCTTTGTGTCTGTTACTCTGAGCAATTCTATATTGTCATAAGAAACCTCACTCACTTATTCTTCCTCATTTGCTTTCATTTTTTCTTCCTTCCTTTCTTTCTTTCCTCTTTCCTCCCTTCCCTCTTTTCCTCCCTTTTTTCCTTCCTTTCTTTCTCTAGCTGATTTCCTGTCTACTTGTCTGGCAGCCAGTACCTCTTTCACTCATGCTCTGATAAATTTGTGCTTGTCTCTCCTTGGAGGAGCCTGTTTCTCATGGGAATCCAGCCTCCTTGTTTGTCCTGTGATCTCAAGTCTCTGTTAGGTTAAAGCAAAGTTATAAATTTGCTGCTTGTCTAGTTTACATGTTAAGGTGGAAGGAAGTTATGCTCTTTCACATCTTATATATCCTAGTAGGATTGGAGCTCTGTTCCTCTTTCATTGTATATATCATTGATGTACTGCTATCAGGCATGAAGGATCTTTGTCAGCTTTCTCTGTGAGCCTTAAGAATCATTGCAAAACATAGTATAATTGTAAATCACACTTCATAATTAAAACACCTTATTCCTGGTCAGTAAAAGGGAGGGAACTGTTTTGCATTTTGCTTGTTGTATTTTGACTTCTATTGGTCATCCCACATTCATTTTAAAAAACAGACTCATCCCATTTCTCATTTTTTCCTTCATAGTTGGGATCTTCTCTTTCAGATTTAAATTTATCTTTACAGGTCTGGAAAAAATTGTGGCTTGAAGAATACATAATTTTCATAATTTTAACACACCACATTAGCAAAATCAAAGACAAAAACACATGATCATATCAATAGATGCAGAAAAAACATTTGATAATGTACAGCACCCATTTATGGTAAAAACACTCAGCAAAGTGAGAATAAAGGGAGCATTCCTCAACATAATAAAGACCATAAATGAGAGACCTATAGCCAACATCATGCTCAATGGGCAAACACTGAAAGCTTTTCCACTAAGATCAGGAACAAGGCAAGGCTGTCCACTTTCACCACTTCTATTCGATATAGTATTGGAAGTTTTAGCCATAGCAATCAGACAAGGAAATAAAATAAAAGACGTCCAAATTGGAAAGCAAGAAACAAAAGTGCCATTGTTTGCAGATGACATGATAGTATACATAGAAAATTCTATAGACTGCACCCCAAAACTGCTCAATGTAAAAAATAAATTTGGCAAAACAGCGGGATATCAAGTCAATACTAAGAAATCAAAGGCATTTCTGTATACCAACAATGAAACAGCAGAAGCAGAAATCAAGAAAAAAAATCCCATTTGATGTAGCAAAAAGTAAAAAATAAAATACCTAAAAATACACCTAACCAAGGAGGTAAAAGACCTGTATGCAGAAAACTACACAACACTGAAGAAAGAAATCAAGGAAGACACAAACAAATGGAAACATATACCATGTCCATGGATTGGAAGAATTAACATCATCAAAATGTCCATACTACCCAAAGCAATTTACAGATTCAATGCAATACCTATTAAAGTACCAATGGCATATTTCACAGACATAAAACAAATACTTCTAAAAGTTATATGGAACCATAAACAACTCCAAATAGCTGCTGCAATTTTGAGAAAGAAGAAAAAAGAAGCAGGGATCACAATACCTGGTATCAAACTGTATTACAAGCCCACTGTAATCAAAACAGCCTGATACTGGCAGAAAAACAGGCACATGGACCAGTGGAACAGAACAGAGAGCCCAGAAATAAACTCTAGTCTCTATGGTCAATTAATATTTGACAGAGGGGGCCGCAACATAAAATGGAGTAAACATAGCCTCTTCAAAAAATTGTATTGAGAGAACTGAACAGCTACGTGCAAAAAAATGAAACTTGAGCACCAACTTACACCATACAACAAAATAAATTCAAGGTGGATAAAAGATTTAAGTATAAACTTTAATGCCATCAAAGTCCTAGAGGAGAACATAGGCAGGAAAACCTCAGATATTTCACTCAGCAACATTTTTACTGATATGTCCCCTAGAGCAAGTGACATAAAGGAAAAAATAAACAAATGGGATCTCATCAAAATAAAAACCTTCTGCACAGCTAAAGAAAACAGTATTAAAATAAAAAGAGAACCAAACTGTATGGGAAAGCATATTTGCCAATGATACCTCAGACAAGAGTTTAATCTCCAAAATATACAAAGAACTTACATGACTCCACTGTAAGAAGACACAAAATAAGTACTCTCATTAAGTACTCTCAATAAGTACTCAAGCAACCCAATGAAGAAATGGGCAAAGGACTTGAACAGACACTTCTCCAAGGAGGACATACAAAGGATCCAGAGACACATGAAAAGATACTCAATATCTTCAGAGAGATGCAAATTAAAACCACAATGAGATACTACTTTATACCAGTCAGAATGGCCATCATAAACAAAGCAACAAACAACAAATGTTGCAGAGGTTGTGGAGAAAAGGGAAACCATTGCACTGTTGGTGGGATTGCAGACTGATACAACCACTATGGAAAACAGTATGGCTTTTCTCAGAAAACTGAAAATGGACCTGCCTTTTGACCCAGCAATTCCACTGCTAGGACTATATCCTAAGAACCCTGAAACACCAATCCAAAAGAACCTATGCACTCCAATGTTCATAGTAGCACAATTTACAATAGCCAAGAGTTGGAAGCAACCTAGGTGCCCATCAGTCAATGAATGCATCAAAAATCTATGGTACATTTACACAATGGAATTCTATGCAGTAGAAAGAAAGAAGGAGCTCCTACCTTTTATGACAGCATGGATGGAACTGGAGAGCATTATGCTAAGTGAAATAAGCCAGGTGGTGAAAGACAAATACCACATAATCTCACCTTTAACAGGAATCTAAACAACAAAACAATCAAAAAATCAAAATATAACCAAAGACACTGAAAGAGAGAACAGGCTGACAGTGTCCAGAGGGGAGAGAGGAGAAAATTTCAGGGGAAAAGGAGAAGGCTTTACAGGAACAAGTATAAAAGACACATGGACAAAAACTAGGGGCTGTGGAAATGGGAGGGAGATGGGGAGGGCTGGGTAGGTGGGCTGGGATGGGAGTAAAAGACAGAAAGCTGTACTTGAACAACAACTCAAATTAAAAATTTAAAAAAAAAAGAACTTTAGTGTGATTATTTTTCTTCCATTTATCCCATAAATAAAAACATAGAACCAGTGCTCAGTACATGTTTCAGGTTAATGGAATCATATAGCCATTGAACTATAAGGAAAAAGGTTTCATCTGGTTCTAACCTGTATTTCACAAATAAAGAAATTGGACTGACTAACACAACTGCCAAAGGTATTACCAGTTGACAGTGGTAGTAAGACTATAAATGGTCAAGATATCTTTTATTAGTTAACAAACTAATTAAGGCTCGTTTGTAGGAATGGGAATCTCATGTAGGTAACTGTCCAGCCAGGTCACTTAAGTCTGAAACAATATTCATGGACTATTGTACAAAAAATGAAGCACATGTTTGCTGGTACTTGAAGGACCACAAACACTGACTGATAAAATTTGTGTTAGAACCCTGGTTCCCTATCCCAAATGCATTTCCTCCCCCCAAATAGAGGGAAAACAGAGTAACTTCATTCCAGGGATTAGTGGGAACAAAGCTTCACCAGCGATTGCTGCCTTGGTTGCAGAAGAACCTCTCTCTCAGAGTGAACAATGAGCATGGTTAGACTCCTGGACACCCTGAGGCTCAGGGAACATTCTCAATTCATTTGGAGGACTTGCTAATGTGTTAGTCTTCCTTACTGCTCAGCTTAGTCACCAACACTAATGTGCACCCTCTCTCACTGCCATGTGTGAATGGAAGCAAGTCTGTGTGTGTGTGCAAGTCTGAGACCCCAAAGTGGGGTTAGTGTCACCCCAGCTGCAGGTTTGAGTACAGGCTGCAGGTGCCTGCAGAGCACTGTGCACTTGCTGCACAGAGGTACAAGGCCGCGTCTCCAGGGTGCGAGTGCTCGATGTGCAGAGAGAGGTGTTTGGCACTTTTATTGTGGAAGGCTGTGAATCTTCCATCTTCCTTTTTCTCTGCAACTGAATTTATTGATATCAGGAGTGTAGGACCTTTGGCACGGTATTTTTTGTACCATGCAAAGTAAGTAAACAAAGTATTATTGTAGTCACAGTCCAGAATAGAAGTTCCTCCTTGCACACTCAGGGATGAATTCTGCTTCACCTGTTGCTGCTCACCCTTCTGCTGTTGACTATTCACCCCTGTGTGGAAGGAGAATATCAGATTTTAAATTTAATCCTTAAAGTCCCAACAGAAAATCATCCATCACAAGCCAGAAAGGAAAAAAAAGAGCAAAACTCCCTGCCTATCTCATCTCTCAATCATGTAGTATCCCCTGAAGTTTTTCTACTGTATTCAAACCTCCCACCCCAAACTCACAGTGTGGCTGAAGACAGGAAAGCAACAACAAAAACCCCAGGAGCCTGACCATTTCTTCTGGGAAGACTGGTGGTCCTGTCTCCTGCCCAGGCAGCTGTCAATCTGACTTCAGCTTCCTCCACCTCATTCATAGCCTTCCACAGAGCCTTCCACTTGACGTCTGAACAGCCAGCCCTGTTTTTAGCTGAAGTCATTCATCTTTATGAAAGGAAGCACTGCCCCGTTTAGTCCACATGCAGCAAATTTCTGAAAATGGGTTTCTGTGTTTCCAGAAGTTCAATTTGTAATTCCTTCCCCAGGATAACAAGTAAAAATAAGAGACATTACAAGGAGGAAAGTTTTTCAGCAATCCATAATTCAAGTTTTATATATATTTATTTATTCCAGATAGAAAATGATAGCTGAGAATGTGGAATATTATACAAAATCAAATGATTTCATCAACTGCCATACTTAGGCAGACACTTTATTTTAAAATACTAAGAAGAATGGTGTTTTGAGGCAGATACATTGGGCATGATGTTATATTTAATGCATTGGTTGCAAATTTAGAACACAAGGAGTTTGGTAGCTTTAGCTTTAATGTAATTGTATTCTAATGTGGTCTTCACAGTCCACATTTCTTCTAATTAAATAAATTCCACGAGGTTCATGTGTGATACAAATCCAAATCCATTGGGATTTCTTAAAAATCCCAATCCACACAACAAAGAGTGTCCTCTGTGACAGATTATTCTCTGTAATAGATCAGCTTCTGAACGAGGTGATCTCTCCTGGAAGGTGGATGAAATCATGCAGTATGTATGTATTCTCAATTAGAAAAAAGTGACACAGCCTTGTGAAGTCTACAGACATCATGAGTCCGTGACCTTTAAAGGTGCTACATAAATAATGCCCCACGGCTACGATTTTCTTACTTTCACTCTGGTTTCATATCTGGTCTATGTCTCCACAGTTTCATCCCATGGAAGAGGCAAGAAGAGTCTATCGTGCTTACAGTGCTAACTCAGTGGGGTGACTAGCGACTGCAGGTTAGGTTGAATGGAATATAACTTTCTGGAAGTTATTTGAACAAAGACACAGAGCACAGACTGAAATAATTTGGGGTATAAATTGTGAAGAAATGTTTCTTATTTTTATCTGAATAACAATGCATCATTCTGGGGAGCCCCAGTGTTATCGAGCCCACATTAACTGTTCAGCCTAGACAAGCTGAGCTGTCCCTGTTGTACATTACACACACGTGTGCGCTTTCTCTCGGCTGGACCACCCTTTCTGCTCCCCTTCGTCCTTCACCCTGAGCGACTCGTGTTCATCTGCTGGGTATCAAGATGAGCTGTCCCACATCCAGGAAGCTTTCTCTGACTGACACCTATTGATTTCATAATAGCCTTTGCTCTCCCAGTAAAACTGGGTGATTTAAAAGTATGTGCTCCACACTAGACTACCTATTCCACAAGTGAAGTGACTTGTATTTATTCAAAGCTCCCTATCGAGTTTCGAACAGGTTCTTTGTAAACATCTGTAGAATGATTGAATGAGAAAAACTTGTGAGTAGAGGTGGACGAGAGCTATTGTCCTCATGCAGACGAGGATCCTAATGTGAGGTGGAAAGAACATGACTAGCTCACGGTGAGACAGCACACTGAAGGACTGGGAATTTGCTTTTTTCCGATGGCATTTCTAAACATAACAAAGAGGGAAGTGATGTAAATACATACATTTGAATATAAATAAAATGAATGATCAAATGCACTGAAGAAAGTTGAACAGGACACGAAATGAAGGACTGTAACAGGGTGCAACCAGGGCCCCCCCAAATGGAGGATGTGTAACAGGGTCCAGAACTCAGGGTGTCCAGGAAATACTGAAAATATGTAGCTGTTCTTACCCCCACAAGTGTGAACTGGGGGATGGGACACATGGAACATGGAGCAGGCCCCTGAGACTTATTTTGCATTTGATCGGTTTTACAAATAACTGCAAACACGGTTATTTAACATATCTGTAACTTTTGGCTGACTTCATAGATCTGTTTAGTAGCTGTGGCCATGCTTTGAGCCAGGAAAATGGGAGTGGCTTTGACCCTTGAGGTAACTGGGAGGTAGCTCTCCCTGGTCCCAGTGCCTGAGTGAGAGCTTGGAGATGGTTGGGTGCACACGACATGACACACCTGCTGGAACTTACTATGGCAGCCCAGAAAAGCTGGAAAAATACGTGGTTGCTGGTAGGTGTAGCCGATTGTGGGTGGACTCAGAAATGGGACTGCAGAGGAAGATTCACGCAGGCATTTAAAACCAGGCATGGCAGGATCTTTGTGGTTTTGGAGGCTAACCCTGCAGTTTTGGGGCCTAACTCTGTGGTTCTGGGGCTCCCTTAATCACGTGGCTTAGTAATTAGGAGAGCAAGATGTAGCAGCGATGCAGAGCTCTGTCTTAGCATTTGGGAGAGTGCAGAAAAGAAATTGCGGGAAGGAAAGGGTGAAAGGACTCCTGCTGCTGGGCCATGAAAAGGTGCTATGTGGGTTTGGATTAAGAACTGGAGATCCTGGTGACAGAGCTGATGGTGCCAGGATGGTGCTGGTGACTCCTTATGGAGTCTTTACTGTATCTGGGGAAGAAAGTTTGGTAACTTGAAACAACAGCAAATCCTTCAGGAAGGGGAGTCACTAAGAATCAGGTTGTTGGGTTCAGATTCAGTACTGCATGACATTAGAAGAGAAGGAATTCAAGGATTCTCTTCTAGGGAAGAAGCATTGGACAAGCTAGAGCTTTAAAGTGTTTATGATTTGACCAATATGAAGTGCACATAAAAGGAAAATTTGAGGGAGTGGAATACCCTGAAAAGTAATTCAAGGCCTTGAAGTGTGTATGCGTCAAGAAGAAGAATAAACTGACTGGAATAGAGGCATATTTTGGGAAGAAGGAGAGCATCTTTAAATTGGTACAGGTTGAGCAGATGGAGAAAATTTAGATTTGTTAAGTAAAGTTTTTTGCAGTCAAAAGAGATGCCCACTCCTCTACAGAGATTGGAATTTTGTAAATGTGATCTACCTCACCATTATTTTAAAAGATAAGGTGACATCTTCTATTTTATGAATGTATTACTCAAGCACCCATCTGTTCTTACTAGCAATCAATAAGGTTCACCTTAAAGTCTTTTGCTATTTCTCTATTCAGTTTTCAAAGAATCTCTATTTTAATTTTGTTCTTCCCCCAAATAGACCCCGAGGACTCAAGTGAAGTTAGTTTATATAGGAATAGATCTTAGGGAGCAAGAGTCAGAAAATGCATAGGGAAAGATTGGGGCTTGATATGCTAGGATCTCCCGAAAGGGTATAGAAGAAAGTGAGGAATTATGTAGTGCAACATTAAAGCTCAATTCTGCCAGGATCTCCCATGACGGGAATAGAGTCCCTTTCAGGATTGTGAGCTGGAACTCAGGAAGCTAGAGCATTTATCAGTCTTCTTTCATCACTGGTTAGTGCTTGCCAGCAGGGCTGGTAATTGCCCTGTCCTTGTAAGCTGAGTGAGTTCCTGAGAGTCAGAGAAGGCTACAGGGTAGAAAGTAAACATTACAATTACATTATGCTGCATGCCTAATGTTGGATGATGTCTGGAATGAGTCTGAGAGTCCACAGAATTGTCTACTGCAGCTATTGATAAAATTAGAGCTAGGTGTTAGGATGAGACATTGAATCACAAGTGCTCTTACACTACTGAAATTTATGCTTGTCCTATGTATTTCTTCACTGTGTCACTGAGTCTTCAAGGTTGTGGCTGGCTGCAATGGATTTAAACCACTTAAAACAGGAGGGTTGCAGGACACGAGATTTGGGCTCCACTTTAACAGGTACGAAGGCTGTAATTGATAGCCATCTTCTCCCTCTTCCTCCACACTGTCCAGATTTCCTTCCACAGCACTTTAGCAGAGGTAGCTTGCTTGACTGATGGGGTGCCCCAGACTCTTCATCAGTGAAGGGTCACAGTTCTCGATCACTTTGCCCTTTTCACGCTTTGCAGCAACAGCTGCCACGTGCTGTTTCTCGGCGAGAGGAAATACCTAATATGAATCACTGAAATTACAGACGTATTCCTCCTTGGGTGACAACAACCTGGTGCTTCACGGCAATCAGGGTCCATTACCCTTCCACGTTTAACAACTCATTTTTTTTGCTCGTTGAACCATTGGCACAAGTCAATGACATCTAGGTCATGGTAGTATTTGCTGGAATCCTTACTGAACCTTCTAGTAAAAGCCTTCATCTTCTGGGAACTAGACTTCTAATTCAGCAGACCCTAAGTTGTGGAAAAGAAATGATGAATTCTTAAATAGGTCATGGGAGTGACATCGGAAGAGTCTAGTCCACATTCATTTGTTAGTTTCTAAACTTGTATGTTTTAGCTTAGATGATAAAAGTACCCATATAGCAGCCATTGGCTTAACAAATATGAAAGCTCCCTGCAGAATAACATTCCAATGAGTAAGAGTCACCCCTGAGTGGCTTCTTAGCTGAGCCTTTAACAGGCCATTCCATCATTTCTTCTACACCATCTGCCCTAGGTACCAGGGCACAGGTCATTTTTTAGGTTTGAGGCTGGACCAGCAGGTCCTTTCCTAGTTGTGCCTCTACTGTCACACATGTTGTGTTGTAAAATGGGTCCTTTGTTCCGTGGAGATTCAGTCTGGGACATGGATGGGAGAATAAAATTGAAAATATACTTTTAACAAAAGCTTCAATTACCAAAATGTTAAAGTTTAGGATTCTTGGAAGTAAGAGCTCCCAGGTAAAGTCTAAAGATGTTTTGGAAAAAGGAAGTGCTCAGGAAGTGTAATCTGCCACATACACCGCACAAAGGTGAGGTTTACCTGTGCTATGTGTATGAAGACATTTTGTAGTACCTGAAGACATTACACATGCCCTTATTTTCTGTAGGAGTATAGTTTGTAGACATTCATCTCTCTTTGTTTCTTATATTCAGATAGAAAGAGCTTGTATCCCCCAAAGAGGGCAATGATCTTATATGTTCCTGTTTCCCCAACCTCTTCTCCTCTGCCCTGTGACACCCGTGCTGTGGTCTGAGGTTTCTGTATGCCCCTCCCTGTCACTCATCTCACTGTGCCTCTGTGAGAGCACAGAAATACATCGCTGCATCCTCCAGCTGGGAGTCTGAGATCCTGAGGCCAAAGAGTTTGCTGTCTTTCTGGAAGTTTGCAGAGAAACGATCATTTGTTGCATTTTGTTCCTTATAAGCTTCTTGGCGGATAATGAGAATCATCTCCCCACTGGGAGGCTGTTTGTACCAGAACAAATAATAATTACTGCCACTAGTGCCATCATATGTGCAGGCCAGGGTCACAGTCTCTGCCTCCTGCACAGATGTTTCTGGCTGGGACTGATTGACCCTCTGGGCCACGCTGGATCCTGTGGGAAGACAGAAAGCACTGAATGCACTGGGTGTGACACCAGACAGGCAGACTCACAGCTGGTTTCCATCCCCACCTGCCCTTTCTCTTCTTGACTCAAACCTCAGGTAGAACCTGTCAGCTTTGAGGCTCCCCATAGCTGGGCTCTGTGAGGCATGCAGGTCCTGTGCTGTTAATCTCCTCTTGTTTCCGAGCCCCGGTAGAAAATATTGTAAATAAAGACTTACACCTTCCTTACCCAGACAGGCAGAGACCATGGCTGCCCACAGCAAGGCAGCAGGCGTCATGCTGACAGGTCTCCAGCAGAGTGAGGAGTCTGTGCTCTGGTCTGGTCTGGGTGCTTCTCTGTGCTGGTGACAGGAAAGGGCGTCACAGAGGGGAGGGGGATGGAGTCTCAGTAAGAAGTTTTCCCAACACTTTTCGGTCTTTCAGAAAATACACCCTTGATTTAAACTTAAGTGAAAGTAAATGTTGTTTTCTCAGTTCTTGTATTCTAGAATGAAAATACAGAGGAAGGAGCTGGCAAATTAATTCCTGATAAGGCCTATTCTTGGAGAGGGGTTGGGACCTGCAATGTCAAGCAGAAGTGGCAGTGTTTCATTTGCAACATTGGAAAACTCTAAGTTTTCTTTTTAAAAAAAATAAATATGACAAAGCAAATATGATATATATGAACAATTCATTATGAGCAATAAGAAGACACTTGTCTTATTTACTTATGTTTTCAATTTTTATAATTTCTCCAAATAAAGAATGAAAAAAGGGGTTTATGACAGAAAAGAATGCTGATTAGAGCAGAACCTGTTAACCTGATATCCAGTTCAGCCTATTTTTTCACAGACACTTAGAGAAAACAAGTTCTTGTTGGTACTGCCTCAGGAAATGCTGATGTAACTATTGCAAGAGTTCTTATATCAGCACCAAATGGCCTCAAAGTACTCATTATAGTTGCCCTCACCTCTCTTTCCATTTTGAGGAAATATTGTGAACAAAAAACTTTTTTAAAGAAAACATACCATGATTCATTAGAAGTTTGCATTTCCAGAGGGATTGAGAGATACCTGAATCCAGAGTTGGATCCTACGCCATACTGATGGGTCCTGTTACATCCAGGTAATGTCTGAGCTGCATGGTGCTCTATGATACAGTGGTTAGGGGCTTAGTCTCTGCACTCAGGCGTGCAGGGAGTTGTGACAGTTGGGACCTGTCCTGAATGAGGCTGCTAAAATGTCTTGCGCCCCCAAACCCAGTTTGATAGTAATGGAAGAAGAGACAACAGAATTTCTTCTAGATCATCTCCATTCTTGTTCTCTGATTTGAATTCCTATATCTTTGTTTTGGATCTCCGAAAGTCAGTTCCAATATGAGGATTTGTGTAAGCAGTTGGTATGCAAGTGATTCTGTCACATGTTGGTAGGAAGTGAATGAGGGAAGGGAAGGAAGCCAATGCAGGGTGTTCTCATCAACCAGTTATTATTGTGGGCAATTGGAGCTTAACCCAGCTGGCTAGGTCTGGGGTTTGGTATAGAAAGCCCTTTGGAGATTTTCCCAAGTGAGGTGTGAAGGAGGTGGAACAATCCATGATCTCACTGTCCACTGCCAACTGAGGGCTGCTTTAGGAACTCAGCACCATCTTGAAGAATAGCTCCCCACCCTCTCCTGCTTCAGCTGAGCCTTTGTTGTTATTCCATGTTCTGTTAGACTAGTGGTTGGTGGATAACAGTCTATGCAGTAGGGTGAGTATATGCAATGGTCACGTGTCCACTGTCCCACCTCCGTGTTACAAAATGGGTTTGTTGATGTGGAGGGAAGTCTACAAGAAAGCTCCATGGCAAGAATTTTACTCTGTTTTCTCTTAGTTCTTTTCATGCTCTCACCTCTCTGATAATAAACCTCAGGGTTTTGTACTAGTTTTAATAGAGTAAGAACTTCACAGTGAGAAACAAAATACATCAGATGATATTTGACAACATTATCTATCCCTGTGCATGTGGTTTCAAATAAAAATTATTTGACATTTTGCTATAAAAAGTCCCTCAGCTTTTCCTTTGCTCACACCAAAGGTACAGTCAGTGTCTTGGAGCCCTTATAAGACTAGGCCCAGGGCCCTGCAGGGTTTAGGTGCAGGTGCAGGTGCAGGCGCCGCACTGTGTGCTTGCTGCACACAGGAACGTGGTGGAGTGAGAGAGCTGAGAATCCCTCACATGCAGGGAAAAGTGCCGGACTTCTGTGCTAACCTTGGCTGTGAGTTTTCTGCCCATCTTCTCTTTCTCATATGATTGCATTCGTATCAAGTTGCTGAGGCCTTCCCCAGGATCCTGTCTAAACCACTGGAAGACGTTGAAATTGGGGTCTGTGTAACTACAGTTGAGTGTGAAACTCTCTCCTTCCTGGACTTTTAGGAAAGCTGGGCTCTGTTCCACTGGTGGTTGTTGGTTTGACCCTGTTCAGGAGAGTGAAGAGGTTTTCATGCATAAGGAACTGTTTTTTGTTCTCCTTGGTTGTTTTATATTCCTTAGAATAAAGCCCAGATTGTCCCTGGGATCCTGGTATATTTCATCAGCAGAGGGGTCCCATTTTTCTCTCTTGGCCCTTCCTGCCCCCTCTCACTCCCCCTCATTCCCCCTGACTCACAGGTTAGCTGCACACACAGGAGCATCAGTGAAGCTCCCAGGGGAATCTCCATTCTTGCTTCTTCCTGGAGCCTGTGAGGATTCAGTAGGAGGCTTGAAACTGGCCAAGTTCAGTGATCCTAGATCTCTGTTCCAGATTCTTCTGTTTCTTTTCATGTGAACACCCCGTTGACCTTCATTCTCTTGTCACAACCAATCAGAACTCACTTGTCACAACAAAAACATCATTCAAAATACTCTTTTTGGAACTCCTGTTCAGGGTTCTAGCTTCCACCCAGTCACTTCTGTCAATGGAAGCACTGCCCCCATGTGGTCTGAAGTTTTTATTACAATTTTTTCCTTTCCATTTCCCTCTTAATACAAGGTAACCCATTGTAATCAGTGGAAGGAAATTAGAACATACAGAGAGGGGAAAGAAGAAAACAAAGAGATAGAAAACAAAACAGAGTCTCAAAATGGTCTGTAGGGATGACTCTCTGAATATCATTAGTGACTGGTGCTCCCTCCTCACTCTCCTCACTTTCAGGGACCTCTGTGTGCGTCCTTTGCCTGTATGAATCTGGGCTGCATTCTGAGGGGCATAAATAAAAGGTTGCGAGAAGAACTGGGGTCTTCTCTCAACTGGATAGGGTGTACCATGCTTTGTTAAATTTCTCAACCTGAACTCTTTTAAATTACTGAAAAGAGTTAGACTCCTAAATTGTAAAATATAAAGAAGGAAATTATAATGCCTTTTGAAAAAGATATTCTCAGCTTTGACAGATCAACCTCATGTTGGCTAACTCTGAGAATTCTAATGCTTTTGAAAATATCTAAGTGTTACTTATGTTTAGATCATGGCACCTGTGCAAAATCTGGTAATTTCTCATATTGTACATATTAGTTATCTGAAACCCTGTTTTATGGTCTCCTACATTTTCACCAAGGATTAGGGACTCAAGAGGATGAGAGATTAAGGAAGAAAGTTATCTTCTATTCTTTGCATCCAGTTCTCACATCGATGACTTTGGGTACCTACCTAACCATATTTTCCCAGCTACATGTCCTGGTTAATTCCTCGCAAGTCTATTGCCATCCTTTCCTCCCTTCATTTCTTACTGTGGGCCTGAGCTAAGGAGCTGAGGGTCTGTGATGACTAAAGAGCTCTGATCTTCTTTTCTGTTAATTTTATATGTCTGTCTTCTATTCTTATTCATATACGAAATTATGTAAAAATAGGGAACCTGCTCCTTTTAGCCTTTCCCCTGAAGCCCAGTGTAAGTGAAGCTCAGACTGGAGTCAGCACCCTGTCAGAGGTGCAGGCCTGAGATGAACTGTGCTCTACCTTCTGTCCTCTCATTGCTGCTTGAGAAAAAACAGCAGGCACCTGGGGTGGTTGTGGAAGAAGCTGGCTGTTTCTAAATTGCTACACTGTCCTGGGCACATGATCACTCTTCTTCCCAATGAGAACAGCGTCAAGTCATGTCAAGTCTGGCACTGAAGAGAGGCTATCAAACCGTGTAGGTGTCCTCAGATTTCCTCACTATTAAATAGGACATTTCAGAATGTTTTCAAAGAAAATAATTTTAGTCTGAGACGTGAAGAAGAAGTTGTTCCAGTTGTTCGGAAGGAGTAACATTTACAGGAGAGTTTACTTACCTTTTTGTTTTTTTGAACAATATCTTGATGATGTAAAATGTATTGTTTTTTAAAATTTATGGTTTTTGCTTTTTTATGTCCAAAGAAATTATTGCCTAGTTTGAGTCACAAATATTTTCTCCTATTTTTCTTCTTAAAGTGATGGTGTTCAATTCTATGATGCATTCAATTTAACATTTTGTATGGTATGAGATGTCTAGTAGTAAATAGGTGTTTCCTGTATAAAATCAGCTGTTTAAGTATTGGATTTATCCAAACCTTTACTGAGAAGACAACTTTTGTCACTGAATTAATCTGGCACCTAGATAGAAAATTCATTAACCATGTAGTGGAGGTCTACTATTGGACACTCTATTTTATTCTATTTCCTGTATGTCTATCCTTTTAATACAACCACACTGTTTTGATACTATGGCTTTATTGTAAATCTTGAAAAAAGTAGTTTAATTCCTCCAAAAAAAGTAGCTTATAAACTCACATAAGAGTTACAAAGATAAATCTAGGATCAATTCCACTGATATAGAAAAATCATGTGACAGAATACAAAATGCTCATGTTAGAAATACTAAGAAGTTAATAATTAATTCCTTAAAATAAAATGCATATGCAGGTTCCCAATTAAGCATCTACTTATGGAAAAATGCTAGAAGATTTTCTACTGAAGTTAGGAGAGAGACCATGATGTCCAACATCTTTACTACTATTTAACACTGCATTAGGGCTAGTAGAGAATGCCATCTTCCCAGAAAAACTAGTGAGAAACATAACAATTTGAAAGAAAGATTTAAGCCCTGTCTGGTGTGGCTCAGTGGACTGAGTGATGGCCTGCAAACCAAAGAGTTTCTGGTTCGATTCCTAGCCACTGGTTCCATTCCTAGTCAGGGCATAGGCCTGGGTTGCAGGCCAGGTCCCCAGTAGAGGGCGTACCAGAGGCAACCACACACTGATGTTTCTCTCCCTCTCTTTCCTCTTCTCTTCCCCTCTCTCTAAAAAGAAATAAATAAAATCTTTTAAGAGAGCATTAAAATATCTTCATATTTGCAGTTAAAATGATTATCAGAAAAAAACTAAAAAAGGGAAGAAAAACAAAAGTCTGTTAAAAGTAATGTGGAAGGAAAGAACACTTTTATTTTAATTTTTTAATTTTTATTGATTTTTACAGAGAGAGAGATGAAGAGAAAGAGGGAGAATCATTGACTTGTTGTTCTGCTTAATTATTGGGGGTTGAACCCACAACTTTGTCATATCAGGGTGACACTCAAAACAACTGAGCTACTCATCCTTGTACCATCCTTTCACCCCTGAGATGAATGCAACTTGATGATGGTGTATGATCTTTTTAATGTATTGGTAGATGTGGTTTGGCAATATTTTGTTGAGGAGTTTAGCATCTATGCTTGTCAGTGAATTTGGCCTGAAGTTTTCTTCATTTTTGTGTGTCTGTATCTGGTTTAGAAATTAGGATGATCTAGCCTCATAAAAAAGAGTTTTGGAGTCTATTCCCTTCTTAGATTTTTTGGAATAATTTGAGAAGGATAGGGGTTAGCTCTTCCTTAAATGTTTTGTAAAATTCCCCTGTGAAACCATCCAGTCCAGGGCTATTGTGTGCCCAAAGTTTTTTGATTACTGCTTCAATTTCACTAGGTATTATCAGTCTGTTCTGGTTTTCTGCTTCTTGGCCTTGAACTGGGGACTGAACCTGCAACCCAGGCATGTGCCTTGACTTTGGAATTGAACCAGTGACCTTTTGCTTCATGGGACAATGCCCAACCAACTGAGCCACACTGGACAGGGCTTCCCACCTGTTTAATGATTACCTGTCCTTTCCACACACTGTGTCCTCCTGTCTTGAGCACTGAAATCTGAACTGTACCCCACTGCACTACCTTTTCACACAAACTCAGGCACCAAGGTGCCTTTACTGTCTGCACTCTTCTACAGAGAAAGAATATTTAAAGCACTCTGCTTGTAGGGTAGTCATTAAAATCAAGTATCAGGAGAAATAGGTCTCTTTGTAACTTTAACACCTTCCCACCTATAGGGAGCATTAGTCTGCAGTGACTTGGAGGGCTAGCAGCAGTAAAAAATATTGTTGAGTCATTTGATTTTATATAGTTCTCACAGTAATCCAGCTGAACTGTGTCAGATAATAACTACACAACATAGTTCCACCTCACTAGGATTTTCATATTTTAAAATGAAGTAAACTGTATTTATTTCTACTTCTAAAATAATGCTTATTATTGGGCTCTGGGTAGGTAGTTTAAAAAATAAAGAATATATTAAAGCAGAAAAACCATAAATGTTAAATTCAGTACTCAAAGACAAGTAAAATACAGCTGGAAATATTTAAGCATTATTTTTTCACATGTTATTGTAAATGCTATTCTATTTACATGTTAAGTATAGGTTATTCCAGTGTTTTTTTGTGGTTTTCTGACATGTGATTGTTATAATACAGTGTGTAAAATTTTTCCCCTGTGATATTTAGCATGGGGCATGTAGTGGAGAAAGCATAGACTTTCAAACCAGATAGACTTGATTTCAAATATTTTTAGGTATTTGTCTAGAGTTGGAGGACACTTAATCTTCTTGAGTTTGCATTTTCTAATCTGTTAACTGAGAACAAGAACAATGATCCATCAGAGTTATTTTGAAAATTCAATGAGGTTACATACAACATATATGATTACACATTTCATTGCTAGAATACACCATAACATAACTAAATCAAGTTTATGTTAGTTTTGAATAAGTTCATTTAGCTAATGCCTTTCTTTTGGGAGACCGCTGAGGTAATAGGTGTTTGAATTAATGCCTAACATCTTGAGAAAATTCTACCATGACTCTAGTGAAGCACCTAGTACAGACACTGAGCCTAAAAGGACGAGGGTTAGAATACTGCTAGTGAGGAAGAAAAACTTTTGTTTGAATCAAGTAATGATACCTTCTGTTTTTGTGCCCTTTGTTTTCACCAATAGGTCCAGCAAGATAAGTTACAGGCAAAACTCTACCTGTATATGTGTCTGTTTTAGGTGGAAAGTTAAAATCACAAATAAACAGGCCTTTTCCTACATCCATGCTGTCAGTTCAGTCTGTGGTGGGTGGTGCACGTAGCAGTACCCAGTACAACTGGTAAATGGGCTTTCTTTCTACCACAGGGCATCATGGCAAGGTAATGGAGTTGGTATCATATGAGAGACCCCCCAATAAACTTAGCTGTGCTGAGTCTCACAGAAAAGCACAGGAAAGGTGGTGAATGCAGAGATGTGATGCAGTCTGAGTTAGGGCTCAATGAAGTGCATAATTGTCAAGAATGGCATGAGGATCTGGACCAAGAGTTGCTTTCTTTACAGCTTATTATTGAGGACATGCCCAATTTAGGATGTTGTCCATCTAACAGTTACAGGATCCTCAGTGTAGCTTTCATGTTCAGAGTGCAGGTGAATAGAGAGCACTGTAAGCACAGAGGTAGGTGGCTGAGTCCCTGCGCTGGGTGACTATGATGTGCAGGGTGCTGAGATGTTGTTTTGTATCTAAAGAGTCTCTTATTCTTCCATAGTCAATCGCCCTTGTAATTAGCCTAAACAGAAATATGGGGGATTTCTCTTCCTGTTCAAATGAGTGTAGGCTCAGAAACCCAGACGCCTCATAATGGCAGTCGAGAGTTGGATCGTCTCCTCTTCGGACAAGCAAAGATAGGGGGCTCCATATTGAGGAGGGGGGTGGGCTCTGCCCACAGACCCCACCTGGCCATCGCAGATGAGAATAACTCTACTGAGACATTATCTGCTTGGGAAGGAAAGGCTGACCAGTCTCTCAGAGGAGAAAGGTCTTGAGTGTCTCTCTCAATGAGCTTTCATTGAGTTTAGCTTGCATAGGCATGCATGTCAAAGACAGGAGGTGTGGTTTACAGGTAACATCTCTGGGATCACAGGAGTCCTTTGAGTCAGAGTCTGGTAGACAGGGTGATGTCAATTGGCTGTAAAACCTTGGGAAACAAACTTATGTTGTGTTTGGACCCTTAACATTTAAATTGAGGGCATTCTTACCAAAGCAGCCTTCACAGGACTTTATGCATTTTTCTTAGACCTAATTGCTCCTCACCAGGAACTGCCTGTTGGGCACAGGGCTGCACCCCTCTTTGGCATTGTTTCAGGCCTGAATTAGGAGGAGGAAACAAGGCAGCCAAGAGATTAGGAGACTTTTTACAGATAGAATAAGGACTCAGGGTGTGATAAAGCCAAGGGGTGAGGGTCTTTTGTCCCTCCTCCATAACTTCCTAAGTCCTTCCCTGATGGCCCCTTCCCAAATATGCCTGTCTTAGGTCATTCATTGCTTGAGGAATCTTACCCATCATTGACTACCCAGCCATCTTACAGAGGGCAAGGTGGGTGAAGTAGAAAGGGCAGAGGCTGCACCCCTGCTGGGAGAATAAGTTTAGTCTCCTTAGTGATTTATGGTCCCAAGTTTCCTTAGATGTGGGGACTTTTTGCCTGTCAGCAGGGTTACAGCTTCTGAAACCAGGCAGGATGGTTACCAATGTGTATCACCTTGTCATTGCTGTCCATTTCTGTTCAGAAAAGAACAACACATAAAAGTTAACCAGAGCGAGTGAGGTCAAGTCTTCTCAGAGTTCATGATTACTCTTCATTAAAACCATAGGTGCTTCCATACAAGTCAAATTGAGCTCTTCTTTTCCCTCTGAATTTTCTGAGCATCAATATTGAGTTTTCTCAGTTGTCTCTGACCCTTTGCAGTAGTGCTACTCACAACTCAGCTGAAGCCATAAGATCACCAGTGAAGCTCGTGGCCACTTCTCCATCCTTCAGTTCATGGGTTTGTTTTCCTGGGTCAAATGGGATTCACTGCCCTGAACTTTTCCTCTTCTTTTCTGAACCAACACTCTCTTCTTACCTGCCCCCCACAACCACACACACAAACACACAGAAAGGAAAATAGCAATTTGGCTATTCAGCCAACCAGAAGAGCAAGTATAACTGGGTCCTAATTCAAACTCAAGTCCCTCCCACTCAAGCACTCAGGGGAGAGACATATCAACCAGAGCACTGCCATCTTGTGAGAAGGTGCAGAAAAACTGAAAGTTTGGGTCCAACTGTTTTATCAGTGATGATATAGTCTTCTGAAATCAACTCACCCTTTGAAGGTCAGATTTCTCATAGCTCTAACAGTGGGTTCACGGCTCAGTGAAGGTGGAGAGGAAGAGTACACCAGGCATTTAGTTAGTGCAGTCAGCACCTGCAGCATGAGTGAAGGGCTGAAGCACTGTGGGGAGTCGGAAGAGGGTATGTGGTGTGGAGAGAGCAAAGGGCCTTTTCAAAACCCCTTTTGAAGTTTCTCTATTGATCTTATTATTTTGGGACATATATTTAGAAAGCAGTATTATAAAGAGTGGGGTGTCTATTAATGCACAGGATATATTTGGGTGAAATGCAGATGTTGAAGAGTTTTCTCTCTCATTTCATCCTGTCTTGGTCAAAACAAAAAGCAAGACATCACCCCATAACTTGATTTCTAATCCACTGAAATCCTTCCCTCCTACTAAATGCATCTGATTATTGTTTTTCACTTCAGGATCCATTGTTTATTCCATCCACCCATTCTATAGACTTCTATTTTAAAAAAATATTTGTACTAAGTTTACGTTCTTTTCTGAATTTGACAACTCATTGATGCAGACACCAGCCCACAGTGTCTATGTCATTAAGGATGAAATGAGACATTCACATGGACTACCGAGTCTGGTGGAGGAAAAGGGACAGCATGGCTTTTCTCTTAAGAGGAGCAAAAGCTGCAGCCTCTGCCATGACCTGCCTTTATTGGGTTTCTCTGCATATTACAAGATGGTCCTCATTTTCTATACACAACTCCTATTTAGGTGGTAACCTTTTACAGAAAACAAATGAGAGGATGAGGGTAATCACATCACAGAAAAGGTATATTTGCAAATAAAAAGGCAACAGTGGTTGAACCAGTTATACTGGTTCTTAGAAGGTTTAGCATGAATTTTAGGAAGTTACTTTGCAGCAAATGTTTGCCACTGGGGTCTGAGCCCAGGCCAGGGGCAATGGTCTTTGTCACTCATCTTAGGAACACATTTTGCACTAGACATTACTAAGGTGTACTGGTTGACATGTTTTGGGGTACGTATTCCTACATTGAATTGATGAGAGTTTGTCTCTTTTTTTAAGCTAAAGGAAATGGAACTCTACTTTTCTTTGCAAATAATGTTTTTCTGATATGAAGGAAATACACTGACATTGTAGGACCTTTGGAAACTATAGAGAAGCACTGAGAAACAATACAAATTGCCCACAATCCTAACCCCTAATACTCTGATATGCCACCACCCAAAACTCTCTTTTCTTTTATTAATAAAATACATATTTGTTCAAAAATAAAGTTGGTTTCTTTCTTCATGTTTCAGGAAAATTTTTCTGGAACACTGTAATCTTTAGCAGTGATGAGGAGGATGTCTCATGACTTTTTAATGCACTCAATTCAGATGTCCACCCTGCCTGCCCTTCTGGGAGTATGGTTGCTAGAGAAGCTCTTAACCATCCTAAGTGCTCAAGACATCATCCAATTTGAGCTTGTGACCACACTGCAAGGTGGCCTATTTGAGCTGGGCTGAGTGCTGAGAGGGCTCTAGCTGCAGTGTAGTAACATGCATGGAGTTGGAAATCTATGTGGAAGAGGCTTCATGGGCAGTCAGTCAACTTTTGGGGGACTCACTTGGAGATGGTGTAGGAGGGTGCAGCCAGGGGGCCCCAAAAAGAATTTACAGTGGGGTCCAGAGCTCAGGGTGTGCAGGAAATATTAAAAAATATGAGATGTCCTTATCCCCACAAGTCTGAGCTGGGGGAATGGGATACACAGAGCAGGGCCATTCAGTTGTTTTGCATAGGAAGAGTTTGGAAGACAACCTCTAGAATGGTCATTTAACATATCTATAACCTTTAACTGGCTTCATAGGCCTGTTAAATAGCTGTGGCCATACTTTGAGCCAGGGAGAAGAAAGTGACTTCCACTCAAGATGTAACTGGGAGGCAACTCCCCAGCCCCCATTGCAAAGCCTGTCTGAGAGCTTGGAGACAATTGGCTCCACTGCCATGGGGTCACACCTGCCTGGACTCACTATGGCAGCCCAGTAAAGCTGGGAGGGTATGAGAGTCCTGGTAGGTCTAGCTGATTGTTGGAGGAGTCAGAAATGGGACTGCAGAAGAAGATGGGTGTGGGGATTTGAACACAGATGTGGTAGCCATTGACAAGAGAACCATGCGCTTTTGGCCAGAACAGGGACTGTTGCAGCCATGTGAGAGAATCACCATGTAGCTTTAGCAAAGAGAATGAGCAGCTTTGGCCAAGTGGGGGTACCCCGCCCCCGGCAGCCATAGGAAGAATCATCCTGCAGCTTTGACAGTGAACTGCCAAGCGGCTTCCGCAGACAATCACCAAGCTGCTTTCTGTTTCTTCTCCTGAGATATGGTACCTTGGACTGGGGAAAGAGGGAAAAAAGGACTGAGTGTGTTTGTGGGTGTTTTAAGGGACTTTGGGATTTTGATGAAGACATTAAGTCATTACTTTTAAGTCTGAATAAGTTGAATAGATAATTCCTTCCCTTTTTACCAGTCTCTAACATGGAGAGCTATAATTCTCTGGTGAAGGGAAAGGGGAACCTAGTACAGGGGGACCCCAGGAGAAGGGGGGTCAACTAGGGAACATTGTGGAACCTCCTTTCCTGGTGGCCAGGAAAACCATGGGTGACTATAACAGGGCGCAGCCAAGAGGGGGCCCCCAGAAAAGGATTTGGAACAGGCTCCAGAGCTCAGGGTGTCCAGGAAGTATTAAGATATCCTCACCCCCCCCCCCCCCACCAGGTGTCGGTTGGGGTAAGGGACAAATGGAGCAGGGCCATTGAGAGCTGTTTTGCATAGCAACAGTTTCGAAGCTCAGGTCTGCAATGGTCATTTAGCCTATCTATAACCTTTGACTGGTTTCATAGGTATGTTAAACAGCTATGGCCAAGTTTTGAGCCAGGGAGAAGGGAGTGGCTTCTACCCAGGATGTAACTGGGGGCTGGTCCCCTGAGTTACAGGGCCTGTGTGAGAGCTTGGAGTTTATTGGCTCCGCACCATGGGGCCACACCTGCCCAGACTAATGATGGCAGCCCAGTAAACTTGTAATAATACAGAGATACTGGCAGGTGTAACTGATTGTAGAAGGAGTCGGAAGTGGGGCTGCAAAGGAGGACTGATGTGGGCATTTAAAACCCAGACGCGGCAGCCATTGGGAGAGAGTCATGTGGTTTTGGGCAGAGTGAGGACCCCCTCTTGCCCAGGTGAAAAGAGAACCACGCGCTTTGCCAGAATGGAGACCTCTGCAGCCACGTGAAGAAGAAAGCCACAGGCTTTTGGTAAGAGTGCTGACCCCTGCAGCTTTGGTAGAAGAGGCCCACACAGCTTTGGGATGCTCCCTTTGGCTGCATGGCCTGGGAAGCAGAAGAGACTTTGCCTTAAAGAAGGATGAAAGAAGTCTTTGCCAGTAAGCCATGAGAAAGTGCCACATGACTTTGGATTAATTGGAGATCCTGCCTGGACCGCAACACAGCTGATGGTGCTAGTGTTCTGGAAACAGAAGCACCAATGTGCTTCTTTTCCTGATTTACGGTACCTGGGGTTAGGACAGGAGGAGAAGGAAGTGCTGTGGGAATCTGTGGTTATCCTAAAGGACTTTGATATTTTTATGGGGACATTGGATCACTGCCTTAAGTATCTGTACAGCTTTAAATAAACCTTTCCTTTCCTTTTCACAAATCTCTGTCATTGAGAGATGTTTTTCCTCTGGTGGTGGGCAGACCAGCCCAGTAGGTATTAGTATACCATTCTTGGGAGGGGCCCCTGTTGTTCTGTAGCAGTTTTTGGCATCCCTGGGTGGGCCAAATATTGCCCCCCTTGGACCTCTGTTTGGTAACAAGACCACATGTGCCATAGCTTTACAACTACTTGTCACAGTAAAAGCCTGCCAAAACTACCCAGGAAGGATCCACCCTATAAAAATAGAATTCCTCCAGCCCACAAGGTCAATCTGTACTTGGAGTTGGCCTGCTCCCATGTTCTCTGCTAAAAACTCTGGGTGTTCAGTTCAAATCTTTGTCCCGATCACCAAGAACCTGGTTACCTGTGCCCACCTGTGACAATGGGGCTAGAGGGTGGGGAAGGCCAGGTTCTACCCTGGCTCCTGGGCACTTAAACTGTGTCCTTAGCAGCAGCCCCTCCTTCCACCTGCCTATTCTTAATCCCCTTTTGCATGAAATGCCTTGGCGTTGCATATCTGCCTCCTTTCTGACACGTCAGTATTCCTTGGCTTCCCTTAAAAATCCTCTTTATTGCTTCACATCAAAAGTCTTCTTATCTTCTTTTTAATTAATTTGTTTCTCCTAGAAGAGCCTTTGTTCTCCATTCAAACATGAACTTTTGGCTTTAGCAATAGGAATGTGGAGTCTAATTTTTCAGTTCTGGTGAAGATATGATATCTGCAATCTGTATAGGTTACCCACTGATATGACCCCACCCCTTCTGAGCTGAATGAGAGCGAAGGAGTTGAAAGAAGCTAGGTTGAGAGATCAAGGGAGAATGGGTGTTTATATTAAGTTATGCATTTAAATTTTTTTCATTTTTTAAAAAATGAAATTTTATTTTTTATTCTGTCATTTTTTCACTTGAACTATTTATCTTAAATGTATTTATACATCATTATATGCAGACCTACCTTAATTTTCTTTAATGGCTGGATAATATTCTCTAGTATAGGTATATAATTATTTAATTATTTACGGATTGGTTAATACATACTTTCTGGTTTCTGTGCTCAGTATCATGCTTATTGTGAGGTTTTAGTTTATAATTTTGCATTATATTTAAGAATTGTCCTTCATCCTTTCTTTTGTGTGTGCGAATGGTGACTCTGAGATGAAGAGTCTTAGTGATATAGGGAGCAGCCAAGGGGGGGGTCCCAAAAAGGGATTTAAAATGGGGTCCAGAACTCAAAGTGTTTAGGAAATATTGGAGAGACATGTAAGATCTCCTCACCCCTTTCCCCACAGATGTGAGTTGGGGGAAGCAACACATGGAGCAGGAATATGCAGGGCTATTTTGTGTAGCCTGTATAACCTTGCAGCTAATCCATGTCATGGTCATTTAACATATCCACAGCTTTTGGAGGGTCACTTGGATATGTTAAATAGCTGTGGCTGGGCTTGGAGCCAGGGGGATGGAAGTCACTTCTCCCCAAGATGGAACTGAAGGGCGGGTCCTCCGAGTTACAGTGCTTGCGTGAGAGCTTGGAGATGATTGGCTCCACGACATGGGCCACACCTGCCCAGACTCATGATGGCAGCCCAGTAAACTTGGAATAATATAGGAATACTGGCAAGTGTAGCCCGTTGTAGGAGGAGTCGGAAATGGGGCTGCAAAGGAGGACTGGCGCGGGGATATAAACCCAGACACGGCAGCCATTGAAGGGGAGGGAAGCACGTGGCTGTGGCAGTGAGGAGAGCCATGCGCTTTGGGATAGAGTGGAGACTCCAGGCAGCTGGGGGTAGAGAGAATCACCATGGGCCTAAAGCTGCCTGTAGTAAGCTTTGCCAGAGTGGTGACCTGACCCTCTCCGCAGCTCTGGTGGAAAAAAGAACCATCTGATTTTAGCCAGAGTGCAGACCCCTGCAGCTCTGGTAGAAGAAGACCACGTGGCTTTGGGGTGCTCCCTTTGGCCACGTGGCCTGGGAAGCAGGAGAGACTTTGCTTGGAGGAAGGGTGAAAGAATTCTTTGCCAGTAGACCATGGGAAGGTGCCATATGGCTTTGGAGTAATTAGAGATCCTGCCTGGATGGCAACACAGCCAATGGTGCCAGTGGCCTGAAACATGAATGAGTACTTCTTTTTTTGACCTATGATACCCTGAATTAGGGCCAGGGCAGAAGGAAGTGCTATGGGCATGTGTGGTTATCCTAAAGGACTTTGATAGTGTCTTTACAGCTTTGAATAAACCTTTCCTTTCCTTTTCACAAATCTCTGGCGTTGAGAGACATCTTTTCTCTAGCGGCAGACATAAGGAACCTGGGGGTGGGGTCCGTTCATAGCAGCCCCTAAAAGCCTCCCATTTATATTCCTTCTAATAATTGCATTGTAATGTTTACCACGAGGTTGTTTGTAGTCACACTAACTCAGGTGTCAGGCAAAAGAGTGAAGGGATGAACTATACTCACCTGCTCCCAATCCACTACTTCCACANTATATATATATATATATATATATATATATATATATATATATGCTAGATACAAGTCTTTTGTTAAATATATATTTTGCAAAGATTTTCTCCTAGACTCTGTCTCTTATAACTATGTTTCTAACTTCATCTTTTAAAGAGCAAATATTTTTAACATTACGAAGTAGTGTATTGATATAAAAAAACACTTTATTGAGGCATAGTGACATATCAAAAGCTGTATGTACTTAATGAGTACAACTTGATGAGTGTTGGGAGACAAGTATACATTTGTGAAAATATCACTATAATCAGTGCTTTCATTTTATTCATCACTTCCAGAAGTTTTCTCCCATTCTCTTTATTTATAAATTTTTATTCATTTACTTTTGTGATAGGAACACAACATAAAATCTACTCTCTTAGCAAATGTTAAGTATGCAGTCCCATATTGTTAGCTATCGCACTATGCTGGACAGTGAATCTCTAAGATGCAGTCATCCTGCTGGGCTGACATGTTGTACCCTTGACCAGTACCTGTCCACTTCCCCTGCCCACTGGCCCTCAGTAACCACCATTCTATCCTCTGCCTCTTGAGTTTGGCTATTTCACATTCTTCATGAAGGGATCACGTAACATTTGCTCTTCTGTGTCTGGCTTACTTCACTTAGCATATTTTCCTTTAGGTTCATTTATGTAGTCACAATTGGCAAGATTATCATCAGAACTGTTGGTGCTATTATCATTGGTATGTCTATATGTTAAAATTTAAATTCTGATTGTTTATTGTTAATATATGGAAACACTGTGTAATTTTGTATTCTGAGCCTGTAACTTACAACTTTGTCAAACTAATTAATTAGTTAGAATAGCTTTTTTAAATAGTAGATTTTTATGGTATTTGTTATACAGTTTTGTTTCCATTCTATATTTTTTCTTTCTGCCCCATGGATAGCCTAGATATTTTCCTCTATTCTTTTCTCTCTTTCTTCCACTTCTAGTGTTACTGTTATATGTGTGTTACACCTTGGTAGTTGTTGTGCAGTTGATTGGCTATTCTGTTCCTTTTTTTCAGCATTTTTTCTCTTTGTTTTTCAATTGTAAAGGATTCTATCAGAAGCTCAAATATCTTCAAGCTCAAATATTTCCCCTCAATTGTGTCCAATCCTCTATTAAGCCCATCAAAGTAATTCTTCACTTCTAACAGTGCCTTTTTCCTCTATCATTCCTTTTTGATTCTCTTTCAGGATTTCCATCTTCTTGCTTCTCTTGACTGTCTTTTTTACATGTTGTCTATTTTATCTATTAAAGCCCTGAGCATATTAATCTTAGTTATTTTAAATTCCTGGTCTGGTAATTCCAACATTCCTGCCTGTCTGGTTCTGATGCTAGCTCTGTCTCTTCAATTTTTATTTCCACTTGGTATCCCTTGTAATTTTTCTTCATAGTCTATATACGATGTACCAGGTAAAAGGAACTATCCTAAATAGACCTGCAATTACTGACTATTTAGTCAGGTTCACTGACAGCTTTTCCTTTAGACTGTCAAATATAAAATGAGAAAAGCCAGGACCACAATAGTCCTATGGTGTCAATGATCAAAAATTATATCTATTTTTGGTGTGCCCCAGAATTGTAGTAATTAGCTTATGTGTGTTGTGAAATGAAAGAGGTAGAAAATTGCTGCTCAAGAGACTCAATTATTTTCAGTCAATGGAATTTTAGAATAATTTCTGTGATCTTTTCTTTACAGAAATTGTCTATAATACTTCCTTAATCAAATTCTTTTACTTTCCTTAGTATCTTGTTTTTCCATGTTTGACAGCTGTTCTGATGGCACATTATTTATTGTTTAGCATAGAATTTGGCAGAGCCTAAGCACTTAACAAACTGTTCTTTGGCAAATGTATTAATTAATATTTGTTGGGGGAAAATTGAATGATTTGAAATTATTCTAAATAATAATTTGAATTTTCTGTACAACAAATAGAACAAACATATCCAACAGTGAAGGTAAATGCAAAATTAGATGTGTGGGTCATATTCAAATAGACAGCACACCAACTCTCACCCCTATCCTTCAAAATAAGAAAAACTGACAAACCTGGTTCAGGAGAGCCCAGTTAGGAGAATGTGGCAGCCCGTGCACAGTGTCAGGTAGTCGTGCGAGCTTAAAGGAATAACAGTAATCAGGGCTGGTGTAAATATACGCATCAAAGAAGTACTGGGACTGCTAAGAAATGTGAAAGGTGAGGGTCATTATGTCTGTAGGTATATAATGCTGAATTCTGACCAACATTACAAGTTTTTATTTAGTGTTCATTACTGCAGGATTTCAAAGGTACAAACAATCCAGACTAGGTCCCATCAAAAAATGAACACTGTGGAACTTTTTGGTTTTGTTCATTTTTTTATACAACAGCCTTATTGGCATATAATTCATATATTATACAGTTCACCTTTTTAAAGTATACAATTAAATGGTTTGAGTATATTCACAAAGCTCTATAATCATCATCACACTTAATTTGAGAACATTTCATGAACTCCGAAAGGAACCTGTACCAAGTAGCAATCACTCACCATTTACCCCCATGAAACTCCTTGCAGGCAGCCATGGATCTACTTGGCTCCATCTCAGCCCATCTGTGCTACTGTAACAGATGACCACTGATTGGGTGGTTTATAAACAACAGAAATTCATTTCTCATAGTTCTGGAGACTGGGAAGTCCAAGATCAAAGCACCAGTAGGTTTGGTGTCTAGTCAAGGCCACCTTCTGGTTCATAGATGGTGCCTTCTTGCTGTGTGCTCATGTGGTGGAAGAGGAAAGGATTTCTCCAGATCCTCTTTTGTAAGAGCATTAATCCTAATGGCCTCAATTTTTAATACCATCAGTTTTCAGGTTTAGGGTGCAATTAATTATTATCAACCATTATTTGGGGGTCACGCAAACATTCGGAGCATAGCAGCCTCTATAGACTTTACCATTCTGTATATTCTTTCTAAATGGAATTATACAACATGTGGGCTCTTAGAACTGGCTTTTCTCCTCTAGGGTAACATTTCCTGGGCTTATTCATCTATGTTGTAGAATGTTTGAGTACTGCATTGCTTTTTGTTGCCTAATAATATCGTATTGTCTGTCTGTACCATATTTCATTTATCAATGATGCACATGTGGGTTGAATATTTTTGGACAAGGCTTTGTGTGCACAGATATTTTCATTTCTCTTGGACACATACATATGACTGCAATTGCTGAGCCACATAATAACTCTATGCTTCATGGTTTGAATAACTTAAGGCCATTTTCTCTTGTGGCTGCACCATGTTACACACTGATAAAAGGCTAAGAAGGGGTTCATTTCTTTATATTCTCACCAGTTCTTTTATATCCTGTCTTTTTTGTTTAAGCCATGAATATTAGTGAAGTGGTATTTTCCTGTGGTTTTCATGGACAGATGATGTTTATAGCATCTACCCTTACAAGAATGAGGAAGTTTTTCTCTTATTTCTGATTTGTTAACAATTTACTTATTTATTATAAATGAATATTTAGCATACATTGTAATTTTGTCTATGTTGTAAATGATGTTTTTTATTCATGTGGATTATTACTTTGATTGATTCAAAATGTTAAACATCACATGAAAGCCAGCTTAGTTATAATATATTATCCTTTCATAATTTCTGCCAAATTTTCCTAATATTTAGAAGTTTTGAATTTATGTTCATTGAGTGTGGTTATCCCATATTCTAAAAATTGCTCTATTCAGGTTTCTGTATCAGGAACATTGGGTCCTGCCCTGGCTGGTGGCTCCATTGGCTGGAGTGCTGTCTGGATAAGCCAAGGCTGTGGACTCCATCCCTGCTCAGGGCACATGCAAGAAGCAACCAGGTACCATGTAAATAAAATGGACAAAATGCATGTTTCTCTCTCTCTCTTTTCCTCTCTCTCTCTCTCTTGCTCTAAAGTCAATCAATACAAAATTTAAAAAAGAGGTTATTCTGTCCTTATGAAATGTTTTTCCCCCTTTTACTTATTAAGTTTGGGGCATCAGTCATGTTATGTATGACAGGTGATACTGTCATACTAATCAACCTTAAAATCTTAGTGGTTAGAAAAACAGTGGTTCATTTCTCAGAAATACATAGTAGCCCATTTAGAGTCAAGGTGATCCCCCTGATCAGCTGTAGGGTGTGTGATGACTAACAACTGAACAACTGAACCTTCATATTAATGAACAATTCAACAGTCAGCACAGTCAGAAACAGCAAAGATTGAAAGTTAAGCTAATTGAATGCTCTTTCATGAAGTGGAACAGCTTATATCTACCCACAGTTCTTTAGGCCCTGCAGGCCTATGGCCACGTCAGACTTCAGGAGGCTTGGTGTCCCAGGTCCAAAAAAGGACCTAGACCCTCTTGCTGAGGTCAGTATTGGTTGGACTGATGCTCACCTGACTTGTTCAGCTGCACCCCTGTACCCTGACCTTTGTCCTTCACAACAACCAGTTCTAGGGGAGGAAGGAGAACCTCCTTCTCCTGCTGAACTTGATGGGAACTTGATGGCAGTTAAAGTGTCAAAGCTTTCAGCCCTTGCAGATATTGTCCACAAGTCAGTGTGTGTGGAGCACTGGCATTGTTCCAGTAAAGATGACATACAGTACATAAAGCAAAATGGGGTCACTCATGCCAACCAAGATGGCTGCTGTCCAGTCACAACACTGGTTAAGAGGAAGCCCACCTAAGTCACAAGAGACACATCTGGCAAGGAGACACAACCTAGGTATCTGCGCACATGGTCAGAACCGCCATGTCTGCAGAGCGGGACCACCCACAAGTAGGCTCCAGGGAAAATTCCTCACTTGCCATCATGGATGCCAAGATATTTGCCAATAACCCAGAAATCTGGATTACACCACTTTCAAGGAATAACTGAGCAGGCTTCAGACCACCGCTGAGATAGGCAAGCTCCACATACCAGGGTGCTACTCCCTTGGCTTCTGCCCAGCTGGATGAGGACTCGTCTGCCCTGCTGCCCACTTGGCTCCAGAGATCCTTCCCCACAAGACCCTGACAACTCCCTGGCCCAGTGTTCTGTCCCCTAGAACTGAAGACTTGAGACTATGGAACTCAGGTTTGTTATCCCCCATTGATTGCTGTGTGTATGTGTCTGTGTGTTAAATTTCTCTTAGATTGTTAGAGTGTGAGTAGGATATTAATGTATGTTGATGTTCTACTTTGAGTGAACCTGCATTCAATAAAAGCTGAGTGAATAGCACAGTTACTGTATGTGACTCTGGTCTATTCCTTTGTTCCAGGCTTCTCAGCAGGCAGCTAAGGGAACAGTTACCAGGCAGACTCATGGGAAAGACTATGTCCCGAACATAGGTTCCTGACAGTGTGGTTCTTAAACTTCCCCAATGGGCAGAGTCCAAATTTTATTTGGAATGTGGAAATACATATCAGATTACACTATGAAAAGCATTAAAATAAATTTGTGTATTTACACATTTTGTTTTTATTCTATTCATGTATACAAAACATAGAGAATAATAAAATCAATTATATTGGTAAAAACTGTTAAAATTGGTGTGACACTGGAAGAGGAAAATGTGCAGCTTTTAGCATTATTTGGATCTGGAAAACAAACAATTTAAGAGAATTAGAAAATTGCTCCTGATTTTCCTGTAATAAATGGGTTCATTCACTAACTGTTTAGGAACAATATGAAAAGCACTTTGTGATGTATTTTAACCCAATATATAAACATAACAGCTGGGAATCACGGGAACAATGTTTTTTATACACTGAGCCCACTATGCGCATTGTTTATAGAAAGTTTACATTAGAAGGCCTCAACTGTGCCACCACACACAGGGCCTGCCTTCTTCCTGCCTGTGGTTCCTGGGTTTTCCCAGCCTCTGAGCAGGTGGTGTCTTCATGGAGCTGAAGGTTTTTGCTAAGCTTCCACCATCACTTCTATTACTGTGGGTTCCCAGAGAGCACAGAAGTACTTGGCTGAGTCGGCCACTTGTATGGAAGAGATGATGAGGCTGATGAATTTGTTTTCCTTTTGAAAGTTCACAGAGTAGCGATCCTCATGATTCTCGTTTGCATTCACCTTAGAAGCATCTTGAGAAATAAGGAAAATCATCTCTCCACTGGGAAGCTGCTTGTACCAATACAAAGAATAATACCTCCATGTGGTTTCATACTTGCAGTTCATTATCACAGATTCTCCTTCCTGCCCTGGAACTGTAGTCTGAACTTGAGTGACTTTCTGAGTTCTGATGCTTCCTGCAGAAAAAGGTGAAAACAGGGTTGCTCCTCTGAGACATCTCAGGTGGGTTATGAGGAGCATATTACTTTATGACCCAAGAACAAAGAAAAAATAATATGGTGTTTCATTTCCTTGCCTCTATCCCTTTGAATACCTCCACCAGTTACAACTTTCAAATCCCATCCTTGTCTCTAAGAGGACACTGAAGTCCCATGTCTAGGGCCATACATACTGAAGCTAAAGAAGAGCGTGAGTGCCCACAGCAGGCCTGGACAGAGCATGGAGGGAAGTCTTCTGGGTGAAGTCTCCCTTGTTCTCATTTTCCCCAGAGACCAGCCCTTCTCTGAGTGGGTGAGTGCTCAGATCTGGGTTAATGTATCTGCCCCTCAACAGGAAGTGAAGTTCATGAGTAGAAGGTTACATTTGCTCTATTCAGAGACTGACACATCAACCCCTCCCCAATCCTGTGTTGCCTACATGATTTTCTGTAACAATACGTTTGAAAATGGCTATTATAGCTGGTCAAGTATATGTCAGTTTATTGTCTTTTTGTTATTGAATTGTTGCTTGATTTTCTTGTGATCAGAGACTATATTCTGAATGATTTGACTCTTTTGAAACTTATTAAGACTTGCTTTAATTGATTAGTGCTTCTTTTTTTCTTATAGATTTGTGGATATATAATTGACATACAATAAACTGCTGATATTTAGAGTGTAATTTCATGAGCTTTGACATATGGATATGCCCTGAAGTCCATCCCCACAGTGAAGATGGTGAACATAGCCATCATTTCTAGATCTTTTTTGGGACCCTTTGTAGATGATCCCTATCGCCAGTGCCAACCGATCACTAAGCTGCTGTCAGTTTGTATTTTCAAATATTTTTATATAAAATTTGCTTTTTAAATATACGCTTATATTTTAAGGATTTTATGTATTTATTTTAGAAAGAGGAAAGGAAGGAGAAAGTGAGGGAGAGAAATATCAATGTATGTTTGCCTCTCATGCACCCCCTACTGAGGACCTGGCCTGCAATCCAGGCATGTGCCCTGACTGGGAATCAAACCAGCAACTCGTTGGCTTCTAGGCCTGTGTTCAAGCCACTGAGCTACACCAGCCAAGGCTGATTTTTAATAATTTATTTCAGTTGAATCATATGACAACATACTTCATACCTTTTTCATTCATCATAAATATCTTGAGACTCAACTGAGCTGTTGCACATATGAACAGTTTCTTCTCTTTCATTGCTGAGTAGAATTTCATCACGTATGTACTGCCATTGTTTCCAGTCTGGGTCTGTTACAAATAAATCTGTGAACATTCTGTACAAATTGTTGTATGCGCATATATTTCCTCTTCTCCTAGGGGCAAATAACTAAGAATGGAATATTTTAAAAATGTGGCATGTTTTATTCAACTTTTTAAAAAGGTATCCAACTATATCCAAAATCACAAACTGACTAGTTGCATGTGAGAGTTCTAGTTGTTTCACATCTTTGGCAAATTTGGCAGAGTCAGTCTTTCTCATTTTAGCCATTCACTGATAATGTAGGGGCATCTCATGCAGTTAATTTGTTTTTCTGTAATAGCTTATACTGTTGATCATCATTTTAAGTGTTAGTGTCTGCAATTTATTCATTTTTATGCTCTATTCAATCTCATTGTATGAATATACCACAGCTAATTTCTCTATTCTCCTGTGGATGGTTGTTGGGTATGAATATTTTGCTGATTTTAATCATTTTTTAAAATTTTCAAAAACAGTTGACATACAATATTATATTAGTTTCAGGTGTACACCCCAGTGATTAGATAAGTTACTAAGTGATTATCCTGATAAATCATACCCATGTGACACCATACATAGCTATTTGTCATTTAGTGCTGGCTCTGATGACTGTGGGGGTAGGTGCCCAGTACTCTGTTGACTTGGTCCAGCTTTCATCTCAGCTTCTCCCATTTGCCTGGATCAGATTTAGGATGTTCTCAGCACCCCTGCCTCTCCTCTCTGAGGCAGCCAAAACCTGACATGTTTCAAGGGAAACTCAGGGATACAATTTTCTGCTTCTTCCACATTCAGAGCAGAAATATACCAGTATTGCTACAGGATATTCAGCTGAAAATGGTTTCCTACTCCTTACTAAAAGATACAGGGTTCTTTCCTTGTTTGTTCTTTCTGCTACAGTGGACCTTAACCTGTGTCCTACTGGGGAGGGGTGCCAGAATTTGCTGTCAGCTCTTCATTTGATCCCCAACATCTTCATGCTTTTTGATCATGTGCGAGGCTGATCTAGGTAAGCTGAAGGGGTTTGTGCCTTCCTGCAGTCACAGCTGGTCATGTCTCACAGACCCACATCTCTGGTGGGGCTCCCTCTGTCACCCACCCTGCTCCCAGTGATCTTAGTGAACAAGTGGCAAAGGCCTGTGAAGAGGACCCTACTGATGAGTGCAAATTCCCCTTGTGTCTGTTACTCTCCGCAGTTCTATGTTGTGATGAGAACCCTCCTTCACTCATTCTGAGGGTAATTCCTTCCTTCCTTCCTTCCTTCCTTCCTTCCATCTTATTTCCCTTCTGCTTTTCTGCCAGCCAGCACCCCTTTCACCCAAGCTCTGCTAAATTTGTGCCAGTCATGTGCCTGTTTCTCCTTGGAGGAGCCTGTTTCTCATGGGAATCCAGTCTCCTTGTTTGTCCTGTGACCTCAGAGCTCTCTTAGGTTAAAGCAAAGTTATGAGTTTGCTGCTTTTCTAGATTTACCTGTTAAGATGGAAGGAAGCAATGTTCTTTCACACTTTATATATCCTGGTAGGATTGGAGCTGTGTTAATCTTTCATTGTATGTAAAATTGAGGTACTGCTATCAGGAATGCAGGATATTTGCCAGCTCTGTGAACTGTAAGAATATTGCAAGACACAGTATTATTGTAAATCACACTTCATAATGAAATGCCTTATTTCTAGTCAGTAAAAAGGAGGGCACTATATTTATCTTTTGCTGTTTGTAGTTTAACTTCTGTTGATCACTAAGCCCCATTTTTGAAACAATTAATTACACCCAAAGAAGATTTTGTGGGATTGATAGCCAGTCAGTCACAAGTTCAGGTAAGCACCTGGACTTACAACTGGCATCCTGAGTTGCAGGGCATTGTTGCAGTCTCTAGAGTGTATCTGGTGAGTCAGAAGCACAAGTAACAAACTAGGCTTGGAACTGCTATCTGAAGTGGAATAGAGGCAGTTTTGTAGGACTGTGCCCTAAACTTGTGGTATCTGGTAATACCTCCAGGTGGATAATGTCAGAGTTGAGTTGACTTGCAGGACAGGGACTATTGTTTGAAGAATTACTTGGTCTACAAGAAAAGCCTCTGTCCCACCCCTTCATACACATGCACAATTGGGTCCAACATTTCAAAAGAACTCTTATCCAAAATATTGAATTGAGCAGGTATAAGATCTGGAATTATGGATTATCTTGTTCAAATACTGTCCTTTACATGTTTCTTGTTTATGGCGTACTCCCTGGGAAAAACTGTGATGTTATCTGTAGAGTGTGGCTTTTACACTGGTTCTATGGGTCCCCAAAGCAGCTGTGAGCAAGTGCTTCCCAAAATAGACTCAACAGCTCCCTTTTCAGATCTTATCTTACCCACTTCAGCCACTAGCTGCTAACAAATGTCTAGGTAAGGTTTGTAATTCTTCTGTTAGAATGTGGAAATACACTATTGTTTCAGGCTGAGTTATGTTAGTTACTTTGTTTGTTTGTGAAGCTCATCTGTCTGTTTCTTTCCTGGGTTGTATGTATGAGACATCAGAAATGTGTTGCCCAGTCTTCTAGCTGTGATGGTGATGTGATGAGCTTGACAGAATTAGTTTTTTCTGGGAGTTCACAGAATATTGACTGTGTGTTGCACTTGTTTCTGTACTTTTGTGCTAAGAAATGAAGAAAATCACCTCACTACTGGGAAGCCTTTGTACCAATGCCGTACATGATACTTTGCACCAATGTCATACATAACATCCAACCTTTGTGTTGATTAAACAGTCTGGTTCCACAATCTCACCTTCCTGCCTAGATGCTGTTGGATGAGATTTAATGACCTTCTGGGATCTGCTTGATCCTGCTGACATAACAAATGAGAAGATTAAACCCTGGAGCTGACCTTAAGAAAATTTTCTAGAACTTCTAGGCAGAAATTAAATTTTAAGTAAGGAAGGAAGACTCGAAATCTGGTTCCTTTCCCCTTCTTTCTCATTTTCCTGGAATGTTAGTCACAGTTGGCCTTGTTCATTCCCTTGCCTGCTCTCCACCATCTCTCCTGAATCCTGGGGTGTCCTCAGTCGCATTACCAACAACTGTTTTTATCAGGAAAGACAGAGGCCATCAGTGCCCATAATATGCTGGGAAGAGTTACTTTGGCACCTCTGTCTCTAAGTACATAGTTCCTGCTCTGGGTTTGGGACCAGTTTCACTCAGTTGTGTAAAGCTGCACTTAGTGTTGCTGGAGACAGTGTAGTGCAGGTCTCTCAGAGGAGGAGATTGGTGTGGTGGTGGTGGGGAGCAGTCATCAGGTTATGTCTTGCTCAGAATTGCCTAGACTATGTGGAGCCACTGGATTTGCTTGAGTTAGCTTTTCCTCCTAATCATGGTTGTTCAATTATTCTACAGAAATGTTGTCCATGTCAGTTTACTACAAGATATAGATTTGTATTAAGAAACAACCTAAGTGCCCATCAATAAATGCATGAATGAAAAGACTGTGATACATTTACACAATGGAATACTACTCAGTAGAAAGAAAGAAGGAGCTCCTGCCCTTCTGGACAGCATGGATGGGTCTGGAGAACATTATGGAAAGTGAAATAAGCCAGGCAGTGAAAGAAAAATACCATATGATCTCACCTGTAAGTGGACCCTAAGCAACAAAACAAACAAACAAGCAAGCAAAATATAACCAGAGACATTGAAAGAAAAAACAAACTGACAGTAACCAGAGGGAAGAAGGAAGAAGGATAATGAGGAAAAATAGGGAAAGGTCCATCAAGGAATATGTATAAAGGACACATGGATAACGTTAAAGGGAGAAGGTTTGAGGGTGGGAGGAGGTGATGGGTGGGGCAGGGGGTCGTTGTGGGGGGGAAGTGGATACAAATATATTTGAACAACATTAAAAAATAAATTAATTTACAAAAGAAAAGGGATGGGGGAAGAAAACAATTCCAATGTTTTTCTTCCCAAAGGAAGAAAAGATAATTTAAATTAAAATGCAGTTGTTAATTGTTAGTTACTTTGTTTGCTTGTGAAGCTCATCTGTCTTTTTCTTTCCTGGGCCATCTGAGACATCAGAAATGTGTTGCCCAGTCTTCTAGCTGTGATGGTGATGTGATGAGCTTGACAGAATTATTTTTTTCTGGGAAGTCACAGAATATTCTCAGCATATTATGGGCACTGATGGCCTCTGCCTTCCCTGATAGAAACAGTTATTGGTAATGAGACTGAGGACACCCCAGGATTCAGGGGAGATGGTGGGGAGAGGCCGAGGGGATGAACAAGGCCAACTGTGACTAACTTGCATCCTTATATGGAAATAGATATAAATTCTCACACAAAACATTTCATGGTAACACTGGAAACCCTGTGTTCTTTTCTGTCTCTCTTCCCTCAGAATATGTTTTCAAACACTTACCTCTAAAGTCCACTCTTTCTTCTGATTATTTTATTTTATTTTTGGGGGGGTGGCCAAAATTTTATTTATTTATTTATTTATATTGAATTCTTGTTCAAGTACAGTTTTCTGTCTTATATTCCCAGCCCTGCCCCCCACCAGTGCTCCCCACCTCCCTCCCATTTCTGCCCCCACCTTATTTATTGTCCATGTGTCCTTTATACTTGTTCATGTGAGTCCATGTTATGATCTAGATAACATTTCACTGGGACAAAACCAAATTTCCTCTCTGTTTAGTTATTTTGCCCTAGACTCAACTATAATATGATGAGATATTATTTCTCACAGCTGAGGTTCACTAGCCAGTCTTTTAGATTAGGAGAAAATTACCCATTTTCTCTGCTCTCACCTCCAGTCTGTCATGCTGCCCAATGAAAAGAAAAAATCTTGGAGCCACCACACCAGGTGGATCACCTCCCACAATGTTATGTAGAGAACCTAGGCCCTCATGAAATGAGAACTTATGGGAAATAATAACAATACTACCTACAATTCACTGAACACTGATATTCTAGCAACTTCATGGATTTACTCTAATTTAGGTGAGAGAACCTGGATCTACCCAGTGCTTATTGTTATCTTCCCTAACCTTCTGCTTCTCCTTTTTTTGATTTGTTAATTCAAATTAAAACTGAATTTCTTAATTATTCAGTTAAAAGAAGTACTACAGATTATCATGAGATCTAGAACCTAAACATTTTTATCTACCTTCTTTTCATTTTTTATTTATATTTATTTTTTCTGAATCTTTTCTACTATGTTTTATCCTAGGAGTATAATAATTTTAAACTCATGTTTTCTTGTTGTTCAAATACAGTTGTCTCCATTTCACCACCATCACCCCCCTCTGCTCCACCCATCTCCACCTCCCTCCCTCGATTCTATTCCCCTTTGGCTTTGTGCACGTGCCCTTTATATATGTTCTTTGATGGCCCTTCCCCTTTTTCCAACCTACTTTTAAGTAGAGTTTATTGGATAACTTACATGGAATAATAACATCACATTTCAGGTTTAACATTTAAAATATTTGACAAATTTTCCCTGACTGGTGTGACTCAGTGGGTTGGGCATCACCCTGCACACAAAGGTCTTTGGTTCACTTCCCAGTCAGGGCACACACCTGAGTTGCAGGCCAGGTACCAGGTTGGGGGCATGTGAGAAGGAACCAATACATGTTTTTCTGGCACATTGATGTTTCTCTCTCTCTCTTTGACCCCCTTCCCCTATCAAAAAATAAATACAAATATGTTTAAAAAATATATTTTAAAAAAGAAATAAAGTATTTGACAAAAGCATATACCCATGTAATCCTGACATGGATTGACATGAAAATTGTATCACTGTAAGGTTTTCTTGAGATCCACCACAGTCCATGCCTTCTTCACACCCAACCCCTGGCAACAATGACCTGACTGGTGTTGCCCATAGTTTACATGAGACCCTTCTGAAATTTTATTTATATAAATTATTTAGAGCGTACCCTTTGTGTGTAGCTTCTTTCTTTCAGGATGTTTGAAAATGTATCCATATTAATAGTTGAACAAGTAGGGTATTTTTGTTGCTGAGTAGTAGTGAATATTGTGAATACACCAGTTTCATGATTCATTTATGGAATTTTTCTTCTGCCATCCACAGTCTGCTAGTGAGCACATCAATGAGTTTCTTTTTGTAGTTCCATGATTCCCACTTTTTTTGGTGTGGTTTTCATTTCTGTGCTGAGATTTCTGTTCATTTATGTAAAAATATTTATCTTAAATTTTTAAATATATTGTATTTAGTTTTACACATACTTATTTGTTACAGGTGCTTTCAAATAGTTGTCTGCTAAATTATGTAAGTTGAGCCATCCCAGAGTCAGTTTCTATGTGCTTTTTTTTACTGTGAATCATATTTTCCTAAGAATTTTTGGTTGCATAATAAAGACCAATAACTATGGTTCCATTTGTGAATGTAACTTCACTAATAAATAAGGAATATATTTTCCCTTTGTCATTCTACATTGTTTTAAATAAGTTAATCAGTCATCCCTTGTTGAACACTTGCTACATGTCCGTGTTGTGCTGGGTTTCATGTGGGGGACCCGTGAGAAATGATCTGAAAATCAGTCAATAAGTGCAGTGAGAAGGAAAGTGGAGGTCAATTTAAAAATGCAAGTGCTTTTCAATTACATGTCTCCCCAACACACATTGGATACTGGAAAAGCATTGCTAGTGACCCTCCAGGTAAGTGACACTCCTATATACCATGTTAAATGCAGTTACTCAACAATGTAACAAACAAAAGACTTATTTTTGTTGTTTTATTTTCTTATAGCTTTCTCACAGCCAGCTGTGAATATCTTGCAAAAAAGAGGGAGGTTATTTTCATTTTTAGACAGGAATACATCCACAAAAGTGGTTTCCATGTGTAGCTTAAGTCATATCATAATTCATTCTGGTATTTGAAACTGAAATTTATGTAATTCATACCTGATTGTAAACCACATCCATACAATTGCATAATTATCTACACAGCATTTATATAATTATCAAGAAAATAATATTGAATTCAATTTGACCTTAAAATATGGCTGAGTTTTTGCATTTGATGTGATAACAATTGAATTTCCCTAAAATCTCTCTCTTTTTTAAGGATGAGCCTTCCAGTAGGTTCCCCATGGGAGCCCTGTGCTAGGAGAGCATGTGTGGCCCTGTGTCAGGTTAGAGCACAGCCTTTGGAGGCCTGGGCTTCACTGTGCTCCTCCTCCACAGAAGTAGGTGCCTGAGTGACTGAGCTGGGAGCCCGTGATGCACAGGGAGCTATGCTTCATTTCTTTATCCAACGTGGCTGCTATTTTGTCACGAATCTCTTTTCCTTCTCTTATTAACAACATCAGTAAGATGGGTCCTTCACCAGGTTTCTGCCAGTACCAGTATAAGGAATATACAGACTTTGAGGAACTGCACTTGATGGTAACATTTTCCCCCTCTTGGATGATCAAGGACTGAGGACTCTGCTGCACTTCTTGGCTTCTCACACCTGATCAGAAAACAATCGAAAGACACAGGAAACCTTCAGGAGATGCCTAGTCTCAAAACATAAACATAAGCATCACTCCTTAATTATAGAACATGAGTGGTTCTCATAAGGGCCCTCCCAAGTCAGAAGGACATCCCAATTTCTGCTCTCAGGGTGCTGCCACCATGATAAGCCTCTCTTAGACTGAACCGTGTACTCACAAGCCAGTTGCCACAGCAGAGCACCTGAAAGCACTTTCAGGAGAGTCTCCATCCCTTGGTTCCTCAGGAAATCCAGTGGACCAGGTCAGATTCTGAATGGGCTTCCTCAGCAGGAGTTCCCTTGAGCTCAGAGCAAGGTCTGCTGCAGGTGTTTGTAGAATACTGAAACTCACGGGGACAACCAATCACAGACATTGCAGCATTTCATCCTTTACTGATAACAGTGTACATCCAGAATACTTTTAACACAGTGCCCCCCTCTGGCCAGGCTAAGAAATGATGAAAATGTGGGTTTGGGTTTTCTTGAATAAATTTACATCCAGTAAGTCTTTTTTTTATTGTTGTTTAGGGGTTAGATAAAAGAAACCTATTAATAGTCTCTGACAGAGAGAAAATTACTCCAGGATTAAGAGAAAAACAAAAATCAAGGAAAAATTAAATATAAAATTATATCTATCAATACAAATACATGAATCAAAGCAATCATATTTCAAATAGTAACATTTCACTACACAATTTGGATCTTCATTTTCAATGCTCCTTGGCACCTTCTAAATAATGTATAAGCATCTTATAATGGTTCAAAATTATTTTCACAGAGTGATGACTGAATATTTCTCCACTCTTAAGTTTTCTGTTGCTGATTTTGAGTATATTAGCCAGCCATTCTGAATTAGTTTAATGGCATTCTCCTAAACTAAATCTTTATATTATACCTTTGTATATTTTGTTTTTCTTTCTTTATAATACTTTTTTTCCTCTGCCTATTTTTGATTCACTTCTTTATGAGTCCTTATCTAGATATCACCTCTTTTAGGTGCCCTTATCTTATATTCTGTATACAGCTTGGATGCCTCTGTTAGGTGGTCAGAGTTTGCTTTTCTCCTGTGATAGTTTCCACGACACTGTTTCATTATGTATTCCACAGTATCACATGCTTCCCGAGGGCAGGCACCATATCTATTTCCTTCCAGTTGAATCTCTTGTCTTTGAGCCGGAGACACATATTAGGGGTCAAGTGAAACAATAATTAGAAGTACCTCCAGTAAGCAGAGAACACATTTGGGAACTCACAAAGACTTTGATTGCTCATTTGTCAAATTGATATCATGGCTAATTTACATTAGCCATGTCAGTTTGAGAAATTTATATGCTCATACTTGTGGACAGACTTTGGGGCTATTACGAATAAATCTTCTCTGAACATTCTCTACAAGTTGGGTGAAGCACCTAGGAATGGAATGCTTTTAAAATGTGCTATGTTTTGTTAAACTTTTTGAAAAGCTGCAAATGATACTCAAAATCACCGATTTGGTATACTGTACATACTCACCAGCAGTGTGAGAGAGTTCTATTTGTCTCACATCCTTGGAAAGCCTTGATGTGGTCAGTCTTTTTAATTTTAGACATTTCAATGAGGATGCAGGAGCATCTTGAAATTTAATTTGCTTTTCTATAAAAGCTTGTAATATTGATCATCCTTTTTAATTTTAGTAGCTATAATTTATTCATTTTTATGCTTTTTTGTAAGAATATAGTTTAATTTATTTGCCTATTCTTCTGTTGATTGATATTGGGTTGGAATTTCTCACTGTGTGTTTAGTATTATTTTATTTTTCTACTACAGTTGACATGTAATTTTACATTCATTTTGGGAGTACAACTCACTAATTAGACATTATATGAGGTAAGTCCAGAAAAAGTCCAGCCATTGTTGATATAACCAGAATGGTTTGTGAGACATAGATACAACCTAGCAGCCAAGGAGAGTGGACTGGAATGCACATATGTGAACAATGATGCCTTCACTGTAGTCAGTGGGGACAGCAGATGCCTGTTCCTTGAGCATGTGCACTGTGGGTGGTCACATTCAAAATGACTGAGCAAGTAGAGCAATGAATCTGCCTAAAATTTTGTGTTAAGCTTGAACATTCCTTCACTTAAACTGTCTGGATTCAGAAGGCTATTAGGAACAATGCAATTAATTCAGTGCAAGTAAAATTATGGCACAAACCTTTCAAAGGTAGTCAAGAATCTATTGAAAAAGATCCACATTTTGGAAGGCCTGCAACAAGCGAACACCTGAGAATGTGGAATGTGCATGGGCTGCAATCAACAAGACTGGTGACTAACAGTGTGAGAACTAGAATCTGAACTTGGGGTTCCAAAAGTACTGTGTCAGAGATTTTGATGTAGGATCTTCACATGAAATATATCCTGGCAAAATTCACTTCAGGACTTCTGCTAGGAGAAAAGAAGGAACATCGTGCTGTAGTTGGGAGAACTGTGTGAGGTCTCCAGGTGCCTACTTTGAAGGGGACTATAGTGTCATTGTCTTATGTACAATGTTTCTTGTATTTTGTATCTTCTTTAATAAATGTCTCTTTTTCATATTTATGGCTGAATACTTACATGACAGGTCTGGAATAACTTACCAAGTAATTTTTCCCATAAATGTCATACCCATGTGGCACCATACATAGCTATATTTTGTCATTTAGTGCTTGTTCTGATGACTGTGTGGTTAGGTGCCCAGTACTCTGTTGACTTGGTCCAGCTTTCATCTCAGCTTCTTCCATGTACCTGGATCTCAGATTTAGGATTTTCTCACCAATCATGCCTCTACTCCAAGGCAGCTAAATGCTGCCATCTTTCTTGGTGGGATTCCGGGGATCGAATTTTCTGCCTTTCCTCAATCATATCAGAATTATACCAGTATTGCTTCAGGGCATTCAACTTCGAATGGTGTCCTGCCCCTGACCCAAAGGTAGTGGGTTTTTTCCTTGTCACTTTTCTCTGCTACAGTGGACCTTCACTTGTGCCCTGTGTGGGAGGGGTGACAGAATGTGCTGTCAGCTCTTTATATGATCCCCAACTTCTTTAGTTTTTTTTCTTCATGTGAGAGGCTGATCTAGGCAAGCTGGAGGGATTTGTGCCATCCTGCAGTCACAGCTGGTCATGCCTCACAGACCTGTATCTCTGCTGGGGCTCCTTCTTTTACCCACTCTGCTGCCAATGATTTTAGTGAAAAGGTGGTGAAGGTGTGTGAAGATGGCCCTATCGATTAGTACATATTTCCTTTGTGTCCTTTACTCTCAGCAATTCTATATTGTCATAAGAAACCTCACTCAGTTATTCTCTTTTTCATTTTCTTTCTTCTTCCTTCCTTCCTTTCTTCTTTCCTTCCTTCTTTCCTCTCTTCCTTCTTTCCTTCCCCTTTTCCTTCCTTTCTTCCTCTAGCTGATTTCCTTTCTACTTGTCTGGCAGCCAGTACCTCTTTCACTCATGCTCTGATAAATTTGTGCTTGTTTCTCCTTGGGGTGGGGGGCTGTTTCTCATGGGAATCCAGCCTCCTTGATTGTCCTGTGACCTCAAGTCTCTGTTAGGTTAAAGCAAAGTTATAAATTTGCTGCTTGTCTAGTTTACATGTTAAGGTGGAAGGAAGTTATGCTCTTTCACACTTTATATATCCTGGTAGGATTGGAGCTGTGTTCCTCTTTTATTGCATATATCACTGATGTACTACTATCAGGAATGCAGGATCTTTGTCAGCTTTCTCTGTGAGCCTTAAGAATCATGGCAAAACACAGCATAATTGTAAATCACACTTCATAATTGAAATACCTTACTCTTAGTCAGTAAGAGGGAGGGAACTGTTTTGTGTTTTGCTTGTTGTATTTTGACTTCTATTGGTCACCCCACATCCATTTTAAAAAACAGTCCAATTCCATTTCTCAGTTTTTCCTTCATATTTGTGATATATTTTAGTTTGAAATTTATCCTTATGGGTCTGATAAAAATTGTAGCTTGAAGAATAAATAATTTTCATAATTTTAATACACTGCATAAACAAAAGCAAAGACAAAAAACATGAGATCATATCAATAGATGCAGAAAAGGCATTTGATAAGATATAGCACCCATTTATGGTAAAAACACTCAGCAAAGTGGGAATAGAGGAAGCATTCCTTAACATAATAAAAGTCATATATGAGAGACCTACAGCCAACATCACACTCAACGGGCAAAAACTAAAAGCTTTTCCACTAAGATCAGGAACAAGGCAAGGTTTTCCACTTTCACCACTTTTATTCAACACAGTATTGAAAGTCTTAGCCACAGTGATTAGACAAGAAAAGGAAATAAAAGGCATCAAATCAGAAAGGGGGAAACAAAACTGCCATTGTTTGCAAATGACATGATAGTCTACATAGAAAATCTATAGACTCCAACCCAAAACTGCTCAACCTAATAAATGAATTTGGCAAAACAGCATGATACAAAGTCAATATCCAGAAATCAAAGGCATTTTTTATACCAACAATGAAACAGCAAAAGCAGAAATCAAGAAAAGAATCCCATTCGATACAGCAAAAAGAAAAACAAAATATCTAGGAATACACCTAACCAAGGAGATAAAGGACCTGTATGCAGAAAACTACACAACACTGAAGAAAGAAATCAAGGAAGACACAAATGGAAACCTAAACTATGTCCATAGATTGGAAGAATTAACATAATCAAAGTGTCCATACTACCCAAAGCAACTTACAGATTCAATGCAATACCTATTAAAGTACCAAAGGAATATTTCACAGACATATAACAAACACTTCAAAAATTTGTATGGAACCATAAACAACCCTGAATAGCTGCTGCAATTTTGAGAAAGAAGAACAAACTAGGAGGGATCACAATACCTGATATCAAACTGTATTACTAGGCCACTGTAATCAAAACAACCTGGTACTGGCATAAAAACAGACACATGGACCAGTGGAACAGAACAGAGAGCCCGGAAATAAACCCAAGTTTCTACAGTCAATTAATATTCGACAAAGGGGGAAGTAACATTAAATGGAGTAAAAATAGTCTCTTCAACAAATGGTGTTGGGAGAGCTGGACAGCTATGTGCAAAAAAAATGGAACTCTACCATCAACTTACACCATACACAAAAATAAATTCAAGGTGGATAAAAGACTTAAATATAAGCTGTGACACTATTAAAGTCCTAGAGGAGAACATAGGCATGAAAATCTCAGATATTTCATGCAGCAATATTTTTATTGATATGTACTCTAGAGCAAGGGACATACAAGAAAGAATAAATAAATGGGATTTCATCAAAATTAAAAGCTTCTGCATGACTAAATAAAACAGTATTAAAATAAAAAGAGAACCAAACTGTATGGGAAAACATATTTGCCAATGATATCTCAGACAACAGTTTAATCCTTGAAATATATAAAGAACTTTCACAACTCCACTCTTTAACCCAATTAAAAATGAGCAAAGACTTGAACAGACACTTCTCCAAGGAGGACATAAAGAGGATCCAGAGACATATAAAAAGATACTCAATATCACTAGCTATCAGAGAGATGCAAATTAAAACCACAATGAGATACCACTTCACACTGGTCAGAATGGCCATCATAAACAGAGCAACAAATAACAAGGGTTGGAGAGGTTGTGAAGAAAAGGGAAACCCAGTGCACTGTTGGTGGAATTGCACTGGTATAATCACTACTGAAAGCAGTATGGAATTTTCTCAGAAAACTAAAAATGGATTTGCCTTTTGACCCAGCAATTCCACTGCTAAGATTATAACCTAAGAACCCCGAAACACCAATCCAAAAGAACCTATGCACCCCAGTGTTCATAGCAGCACAATTTACAATAGCCAAGTGCTGGAAGCAACCTAGGTGCCCATCAGTCAATGAATGGATCAAAAATCTATGGTACATTTACACAATGGAATTCTATGCAGTAGAAAGAAAGAAAGAAGGAGCTCCTACCTTTTATGACAGCATGGATGGAACTGGAGAGCATTATGCTAAGTGAAATAAGCCAGGTGGTGAAAGACAAATACCACATGATTTCACCTTTAACAGGAAGCTAAGCAACAAAAAAATCAAGCAAGCAAAATATAACCAAAGACACTGAAAGAGAGAACAGGCTGACAATGTCCAGAGGGGAGAAAATTTCAGGGGGAAAGGGGAAGGGTTTACGGGAAAAAGTATAAAAGACATGGACAAAAACTAGGGGCTGTGGAAATGGCAGGGAGATGGGGAGGGCTGGGTAGGTGGGCTGGGATGGGAGTAAAAGACAGAAAACTGTACTTGAACAACAATTCAAATTAAAAAATTTAAATGAAAGGAAATTCAGTGTGTCTATTTTCCTTCTATTCATCCGATAAATGAAAACATAGAACCAGTGGTCAGTACATGTTTCAGGTTAATGGAATCATATAGCCATTGACCTATATGGAAATAGGTTTCATCTGGTTCTAACCTGTATTTCACAAATAAAGAAATTGGACTGACTAACACAACTGCCAAAGGTATTACCATTTGGCAGTGGTATTAAGATTATAAAATGTCAAGATGTTTTTTTAGTTGACTCAATCATACCACTCATTTATAGGAATGGGGAATCTCATGTAGGTAACTTTGTCCATCCAGGTCACTTAAGTCTGAAACAATATTCAGGGGCTATTGTACAAAAAATGAAGCACATGTTTGCTGGGACTCGAGGGACCACAAACACTGACTGATAAAATTTGTATTAGAACCCTGGTTCTCCATCCCAAATGCATCTACTCCCCTAGGATAGAGGGGAAACAGGGTAACTTCATTCCAGGGATTAATGGGAACAAAGCGTCACCAGCGATTGCTTCCCGGGTTACAGAAGAACCTCTCTCTCAGAGTGAACAATGAGCATGGTTAGACTCCTGGACACCCTGAAACTCAGGGAACATTCTCAACTCATTTGGAGGACTTGCTATGTGTTAGTCTTCCTTAGTGCTCAGCTTAGTCACCAACACTAATGTGCACCCTCTCTCACTGCCATGTGTGAATGGAAGCAAGTCTGTGTGTGTGTGCAAGTCTGAGACCCCAAAGTAGGGTTAGCGTGGCCCCAGCTGCAGGTTTGAGTACAGGCTGCAGGTGCCTGCAGAGCACTGTGCATTTGCTGCACAGAGGTACAAGGCCGCATCTCCAGGGTGCGAGTGCTCGATGTGCAGAGAGAGGTGTTTGGCACTTTTATTGTGGAAGGCTGTGAATCTTCCATCTTCCTTTTTCTCTGCAACTGAACTTATTGATATCAGGAATGCAGGACCTTTGGCACGGTATTTTTTTTGTACCATGCAAAGTAAGTAAACAAAGTGTTATTGTAGTCACAGTTCAGAATAGAAGTTCCTCCTTCTTGCACACTCAGGGATGGAGAATTCTGCTTCACCTGTTGCTGTTCACCCTTCTGCTGTTGACTATTCACCCCTGTGTGGAAAGAGAATATCAGATCTTAAATTTAATCCTTAAAGTCCCAACAGAAAATCATCCATCACAAGCCAGAAAGGAAAAAAAAGCAAACTCCCTGACTATCTCATCTCTCAATCATGTAGTATCCCCTGAAGTTTTTCTACTGTATTCAAACCTCCCACCCCAAACTCACAGTGTGGCTGAAGACAGGAAAGCAACAACAAAAACCCCAGGAGCCTGACCATTTCTTCTGGGAAGACTGGTGGTCCTGTCTCCTGCCCAGGCAGCTGTCAATCTGACTTCAGCTTCCTCCACTTCATTCATACCCTTCCACAAAGCCTTCCACTTTACGTCTGAACAGCCCTGTTTTCAGCTGAAGTCATTCATCTTTATGAAAGGAAGCACTGCCCCGTTTAGTCCACATGCAGCAAATATCTGAAAATTTCTGTGTTTCCAGAAGTTCAACTTGTAATTCCTTCCCCAGGAAAATAAGTTAAAGTAAGAGATTTTATGAGGAGGAAAGTTTTTCAGCAATCACATAATTCAAGTTTTGGATATATTTATTCATTGCAGTTAGAAAATGATAGCTGAGAATATAGAATATTATACAAAGTCAAATGATTGCCATTTCATTAACTGCCATATTTAGGCAAACACTTCATTATTTTAAAATGTTAATAAGAATGGTGTTTTGAGGCAGATACATGGGGCATGACGTTATATTTAATGCAGTGGTTGCAAATTTAGAACACAAGGAGTTTGGTAGCTTTAGCTTTAATGTAATTGTAGTCTAATGTGGTCTTCACAGTCCATATTTTTTCTAATTAAATAAATTCCACAAGGTTCATGTGTGATACAAATCCAGAGAACTCTCTTAAAGACCCAAATACACACAACAAAATGTGTCCTGTGTCACCAGATTATTCTCCGTGATAGATCAGTTTCTGAACGAGGTGATCTCTCCTGGAAGGTAGATGAAATCATTCAGTGTGTCTGTATTCTCAATTAGAAAAAAGTGACACAGCCTTGTGAAGTCTACAGACATCATGAGGCTGTGACCTTTAAAGGTGCCACATAAATAATGCCCCGGGGCTACGATTTTCTTGCCTTCACTCTGGTTTCATATCTGGTCTATGTCTCCACAGTTTCATCCCATGGAAGAGGCAAGAAGAGTCTATCGTGCTTACAGTGCTAACTCGGTGGGGTGACTAGCGACTGCAGGTTAGGTTGAATGGAATATAACTTTCTGGAAGTTATTTGAACAAAGACACAGAACACAGACTGAAATAATTTGGGGTATAAATTGTGAAGAAATATTTCTCATTTTTATCTGAATAACAATGCATCATTCTGGGGAGTCCCAGTGTTATCGAGCCCACATTAACTGTTCAGCCTAGACAAGCTGAGCTGTCCCTGTTGTACATTACACACATGTGTGCGCTTTCTCTCGGCTGGACCACCCTTTCTGCTCCCCTTCGTCCTTCACCCTGAGCGACTCGTGTTCATCTGCTGGGTATCAAGATGGGCTGTCCCACATCCAGGAAGCTTTCTCTGACTGACACCTATTGATTTCATAATAGCCTTTGCTCTCCCAGTAAAACTGGGTGATTTAAAAGTATGTGCTCCACACTAGACTACCTATTCCACAAGTGAAGTGACTTGTATTTATTCAAAGCTCCCTATCGAGTTTCTAACAGGTTCTTTGTAAACATCTGTAGAATGATTGAATGAGAGAAACTTGTGAGTAGAGGTGGATGAGAGCTATTGTCCTTATGCAGATGAGGATCCTAATGTGAGGTGGAAAGAACATGACTAGCTCACGGTGAGACAGCACACTGAAGGACTGGGAATTTGCTTTTATCTGATGGCATTTCTAAACATAACAAAGAGGGAAGTGATGTAAATACATACATTTGAATATAAATAAAATGAATGATCAAATGCACTGAAGGAAGTTGAACAGGATAAGAAATGAAGACTGTAACAGGGTGCAACCAGGGCCCCCCAAATGGAGGATGTGTAACAGGGTCCAGAACTCAGGGTGTCCAGGAAATACTGAAAATATGTAGCTGTTCTTACCCCCACAAGTGTGAACTGGGGGATGGGACACATGGAACATGGAACAGGCCCCTGAGACTTATTTTGCATTTGATCAGTTTTACAAATAACTGCAAAAACGGTTATTTAACATATCTATAACTTTTGGCTGACTTCATAGATCTGTTTAGTAGCTGTGGCCATGCTTTGAGCCAGGAAAATGGGAGTGGCTTTGACCCTTGAGGTAACTGGGAGGCAGCTCTCCCTGGTCCCAGTGCCTGAGTGAGAGCTTGGAGATGGTTGGGTGCACACGACATGACACACCTGCTGGAACTTACTATGTCAGCCCAGAAAAGCTGGAAAAGTATGTGGTTGCTGGTAGGTGTAGCCGATTGTGGGTGGACTCAGAAATGGGACTGCAGAGGAAGATTCACGCAGGCATTTAAAACCAGGCATGGCAGCCACGTGGGGGATCTTTGTGGTTTTGGGGGCTAACCCTGCAGTTTGGGGGCCTAACTGTGGTTCTGGGGCTTCCTTAATCATGTGGCTTAGTAAGTATGAGAGCAAGATGTAGCAGCGATGCAGAGCTCTGTCTTAGCATTTGGGAGAGTGCAGAAAAGAAATTGCAGGAAGGAAAGGGTGAAAGGACTCCTGCTGCTGGGCCATGAAAAGGTGCTATGTGGGTTTGGATTAAGAACTGGAGATCCTGGTGACAGAGCTGATGGTGCCAGGATGGTGCTGGTGACTCCTTATGGAGTCTTTACTGTATCTGGGGAGGAAAGTTTGGTAACTTGAAACAACAGCAAATCCTTCAGGAAGGGGAGTCACTAAGAATCAGGTTGTTGGGTTCAGATTCAGTACTGCATGACATTAGAAGAGAAGGAATTCAAGGATTCTCTTCTAGGGAAGAAGCATTGGACAAGCTAGAGCTTTAAAGTGTTTATGATTTGACCAGTATGAAGTGCACATAAAAGGAAAATTTTAGGGAGTGGAATACCCTGAAAAGTAATTCAAGGCCTTGAAGTGTGTATGCATCAAGAAGAAGAATAAACTGACTGGAATAGAGGCATATTTTGGGAAGAAGGAGAGCATCTTTAAATTGGTACAGGTTGAGCAGATGCAGAAAATTTAGATTTGTTAAGTAAAGCTTTTTGCAGTCAAAAGATATGCTCACACATCTACACAGATGGGAATTTTTGAAATGTGATCTATCTTACTATTATTTGAAAAGATAAGGTGACATCTATTTTATGAATGAATCACTCAAGCACCCATCTGTTCTTACTAGCAATCAATAAGGTTCACCTTAAAGTCTTTTGCTATTTCTCTATTCATTTTTCAAAGAATCTCTATTTTAATTTTGTTCTTCCTCCAAATAGGCCTTGAAGCAAAGACTCAAGTAAAGTTAGTTCATATAGGAATAGATCTTAGGGAGCAAGAGTCAGAAAATGCATAGGGAAAGATTGGGGCTTGATATGCTAGGATCTCCCGAAAAGGTATAGAAGAAAGTGAGGAATTATGTAGTGCAACATTAAAGCTCAATTCTGCCAGGATCTCCTATGATGGGAATAGAGTCCCTTTCAGGAATGTTAGCTGGAACTCAAGAAGCTAGTGCATTTATCAGTCTTCTTTCATCACTGGTTAGTGCTTGCCAGCAGGGCTGGTAATTGCCCTGTCCTTGTAGGCTGAGTGAACTTCTGAAGTGTCAGAGAAGACCAATGGTCTAAAGACCATTATTTTAGAAAGTAAACATTATAACGTATGCTGAATGCCTAATGTTGGATGATATCTGGAATGAGTCTGAGAGTGCACAGAATTGTCTACTGCAGCTATTGATAAAATTAGAGCTAGGTGTTTGGATGAGACATTGAATCACAAGTGCTCTTACGCTACTGAAATGCACGCTTGTCCTATGTATTTTTTCAATGTGTTACTGAGTCTTCAAGGTTGTGGCTGGCTGCAATGTATTTAAACCACTTAAAACAGGAGGGTTGCAGGACACGAGATTTGGGCTCCACTTTAACAGGTACGAAGGCTGTAATTGATAGCCATCTTCTCCCTCTTCCTCCACACTGTCCAGATTTCCTTCCACAGCACTTTAGCAGAGGTAGCTTGCTTGACTGATGGGGTGCCCCAGACTCTTCATCAGTGAAGGGTCGCAGTTCTTGATCACTTTGCCCTTTTCAGGCTTTGCAGCAACAACTGCCAAGTGCTGTTTCTATAGGGAGTGGAAATACCTAATATGAATCACTGAAATTACACACCTATTCCTCCTCACCCACCTTGGGTGAAAACAACCTGGTGCTTCATGACAATTTGGGTCAGCTACCCCTCCAAGTCTAATATCTCCTTTTTTGCTTGTTGGACCATTGGCACAAGTTCAAAGACACCTAGGTCATAACCATAGTTTTGCTGGACCCCTTACTGAACCTTCTAGCGAAAACCTTCATCTACTGCGAACTACACCTCTAATGCAACAGACCCTAAGTTGTATGAAGACATTTTGTAGCACCCGAAGACATTACACATGCCCTTGTTTTCTATAGGATTATAGTTTGTAGACATTCATCTCTCTTTGTTTCTTATATTCAGATAGAAAGAGCTTTTATTCCCCAAAGAAGACAATGATCTTCTATGTTCCTATTTCCCCAACCTCTTCTCCCCTCCCCTCTGACACCCATGCTGTGGTCTGAGGTTTCTGTATGCCTCTCCCTGTCACTCATCTCACTGTGCCTCTGAGAGAGCACAGAAATACATCGCTGCATCCTCCAGCTGGGAGTCTGAGATCCTGAGGCCAAAGTATTTGCTGTCTTTCTGGAAGTTTGCAGAGAAGCGATTCTTCATTGCATTTTGTTTCTTAAAAGCTTGTTGGTGGATAATGAGAATCATCTCCCCACTGGGAGGCTGTTTGTACCAGAACAAATAATAATTACTGCCACTTGTGTCATATGTGCAGGCCAGGGTCACAGTCTCTGCCTCCTGCACAGACATTTCTGCCTCAGACTGATTGACCATCTGGGCCATACTGGATCCTGTGGGAAGGAAGACAGAAAGGAATGCCTGTACTGGGTATGACACCAGACAGGCAGACTCACAGCTGGTTTCCATCCCCACCTGCCCTTTCTCTTCTTGACTCAAACCTCAGGTAGAACCTGTCAGCTTTGAGGCTCCCCATAGCTGGGCTCTGTGAGGCATGCAGGTCCTGTGCTGTTAATCTCCTCTTGTTTCCAAGCCCCAGTAGAAAACATTGTAAATAAAGACTTACACCTTCCTTACCCAGACAGGCAGAGACCATGGCTGCCCACAGCAAGGCAGCAGGCGTCATGCTGACAGGTCTCCAGCAGAGTGAGGAGTCTGTGCTCTGCTCTGGTCTGGGTGCTTCTCTGTGCTGGTGACAGGAAAGGGTGTCACAGGTGGGAGGGGGACCGAGTCTCAGTGAGGAGTTTGACCAACACTTTTCGGTCTTTCAGAAAATACACCCTTGATTATAATTTTAAGTGAAAATAAATATTGTTTTCTCAGTTCTTGTATTCAGAATGAAAATACAGAGGAAGGGGCTGGCAAATTAATTTCTGATAAGACCTATTCTTGGAGAGGAGTCAGGACCAGCAATGTCAAGCAGAAGTGGCAGTGTTTCATTTGCAACAATGGCAAACTCTAAGTTTTCTTAAAAAAATATGAGAAAGCAACTATGATATATATGAACAATTAATTGTGAGTAATAAGAAGACTCTTGCTTATGTTTTCAATTTTTATATTTTTATAATTTATCCAAATAAAGAATGAAAAAAGCTTTTTATGTCAGAAAAGAGCACTGACTAGAGCGGGACCTGTTCACGTCATGTCCTGTTGAGTCTATTTTTCCACAGACACTTAAAGAAAATTAGTTCTTGTTGGTGCTACCTCAGGAAACGCTGATGTAAGTTTTGCAAGAGTTCTCATCAACACTAAATAGCCTCAAAGTACTCATTAAGAGTTGTCCTCACTTCTTATTCTATTTTGAGAAAATATTGTGAACAAAAAATTTTTTAAAGAAAACATACCATGATACATTAGAAGTTTGCATTTCCAGAGGGATTGACAGATACCTGAATCCAGAGTTGGATCCTAAGCCATACTGATGGGTCCTGTTACATCCAGGTAATGTCTGAGCTGCATGGTGCTCTATGATACAATGGTTAGGGACTTAGCCTCTGCACTCAGGCGTGCAGGGAATTGTGACAGTTGGGACTTGTCCTAAATGAGGCTGCTAAAATGTCTTGTGCCCCCAAACCCAGTTTGATAGTAATGGAAGAAGAGGCAACAGAATTTCTTCTAGATCATCTCCATTCTTGTTCTCTGATTTGAATTCCTATATCTTTGTTTTGGATCTCTGAAAGTCAGTTCCAATATGAGGATTTGTGTAAGCAGTTTGTGTGCAAGTGATTCTGTCAAATGTTGGTAAGAAGTGAATGAGGGAAGGGAAGGAAGCCAATGCAGGGTGTTCTCATCAACCAGTTATTATTGTGGACAATTGGAGCTTAACCCAGCTGGCTAGGTCTGGGGTTTGGTATAGAAAGCCCTTTGGAGATTTTCCCAAGTGAGGTGTGAAGGAGGTGGAACAATCCATGATCTCACTGTCCACTGCGGACTGAGGGCTGCTTTAGGAACTCAGCACCATCTTGAAGAATAGCTCCCCACCCTCTTCTGCTTCAGCTGAGCCTTTGTTGTTATTCCATGTTCTGTTAGACTAGTGGTTGGTGGATAACAGTCTATGCAGTAGGGTGAGTATATGCAATGGTCACGTGTCCACTGTCCCACCCGTGTTACAAAGTGGGTCTGTTGATGTGGAGGGAAGTCTACAAGAGAGCTCCATGGCAAGAATTTTACTCTGTTTTCTCTTAGTTCTTTTCATGCTCTCACCTCTCTGATAATAAACCTCAGGGTTTTGTACTAATTTTAATAGAGTAAGAACTTCACAGTAAGAAACAAAATACATCAGATGATATTTGACAACATTATCTATCCCTGTGCATGTGGTTTCAAATAAAAATTATTTGACATTTTGCTATAAAAAGTCCCTCAGCTTTTCCTTTGCTCACACCCAAGGTACAGTGAGTGTCTTGGAGCCCTTATAAGACTAGGCCCAGGGCCCTGCAGGGTTTAGGTGCAGGTGCAGGTGCAGGCGCCGCACTGTGTGCTTGCTGCACACAGGAACGTGGTGGAGTCAGAGAGCTGAGAATCCCTCACATGCAGGGAAAAGTGCTGGCCTTTCGTGTTAACCCCGGCTGTGAGTTTTCTGCTCATCTTCTCTTTCTCATATGACTGCATTCGTATCAGGTTGCTGAGGCCTTCCCCAGGATCCTGTCTAAACCACTGGAAGACGTCGAAATTGGGGTCTGTGTAACTACAGTTGAGTGTGAAGCTCTCTCCTTCCTGGACTTTTAGGAAAGCTGGGCTCTGTTCCACTGGTGGTTCTTGGTTTGACCCTGTTCAGGAGAGTGAAGAGGTTTTCATGCATAAGGAACTGTTTTTTTGTTCTCCTTGGTTGTTTTATATTCCTTAGAATAAAGCCCAGATTGTCCCTGGGATCCTGTTATATTTCATCAGCAGAGGAGTCTCATTTTTCTCTCTTGGCCCTTCCTGGCCCCTTTCTCTCCCCCTCACTCCCCCTGACTCACAGGTTAGCTGCACACACAGGAGCATCAGTGAAGCTCCCAGGGGAATCTCCATTCTTGCTTCTTCCTGGAGCCTGAGGATTCAGTAGGAGGCTTGGAACTGGTCAAGTTCAGTGATCCTAGATCTCTGTTCCAGATTCTTCTGTTTCTTTTCATGTGAACACCCCTGTTGACCTTCATTCTCTTGTCACAACCAATCAAAACTCACTTGTCACAACAAAAACATCATTCAAAATACTCTTTTTGCAGCTCCTGTTCAGAGTTCTAGCTTCCACCCAGTCACTTCTGTCAATGGAAGCACTGCCCCCATGTGGTCTGAACTTTTTATTATAATTTTTTCCTTTACATTTCCCTCTTAATACAAGGTAACCATTGTAATCAGTTGAAGGAAATTAGAACATACAGAGAGGGGAAAGAAGAAAATAAAGAGATAGAAAAGAAAACAGAGTCTCAAAATGGTCCGTGGGGATGACTATCTGAATATTATTAGTGCCTGGTGCTCCCTCCTCACTCTCCTCACCTTCTGTGTGGGTCCTTTGCCCATATGAATCTGGGCTGCATTCTGAGGGGCATAAATAAAAGGTTGCGAGAAGAACTGGGGTCTTCTCTCAGCTGGTTAGGGTCTACCATGCTTTGTTAAATTTCTCAACCTGAAGTCTTTTAAATTACTGAAAAGAGTTAGACTCCTAAATTGTAAAAATATAAAGAAGGAAATTATAATGCCTTTTGAAAAAGATATCCTCAGCTTTGACAGATCAACCTCGTGTTGGCTAACTTTGAGGATTCTAATATTTTTTCAAAGATCTAAGTGTTACTTATTTTTAGATCATGGCACCTGATTTTGCACCTTATTCTGTGCAAAATCTGGTAATTTCTCATATTGTACATATTAGTTATCTGAAACCCTGTTTTATGGTCTCCTGTATTTTCATCAAGGACTCAGGAGGATGAGAGATTAAGGAAGAAAGTTCTCTTCTATTCTTTGCATCCAGTTCTCACATCGATGACTTTGGGTACCTACCTAACCATATTTTCCCAGCTACATGTCCTGGTTAATTCCTCGCAAGTCTATTGCCATCCTTCCCTCCCTTCATTTCTTACTGTGGGCCTGAGCTAAGGGGCTGAGAGTCTGTGATGACTAAAGAGCTCTGATCTTCTTTTCTGTTAATTTTATATGTCTGTCTTCTATTCTTATTCATATATGAAATTATGTAAATATAGGGAACCTGCTCCTTTTAGCCTTTCCCCTGAAGCCCAGTGTAAGTGAAGCTCAGACTGGAGTCAGCACCCTCTCAGAGGAGCAGGCCTGAGATGAACTGTGCTCTACCTTCTCCTGTCCTCTCATTGCTGCTTGAGAAAAAACAGCAGGCACCTGGGGTGGTTGTGGAAGAAGCTGGCTGTTTCTAAATTGCTACACTGTCCTGGGCACATGATTGGTCTTCTTCCCAATGAGAACAGCGCCAAGTCATGTCAAGTCTGGCACTGAAGAGAGGCTATCAAACTGTGTAGGTGTCCTCAGATTTCCTCACTACTAAATAGGACATTTCAGAATGTTTTCAAAGAAAAGAATTTCAGTCTGAGACGTGAAGAAGAAGTTGTTCCAGTTGTTTGGAAGGAGTAACATTTACAGGAGAGTTTACTTACCTTTTTGGTTTTTGAACAATATCTTGATGATGTAAAATGTATTGTTTTTTAAAATTTATGGTCTTTGCTTTTTTCATGTCCAAAGAAATTATTGCCTAGTTTGAGTCACAAATATTTTCTCCTATTTTTCTTCTTAAAGTGATGGTGTTCAATTCTATGATGCATTCAATTTAACATTTTGTATGGTATGAGATGTCTGGTAGTAAATAGGTGTTTCCTGTATAAAATCAGCTGTTTAAGTATTGGACTTATCCAAACCTTTACTGAGAAGACAACTTTTGCCACTGAATTAATCTGGCACCTAGATAGAAAATTCATTAACCATGTAGTGGAGGTCTACTATTGGACACTCTATTTTATTCTATTTCCTGTATGTCTATCCTTTTAATACAACCACACTGTTTTGATACTATGGCTTTATTGTAAATCTTGAAAAAAGTAGTTTAATTCCTCCAAAAAAAGTAGCTTATAAACTCACATAAGAGTTACAAAGATAAATCTAGGATCAATTCCACTGATATAGAAAAATCATGTGACAGAATACAAAATGCTCATGTTAGAAATACTAAGAAGTTAATAATTAATTCCTTAAAATAAAATGCATATGCAGGTTCCCAATTAAGCATCTACTTATGGAAAAATGCTAGAAGATTTTCTACTGAAGTTAGGAGAGAGACCATGATGTCCAACATCTTTACTACTATTTAACACTGCATTAGGGCTAGTAGAGAATGCCATCTTCCCAGAAAAACTAGTGAGAAACATAACAATTTGAAAGAAAGATTTAAGCCCTGTCTGGTGTGGCTCAGTGGACTGAGTGATGGCCTGCAAACCAAAGAGTTTCTGGTTCAATTCCTAGCCACTGGTTCCATTCCTAGTCAGGGCATAGGCCTGGGTTGCAGGCCAGGTCCCCAGTAGAGGGTGTACCAGAGGCAACCACACACTGATGTTTCTCTCCCTCTCTTTCCTCTTCTCTTCCCCTCTCTCTAAAAAGAAATAAATAAAATCTTTTAAGAGAGCATTAAAATATATTCATATTTGCAGATAAAATGATTATCAGAAAAAAACTAAAAAAGGGAAGAAAAACAAAAATCCGTTAAAAGTAATGTGGAAGGAAAGAGCACTTTTATTTTAATTTTTTTATTTTTATTGATTTTTACAGAGAGAGAGATGAAGAGAAAGAGGGAGAATCATTGACTTGTTGTTCTGCTTAATTATTGGGGGTTGAACCCACAACTTTGTGATATTAGGGTGGCACTCAAAACAGCTGAGCTACTCAGCCAGGGTTGAAAGTGGCACATTTTCTATCCACAATGTGTGTGTGTGTGTGTGTGTGTGTGTGTGTGTGTGTGTATGTGGCAGTTGGGGGGGGTGGAGGGAAAGGAAGAGATGGAGAAAAAAATTTTAATTGCCAATTAAAACTAAGCAGACAGGTCAATTCGATGGAATAGTAAATATAAAATTAGGCCCAGTTGGGTATGGACATTTAGGGTATGATAAAGACAGCATCACATTTCATTGGGTGGATTTCTCAGTAAGTATGTTGTACTAATAGGTATCTTTTCTAAATATAGGTGACAAATGTGATTATGATAGCATCCTGTCTCAGACACATGGTCTTCAGCAGAGGTCCCTGTGCTCATGTGTTCTTTATAGTTTTTCCTGTACTCTTCAAGACTTTCCATGGGTTATGCAAGCAAAGATAATTCTAAAGGAATCCAAGACTATATATATAGTCTGCTTGTAATCCACATGGTATGCTCCTTTTTCTGTCTTATCACTTTTCCCCCTTGCTCTCAGAGGTTGGCAAGGCAGGTGGAAGAGAATAAAAGACTCTCCATTCACTCTCTCCCAGGCTGAGTAGCCTTGTCTCCTTGGTTGTTGAGACTGCTCTTCCTCTATGTGAACAGCTCTGTGGTGTGGAGGAGAGGTTCTTGCTCCTTCCTCCTGGTTCTTATCTCTTTCTAGACAGAGTGGCAGGTATCTCATGGTAGTGTTAGTAGTGTCTTCAGGGGCTACGTGCTCTGTAGAGCAGAAAGAGCAGAAAATGCAGGGGCTACCTGCATTTCCCTGAGAAGAGTGATCACCCCCAGGAATAAGCCCTTCCTCACCAAACCCACACTTCACAGCCTGTTCCTGGTGAGGAACTTCTACCTTGTGGCACCTCTTAGAGACAGGTGTAGGTTCAGGCAAGTTGGTTCAGAAACTAGACAGATTCATAACTCACAGTAAATTCGTGGAAAATTGCTTCAATGACAGTAAAGGAAAGTAGGAGGGGAACCTCTCTTAGCTCCGCTGTCTTTCTCCTGTATATATATTTGCCATAGGAACCTCACATTCTCTGCCAGTGACGTGGATGGAGGCTGGACTGGGTGCCTCCAGTCATATAGGCAGGAGTTGGGTGCACTAACTTATACACCGTCCTTGTGCAGGAGGTTGGCATAGCCCCCCAAAGGTCACTTCTTTGTGCTCCCAGTGTCCCCTCTAATATCTTTTGTTACCATCAGTTGAACTGCTTTGGCCCCTCACACCAAGCACAGTGGCCAAGAATTTCTCCTTTTGAGTTGGCGCTGGAGAATTTAGTGACTGTTCTTACCAACATCCAGTTCTCCTCTGATTCTTACACTTTCTGTAAAGCTTGGAAGCAGAGAAAGTTCAATAAGGACACATACCATTTGGCTACACAAGTATGACAAAGGCATTGCAATAGTGGAAAAAAGCTTCCATGTACAAAGACAATTTCCAGAAGGTTGAAAGATGTTATTATAAAAATCAAAATGATAAATGATAAAATGAAATCAAAATCAAAAGAGCTAAAAATCTAGGAATATTTTATTTTTTGGATGGTGGGGAATATTCTTTAGCAAGGCTGGTTCCAAACCTTGGGGTTTCCTGGGTGAAGTCTGAAACTGGCCCCCTTCCTGGAGAGGAAGGAGGGGCTGAAGAAAGAGGCAGACCTCTCCTGATTGGTGGCAGGTCTAATAAGTGAGGGCACTTACCTTCAGGCTTGTCTTGGGTGTCCTCAAGACAAGTCAGTTTCCACCCACTACCTTCTAGAATCTTAAAAGTTGATATAAAAGCCCTAATTGGGTTGAGTTACATATTCAGTCCAGATATTCTCAACAACATCGTGCTCCCTTCAAGACTAGTGAGGATGAAGGCAAACGGAAAGTCACACATATTACTAGAAAGAGTGTGAAATGCTGTATGTTCATTTGAAACTAATTAAAAAATGCCTGTTATAAATAAATGTAGAAATATCCTCTGATCCAATAATGAAACTTTCAGAAATCTATCCTAAATATATAAACTGTGCTAAATAAGGTATAGTTACTTATCACAGCAATAGTTTTAACCTGGCAAAACTGAATTATGTATCAACAATGAAATGTTTGAGAAGATTATCATTCATCATACTGTGGACAATTAGACATTAGTTGAAATAAATGAGTTAGGATAATATACTTAGACCTGTAAGGATGTCTTCGATTATTTAATGTGAAAGATAAATCAAGATTTATATATGTATACACACACACACACACACACACTGCTACATAAATCAATAAAAACAAAGCAATAAGCATATAAACCAGCCAACCACTGTATAGATGGTTGTGTGTTTGTATTTGGTTCAGCAGGGAGAATGGTGAGGACGCTCACCAGGTTCTTAATTGTTTATCTCATAGGGATGAGAAAATGGGTGAGGATGAATGTTTTCTTTATTTTTTTACTTAAGCATTTATTTATTTGAAGTTTTAATAAAACTGTTTATCATTATTGTATTTTTTTCATTACCATTAATCCCCTTATCCCCTTCACACTGGAAGTCACCACACTGCTGTCCATGTCTATGAGTCCTTTTTCCTTTTGCCTCAGTCCTTCCAGCCCATAATCCACCCCCCAGAGCTGTCAGCCTGGTCTCTCTCTATGAGTCTGTCTCTACTTTGCTTATTAGTTCAGGTTGTTCATTTGATTCCACATGTGAGTGAACTCACATGGCATTTGTCTTTGTCTGACTGGTTTATTCCATTTAACATAATGTTCTCCAGGTCCATCCATAATGTTGCAAAAGGTAAAATTTCCTTTTCCTTATGACTGAGTGGTATTCCATTGTGGAAATATTCCACATGTCTTTGTATTGCTTCATTTATTACAATCAGCTGTACTGCGTTTTATGATTTGAATATATCAGAAGTTTAAAGAAAAAAATAATATAGTTAGATTAAAAGATAAAACTATTTTAAAGAAATCTGCTAACTTTAAAGGTGAGAGTTAATTTTAGGCCTGTGGGCTGAAAACATTCAGTGAATGTAGTTGGAGATGGCTTTTCCTTCCACACAGTTACCCGTTTCCTTTCCATGCTTCAGTTGAGCTGCCCGTAGTTACTGATCTTCCTTTCAGTTTAGGGCCTATGGGTCTCCCACCTGATCCCTGTGGTGGGTGAGTGGGGTACAAGCTCTGAGGTTTGTTTCTTACACTTTTTATTTTACGCCTTACTGCGGGCATTCTGAGTGCATAGAAGCACTCCCCTGAGTCTCCTGGCCTCACAGCTGACATGGTGAGAATAATCCTTGCTGCTTTCTGCAAGTTCATGGAAAACAGTCCATTCCTGGAGGCTCCTAGCTTTGAAAAAAGTCACTTGAACTATTTTCCCACTGGGATGTCACTAAAACCAAGAGAGAAAATAAGTTAAAATACCTGCCAAGTATTTGCAGCTCAGAGTATTTGCTTCCTATGAATGTACATTAAGCATGGTCACATATATGTACTCAATATTTTACTTAGCCGGATATCAAGAGCATTTCCATGTTGTTAGTCTTACTAACTCATTCATCAAATGGTTGTACGGCATTCAAATTCCTCTAACTGGCTGAAAACTTTTGACTAGTGTATTTTCATGTTTAAAAGTTTTCTGCCCCAGCTGGCGTGGCTCAATGGATTGAGAAGAAATAGAAAAAGTTTTCTGCCCCAGCTGGACTGCAAACCAAAGGGTCAGTGGTTCAATTCCCAGTCCAAGTACGTGCCTTGGTTGAGAACCAGGTCCCCAGTAGGGGGCAGGTAAGGGGCAACTGCACAGTTTCTCCTCATTTCTTTTTCCTCCCATTCCCTCTCTCTAACAATAAACTAAAAATTGTATTAAAATTTGTTTTCCTACTAAAAGTAAGTACTAAATGTAAATTTGGAAAAGCATATCAAAGATATAAACTATTTAATGAATTTTAAAATCCCTTTTATGTAGTTCACTATGTAAAACTTTGCACCATTATACAATATTGGTGTCAACAAATTTTGAAAACAAAACTTTTCCACAAACTGAAGCTAAGGGAAGTTACATGTTGCTCCCCTTAAATTATTTATCCTTCATGACAACAATTTCCCCATAATTCATTTTTTAAAAAAATAGCTTTAAGCACATCTTTGAAAATTATTTTCTAAACACAGTATTTTTCAATGTTTATTTTGACTCAATTTTCTTTATGGTAGAAAAAACACTGGTAAAACTCTGATTTGCTGTCTCATTTTCAAGCCCTCTTACTGGCTCATGTGGTCATTCATCACTGGGTGAGGCTGGTTCAGACTTCCCTGTGGCTGCAGAAATCTGTAGGTCACGGCCCGGAAGCCATAAGGTGCTGCTGTTGCAGCCGACTTTGTATTGAATAAGGCTCTAAGTCTTCCTTTTATCATGCCATCTAACACCAGTGCAAGCAAAGACACTAGCCTTCCACAAAGTCAACTGGATGGGAGTTTTCCAGTAGAAGTGTGGGTGGAAGCATTGCAATAGGAGGCCCAGGATTCCTCTCACCTCAGTTGACCTCCCATTTCCACCTGGAAAGGTGAGAGCTGCCACATGAACATGGTAATGGTCACCCCAGCAATTTCTCTTCTTACCACTCCGCCACCACCTCATGCCAAACCTCTTCCTCTTTTTTTTAGTCTTGTGAGTAACTAGATTCTGTTCTTGTTCATGTCATGAGAAATGCCCAACTGCCCAAGGCTAAGGGTCAGGAATGAATGAGTGCCTCAGGATGCCTCTTCTTCTAGTGGTTGGACTTGCTGAGCTTGTCCTTCCACCCTTGGCATGATGATAGTGGATCCCTGGTCAAAGAGTTCTAGCTCCTGGATGTGTATTTTTAGGGTCTTAGTTATTATTATTGCTTTTGCCAATGTGGTGTAAAAGGGATCTTCAAATACTGAGGGAAAGGTCCCTTGAAACCCAAGTAGTTATTGAGAAAGAGAAAAAAAGATATCCTTTACTGACATGTTCAAGCTATTTCTCATAACAGCTTATAGAGTTATTATCTCAAATTTCAGGAAATGGAAACTTAAAAAACTTAAGCTATTTATTTTGCCTGCTGTTATATAGTCAGACGAGGACATTTCTGCTCCAATGTCTCCTAACTGCTATGCTGTATCTGGAAAAAAGAAGTCCTGGTGAAGCTGTGAGCCTCATTCTCCTTCCTGCCTTGCATGGTGTTGCTGTACAGTGGCCTGTGCAGAGCTCCCAGCATGCCTCTCTCAGAGCACAGTGACACTGGGGAGAGTCTGCAGGCACCAGATTTCTGATATGTAAATTAGTTTCTTTTGCTGCACTCTGTGAATGAAACTTCTATATGGCAAAATTGGAGTCTCTTTTTCTAGAATATCCCCAACCTCTGTAGAGAATATACTCCAGTGCCCGGTTGGATACTGTCAAAACCAGTAGAGATGGACATAGCCTACAGATGAAGCACTGTAATTACAAAGGAGGTCCACACTCTTCCCCTCTGTTCCAAGTACTTCTGTCTGCTGGGGTTCGATTCAGGCTGCTCCCCCAGGCTCTGCAACAGAAAACACACATCAACCAAGTGTCATCGGCTGTCTCATGCAGGTCAACTAGAGAAGCAGGACAGGACTCTTACCTGAGAGGGCAGCACTAGAAGTGAAGTGAGGATAAACTTGGTATTCATCATTGCTGGTGAAATCCCCATTCAGGAACTTATTCAGTGGATGCTTCAAACTGATATGGTCTCTGGGAGACCAGGTCCTGAGGGGAAGTTTTGTGGAGGGTTTCACCATGACTCACAGGTCAGAAATGGGAGGAGCTCAACTTAATTACATTAGCAGATATTTTTTTGAAGGAACATAAAACCTCCCGTAGTGACTTTGAGAAACATGTTTTCTTTGTTTGAAATAATGTGAACATCCCACATCCCTCTAGACTTATGTTTTCATTGATCATGAACAAGGTGAAATGCAAAGTATAAATGCTAAACAATTAGGCATCATAGTTTCTGTAGGTTGAGCTATGGCTGTTCCTTTAATTTGTTTTTGCTTTTACAACAAATCAATATCATCTTGTAATAAGAATGAGAGTACTTATTTTGGTAAGAAGTTACTTTTATGAGATGTAAACTTTGAAATTCTGCTTGGTTCTAACTATAGTAGGAAACAGGGGAGAGTGAAAAAGAAACTGTGCCCATTTTAGCTGCATCACACCTACCTCCTCACCCCTCACTGCTGGGCTGTGTATCTTCCATTTGTTTGTGTCTTTCTTTTTTTTTTAAATATTTTATTTATTTATCTTTAGAGGGGAAGGGAAGGAGAGAGGGAGAGAAACATCAATGTATGGTTGCCTTTCCTGCGTCCCCTGCTGGGAGTTGGCCTGCAGGGAACTGGCCTACAACCCAGGCATGTGCCCTGACTGGGAATCGAACCGCGATCGCCTGGTTCTCAGGTCCGTGCTCAATCCACTGAGCTACACCAGCCAGGGCCTTGTTTGTGTCTTTCTTAATTCCTTTCTTCAGTGGTGTGTAGTTTTCTGAGTACAGGTCTTTTACCACCTTGATGAGGTTTATTCCTAGGTATTTTATTTTTCTTGTTGCTATAAAAAATGGGTTTTTCTTTCCTGATTTCTGTTTCTGATATTTTCTGATATTTTATTTTTGGTTTCCAAAATAGTCTTTGATTTCTGAATACTGACTTTGTATCCCAGTGTTTTGCCAAACTCACTTTAAGTGAATAATATTTGGTGGAGTCTATACTCCACGTTTTCTATGTACACTATTGTGTCATCTGCAAACAATGACAGTATTACTTCCTCCTTTCCAATTTAAATATTTCTTCTTATTTGATCGCTGTGGCTAGAACTATCAACACTATGTTGAGCAGAAGTGGTGAATTGCACACGGTTGTCTTGTCCTTGATCTTAGGGTGAAAACTTTTAGTTTTTGGTCACAGAGTGAGATGTTGGCTGTAGTTTTCTGATATATGGCCTTTATTATGTTATGTGTGCTCCTTCTAGTCCCACTTTGCTGAGTGTTTTTCTTTTAAATGGGTGCTGTACATTATCAAATGCTTTTTCCACATCTATTTACATGATCGTGAGATTTTGTCTTTCATTTTGTTTATATGTTGTATTACATTTATTGGTTTGCAAATATTGTACCATCCTTGCACCCCTGAGATGAATCCAACTTGATGATGGTGTATGATCTTTTTAATGTATTGGTAGATGTGGTTTGGCAATATTTTGGTGAGGACTTCAGGATCTATGCTTGTCACTGAATTTGGCCTGAAGTTTTCTTCGCTTTTTGCGTCTTTATCTGGTTTAGGGATTAGGATGATCTGGCCTCATAAAAAAGAGTTTTGGAGTCTACTCCCTTCTTAGATTTTTTTTGGAATAATTTGAGAAGGATAGGGGTTAGCTCTTCCTTAAATGTTTTGTAAAATTCCCCTGTGAAACCATCCAGTCCAGGGCTTTTGTGTGCCTAAAGTTTTTTGATTACTGCTTCAATTTCACTAGGAATTATCAGTCTGTTCTGGTTTTCTGCTTCTTGGCCTTGGACTGGGGACTGAACCTGCAACCCAGGCATGTGCCTTGACTTGGAATTGAACCGGTGACCTTTTGCTTCATGGGACAATGCCCAGCCAACTGAGCCACACTGGACAGGGCTTCCCACCTGTTTAATGATTACCTGTCCTTTCCACACACTGTGTCCTCCTGTCTTGAGCACTGAAATCTAAACTGTACCCCACTGCACTACCTTTTCACACAAACTCAGGCACCAAGGTGCCTTTACTGTCTGCACTCTTCTACAGAGANGGTGACCTTTTGCTTCATGGGACAATGCCCAGCCAACTGAGCCACACTGGACAGGGCTTCCCACCTGTTTAATGATTACCTGTCCTTTCCACACACTGTGTCCTCCTGTCTTGAGCACTGAAATCTGAACTGTACTCCACTGCACTACCTTTTCACACAAACTCAGGCACCAAGGTGCCTTTACTGTCTGCACTCTTCTACAGAGACAGAATATTAAAAGCACTCTGCTTGTAGGGTAGTCATTAAAATCAAGTATCAGGAGAAATAGGTCTCTTTGTAACTTTAACACCTTCCCAATTATAGGGAGCATTAGTCTGCAGTGACTTGGAGGGCTAGCAGCAGTAAAAAATATTGTTGAGTCATTTGATTGTATATAGTTCTCACAGTAATCCAGCTGAACTGTGTCAGATAATAACTATATAACATAGTTCCACCTCACTAGGATTTTCATATTTTAAAATGAAGTAAACAGTATTTATTTCTACTTCTAAAATAATGCTTATTATTGGGCTCTGGGTAGGTAGTTTAAAAAATAAAGAATATATTAAAGCAGAAAAACCATAAATGTTAAATTCAGTACTCAAAGATAAGTAAAATACAGCTGGAAATATTTAAGCATTATTTTTCACATGTTATTGTAAATGCTATTCTATTTACATGTTAAGTATAGGTTATTCCAGTGTTTTTTTGTGGTTTTCTGACATATGATTGCTATAATACAGTGTGTAAAATTTTTCCCCTGTGATATTTAGCATGGGGCATGTAGTGGAGAAAGCATAGACTTTCAAACCAGATAGACTTGATTTCAAATATTTTTAGGTATTTGTCTAGAGTTGGAGGACACTTAATCTTCTTGAGTTTGCATTTTCTAATCTGTTAACTGAGAACAAGAACAATGATCCATCAGAGTTATTTTGAAAAGTCAATGAGGTTATATACAACATATATGATTACACATTTCATTGCTAGAATACACCATAACATAACTAAGTCAAGTTTATGTTAGTTTTGAATAAATTCATTTAGCTAATGCCTTTCTTTTGGGAGACCGCTGAGGTAATAGGTGTTTGAATTAATGCCTAACATCTTGAGAAAATTCTACCATGACTCAAGTTAAGCACCTAGTACAGATACTGAGCCTAAAAGGACAAGGGTAAGAATACTGCTAGTGAAGAAGAAAAACTTTTGTTTGAATCAAGTAATGATACCATCTGTTTTTTGCCCTTTGTTTTCACCAATAGGTCCAGCAAGTCAAGTTATAGGCAAAACTCTACCTGTATATGTGTCTGTTTTAGGTGGAAAGTTAAAATCACAAATCAACAGGCCTTTTCCTACATCCATGCTGTCAGTTCAGTCTGTGGTGGGTGGTGCACGTAGCAGTACCCAGTACAACTGGTAAATGGGCTTTCTTTTTACCACAGGGCATCATGGCAAGGTAATGGATTTGGCATCATATGAGAGACCCCTCAATAAACTTAGCTGTGTAGAGTCTCACAGAAAAGCACAGGAAAGGTGGTGAATGCAGAGATGTGATGCAGTCTGAGTTAGGGCTCAATGAAGTGCATAATTGTCAAGAATGGCATGAGGATCTGGACCAAGAGTTGCTTTCTTTACAGCTTATTATTGAAGGCACGCCCAATTTAGGATGTTGTCCATCTAACAGTTGCAGGATCCTCAGCTGTAGCTTTCATGTTCAGAGTGCAGGTGAATAGAGAGCACTGTAAGCACAAAGGTAGGTGGCCGAGTCCCTGCGCTGGGTGACTATGATGTGCAGGGTGCTGAGATGTTGTTTTGTATCTAAAGAGTCTCTTATTCTTCCATAGTCAATCCCCCTTGTAATTAGCCTAAACAGAAATATGGGGGATTTCTCTTCCTGTTCAAATGAGTGTAGGCTCAGAAACCCAGACGCCTCATAATGGCAGTTGAGAGTTGCATCGTCTCCTCTGTGGACAAGCAAAGATAGGGGGCTCCATATTGAGGAGGGGGGCGGGCTCTGCCCACAGACCCCACCTGGCCATCGCAGATGAGAATAACTCTACTAAGACATTATGTGCTTGGGGAGGAAAGGCTGATCAGTCTCTCAGAGGAGAAAGGTCTTAAGCTTCTCTCTCAATGAGCTTTCTTTGAGTTTAGCTTGCATAGGGATGCATGTCAAAGACAGGAGGTGTGGTTTACAGGTAACATCTCTGGGATCACTGGGGTCCTTTTGAGTCAGAGTCTGGTAGACAGGGTGATGTCAATTGGCTATAAAACCTTGGGAAACAAACTTATGTTGTGTTTGGTTCCTTAACATTTAAATTGAGGGCATTCTTGCCAAAGCAGGCTTCACAGGACTTTATGCATTCTTTCTTAGGCCTGATTGCTCCTCACCAGGAACTGCCTGTTGGGCACAGGGCTGCACCCCTCTTTGGCATTGTTTCAGGCCTGAATTAGGAGGAGGAAACAAGGCAGCCAAGAGATTAGGAGACTTTTTACAGATAGAATAAGGACTCAGGGTGTGATAAAGCCAAGGGGTGAGGGTCTTTTGTCCCTCCTTCATAACCCCCTAAGTCCTTCCCTGATGGCCCCTTCCCAAATGTGCTTGTCTTAGGTCATTCATTGCTTGAGGAATCTTACCCATCATTGACTACCCAGCCATCCTCCAGAGGCCAAGCTGAGTGAAGTAAAGGGGACAGAGGCTGCACCCCTGCTGGGAGAATAAGTTTAGTCTCCTTAGTGATTTATGGTCCCAAGTTTCCTTAGATGTGGGGACTTTTTGCCTGTCAGCAGGGTTACAGCTTTTGAAACAAGGCAGGATGGTCCCAATGTGTATCACCTTGTCATTGCTGTCCATTTCTGTTCAGAAAAAAACAACACATAAAAGCTAGCCAGAGAGAGTGAGGTCAAGTCTTCTCAGAGTTCATGATTACTCTTCATTAAAACCATAGGTGCTTCCATACAAGTCAAATTGAGCTCTTCTTTTTCCTCTGAATTTTCTGAGCATCAATATTGAGTTTTCTCAGTTGTCTCTGACCCTTTGCAGTAGTGCTACTCACAGCTCAGCTGAAGCCATAAGATCACCAGTGAAGCTTGTGGCCACTTCTCCATCCTTCAGTTCTTAGGTTTGTTTTCCTGGGTCAAATGGGATTCACTGCCCTGAACTTTTCCTCTTCTTTTCTGAACCAACACTCTCTTCTTACCTGCCCCACCCCCAAACACACAGAAAGGAAAATAGCAATTTGGCTATTCAGCCAACCAGAAGAGCAAGTATAACTGGGTCCTAATTCAAACTCAAGTCCCTCCCACTCAAGCACTCAGGGGAGAGACATATAAACAAGAGCACTGTCATCTTGTGAGAAGGTGCAGAAAAACTGAAAGTTTGGGTCCAACTGTTTTATCAGTGATGATATAGTCTTCTGAAATCATCTCACCCTTTGAAGGTCAGATTTCTCATAGCTCTAACAGTGGGTTCACGGCTCAGTGAAGGTGGAGAGGAAGAGTACACCAGGCATTTAATTAGTGCAAGTCAGCACCTGCAGCATGAGTGAAGGGCTGAAGCACTGTGGGGAGTCGGAATAGGGTATGTGGTGTGGAGAGAGCAAAGGGCCTTTTCAAAACCCCTTTTGAAGTTTCTCTATTGATCTTATTATTTGGGGACATATATGTAGAAAGCAGTATTATAAACAGTGGGGTGTCTGTTAATGCACAGGATATATTTGGGTGAAATTCAGATGTTGAAGAGTTTTCTCTCTCATTTCATCCTGTCGTGGCCAAAACAAAAAGCAAGACATCACCCCATAACTTGATTTCTAATCCACTGAAATCCTTCCCTCCTACTAAATGCATCTGATTATTGTTTTTCACTTCAGGATCCATTGTTTACTCCATCCACCCATTCTATAGACTTCTGTTTTAAAAAAATATTTGTACTAAGTTCACGTTCTTTTCGGAATTTGACAACTCATTGATGCAGACACCAGGCCACAGTGTCCATGTCATTATGGATGATATGAGACATTCACATGGACTACCGAGTCTGGTGGAGGAAAAGGGACAGCATGGCTTTTCTCTCAAGAGGAGCAAAAGCTGCAGCCTCTGCCATGACCTGCCTTTATTGGGTTTCTCTGCACATTACAAGATGCTCCTCATTTACTATGCACAGTTCCGATTTAGGAGGTAACCTTTTACAGAAAACAAATGAGAGGATGAGGGTAATCACATCACAGAAAAGGTATATTTGCAAATAAAAAGGCAACAGTGGTTGAACCAGTTATACTGGTTCTTAGAAGGTTTAGCATGAATTTTAGGAAGTTACTTTGCAGCAAATGTTTGCCACTGGGGTCTGAGCCCAGGCCAGGGGCAATGGTCTTTGTCACTCATCTTAGGAACACATTTTGCACTAGACATTACTAAGGTGTACTGGTTGACATGTTTTTGGTTAAGTATTCCTACATTGAATTGATGAGAGTTTGTCTCTTTTTTTAAGCTAAAGGAAATGGAACTCTACTTTTCTTCGCAAATAATGTTTTTCTGATATGAAGGAAATACACTGACATTGTAGGACCTTTGGAAACTATAGAGAAGCACTGAGAAACAATACAAATTGCCCACAATCCTAACCCCTAATACTCTGATATGCCACCACCCAAAATTCTCTTTTCTTTTATTAATAAAATACATATTTGTTCAAAAATAAAGTTGGTTTCTTTCTTCATGTTTCAGGAAAATTTTTCTGGAACACTGTAATCTTTAGCAGTGATGAGGAGGATGTCTCATGACTTTTTAATGCACTCAATTCAGATGTCCACCCTGCCTGCCCTTCTGGGAGTATGGTTGCTAGAGAAGCTCTTAGCCATCCTAAGTGCTCAAGACATCATCCAATTTGAGCTTGTGACCACACTGCAAGGTGGCCTATTTGAGCTGGGCTGAGTGCTGAGAGGGCTCTAGCTGCAGTGTAGTAACATGCATGGAGTTGGAAATCTATGTGGAAGAGGCTTCATGGGCAGTCAGTCAACTTTTGGGGGACTCACTTGGAGATGGTGTAGGAGGGTGCAGCCAGGGGGCCCCCAAAAGAATTTACAGTGGGGTCCAGAGCTCAGGGTGTGCAGGAAATATTAAAAAATATGAGATCTCCTTATCCCCACAAGTCTGAGCTGGGGGAATGGGATACACAGAGCAGGGCCATTCAGTTGTTTTGCATAGGAAGAGTTTGGAAGACAACCTCTAGAATGGTCATTTAACATATCTATAACCTTTAACTGACTTCATAGGTATGTTAAATAGCTGTGGCCATACTATGAGCCAGGGAAAAGAAAGTGACTTCCACTCAAGATGTAACTGGGAGGCAACTCCCCAGCCCCCATTGCAAAGCCTGCCTGAGAGCTTGGAGACTATTGGCTCCATGCCTTGGGGCCACGCCTGCCTGGACTCACTGTGGTAGCCCAGTAAAGCTGGGAGGGTATGAGAGTCCTGGTGGGTCTAGCTGATTGTTGGAGGAGTCAGAAATGGGACTGCAGAAGAAGATGGGTGTGGGGATTTGAACACAGATGTGGTAGCCATTGACAAGAGAACCATGCGCTTTTGGCCAGAACAGGGACTGTTGCAGCCATGTGAGAGAGAATCACCATGTAGCTTTAGCAAAGAGAATGAGCAGCTTTGGCCAAGTGGGGGTACCCCGCCCCCGGCAGCCATAGGAAGAATCATCCTGCAGCTTTGGCAGTGACCTGCCAAGCGGCTTCCGCAGACAATCACCAAGCTGCTTTCTGTTTCTTCTCCTGAGATATGGTACCTTGGACTGGGGAAAGAGGGAAAAAAGGACTGAGTGTGTTTGTGGGTGTTTTAAGGGACTTTGGGATTTTGATGAAGACATTAAGTCATTACTTTTAAGTCTGAATAAGTTGAATAGATAATTCCTTCCCTTTTTACCAGTCTCTAACATGGAGAGCTATAATTCTCTGGTGAAGGGAAAGGGGAACCTAGTACAGGGGGACCCCAGGAGAAGGGGGGTCAACTAGGGAACATTGTGGAACCTCCTTTCCTGGTGGCCAGGAAAACCATGGGTGACTATAACAGGGCGCAGCCAAGAGGGGGCCCCCAGAAAAGGATTTGGAACAGGCTCCAGAGCTCAGGGTGTCCAGGAAGTATTAAGATATCCTCACCCCCCCCCCCCACCAGGTGTCGGTTGGGGTAAGGGACAAATGGAGCAGGGCCATTGAGAGCTGTTTTGCATAGCAACAGTTTCGAAGCTCAGGTCTGCAATGGTCATTTAGCCTATCTATAACCTTTGACTGGTTTCATAGGTATGTTAAACAGCTATGGCCAAGTTTTGAGCCAGGGAGAAGGGAGTGGCTTCTACCCAGGATGTAACTGGGAGCTGGTCCCCTGAGTTATAGGGCCTGTGTGAAGCTTGGAGTTGATTGGCTCCACACCATGGGGCCACACCTGCCCAGACTAATGATGGCAGCCCAGTAAACTTGTAATAATACAGAGATACTGGCAGGTGTAACTGATTGTAGGAGGAGTCGGAAGTGGGGCTGCAAAGGAGGACTGATGTGGGCATTTAAAACCCAGACGCGGCAGCCATTGGGAGAGAGTCATGTGGTTTTGGGCAGAGTGAGGACCCCCTCTTGCCCAGGTGAAAAGAGAACCACGCGCTTTGCCAGAATGGAGACCTCTGCAGCCAGGTGAAGAAGAAAGCCACAGGCTTTTGGTAAGAGTGCTGACCCCTGCAGCTTTGGTAGAAGAGGCCCACACAGCTTTGGGATGCTCCCTTTGGCTGCATGGCCTGGGAAGCAGAAGAGACTTTGCCTTAAAGAAGGATGAAAGAAGTCTTTGCCAGTAAGCCATGAGAAAGTGCCACATGACTTTGGATTAATTGGAGATCCTGCCTGGACCGCAACACAGCTGATGGTGCTAGTGTTCTGGAAACAGAAGCACCAATGTGCTTCTTTTCCTGATTTACGGTACCTGGGGTTAGGACAGGAGGAGAAGGAAGTGCTGTGGGAATCTGTGGTTATCCTAAAGGACTTTGATATTTTTATGGGGACATTGGATCACTGCCTTAAGTATCTGTACAGCTTTAAATAAACCTTTCCTTTCCTTTTCACAAATCTCTGTCATTGAGAGATGTTTTTCCTCTGGTGGTGGGCAGACCAGCCCAGTAGGTATTAGTATACCATTCTTGGGAGGGGCCCCTGTTGTTCTGTAGCAGTTTTTGGCATCCCTGGGTGGGCCAAATATTGCCCCCCTTGGACCTCTGTTTGGTAACAAGACCACATGTGCCATAGCTTTACAACTACTTGTCACAGTAAAAGCCTGCCAAAACTACCCAGGAAGGATCCACCCTATAAAAATAGAATTCCTCCAGCCCACAAGGTCAATCTGTACTTGGAGTTGGCCTGCTCCCATGTTCTCTGCTAAAAACTCTGGGTGTTCAGTTCAAATCTTTGTCCCAATCACCAAGAACCTGGTTACCTGTGCCCACCTGTGACAATGGGGCTAGAGGGTGGGGAAGGCCAGGTTCTACCCTGGCTCCTGGGCACTTAAACTGTGTCCTTAGCAGCAGCCCCTCCTTCCACCTGCCTATTCTTAATCCCCTTTTGCATGAAATGCCTTGGCGTTGCATATCTGCCTCCTTTCTGACACGTCAGTATTCCTTGGCTTCCCTTAAAAATCCTCTTTATTGCTTCACATCAAAAGTCTTCTTATCTTCTTTTTAATTAATTTGTTTCTCCTAGAAGAGCCTTTGTTCTCCATTCAAACATGAACTTTTGGCTTTAGCAATAGGAATGTGGAGTCTAATTTTTCAGTTCTGGTGAAGATATGATATCTGCAATCTGTATAGGTTACCCACTGATATGACCCCACCCCTTCTGAGCTGAATGAGAGCGAAGGAGTTGAAAGAAGCTAGGTTGAGAGATCAAGGGAGAATGGGTGTTTATATTAAGTTATGCATTTAAATTTTTTTCATTTTTTAAAAAATGAAATTTTATTTTTTATTCTGTCATTTTTTCACTTGAACTATTTATCTTAAATGTATTTATACATCATTATATGCAGACCTACCTTAATTTTCTTTAATGGCTGGATAATATTCTCTAGTATAGGTATATAATTATTTAATTATTTACGGATTGGTTAATACATACTTTCTGGTTTCTGTGCTCAGTATCATGCTTATTGTGAGGTTTTAGTTTATAATTTTGCATTATATTTAAGAATTGTCCTTCATCCTTTCTTTTGTGTGTGCGAATGGTGACTCTGAGATGAAGAGTCTTAGTGATATAGGGAGCAGCCAAGGGGGGGGTCCCAAAAAGGGATTTAAAATGGGGTCCAGAACTCAAAGTGTTTAGGAAATATTGGAGAGACATGTAAGATCTCCTCACCCCTTTCCCCACAGATGTGAGTTGGGGGAAGCAACACATGGAGCAGGAATATGCAGGGCTATTTTGTGTAGCCTGTATAACCTTGCAGCTAATCCATGTCATGGTCATTTAACATATCCACAGCTTTTGGAGGGTCACTTGGATATGTTAAATAGCTGTGGCTGGGCTTGGAGCCAGGGGGATGGAAGTCACTTCTCCCCAAGATGGAACTGAAGGGCGGGTCCTCCGAGTTACAGTGCTTGCGTGAGAGCTTGGAGATGATTGGCTCCACGACATGGGCCACACCTGCCCAGACTCATGATGGCAGCCCAGTAAACTTGGAATAATATAGGAATACTGGCAAGTGTAGCCCGTTGTAGGAGGAGTCGGAAATGGGGCTGCAAAGGAGGACTGGCGCGGGGATATAAACCCAGACACGGCAGCCATTGAAGGGGAGGGAAGCACGTGGCTGTGGCAGTGAGGAGAGCCATGCGCTTTGGGATAGAGTGGAGACTCCAGGCAGCTGGGGGTAGAGAGAATCACCATGGGCCTAAAGCTGCCTGTAGTAAGCTTTGCCAGAGTGGTGACCTGACCCTCTCCACAGCTCTGGTGGAAAAAAGAACCATCTGATTTTAGCCAGAGTGCAGACCCCTGCAGCTCTGGTAGAAGAAGACCACGTGGCTTTGGGGTGCTCCCTTTGGCCACGTGGCCTGGGAAGCAGGAGAGACTTTGCTTGGAGGAAGGGTGAAAGAATTCTTTGCCAGTAGACCATGGGAAGGTGCCATATGGCTTTGGAGTAATTAGAGATCCTGCCTGGATGGCAACACAGCCAATGGTGCCAGTGGCCTGAAACATGAATGAGTACTTCTTTTTTTGACCTATGATACCCTGAATTAGGGCCAGGGCAGAAGGAAGTGCTATGGGCATGTGTGGTTATCCTAAAGGACTTTGATAGTGTCTTTACAGCTTTGAATAAACCTTTCCTTTCCTTTTCACAAATCTCTGGCGTTGAGAGACATCTTTTCTCTAGCGGCAGACATAAGGAACCTGGGGGTGGGGTCCGTTCATAGCAGCCCCTAAAAGCCTCCCATTTATATTCCTTCTAATAATTGCATTGTAATGTTTACCACGAGGTTGTTTGTAGTCACACTAACTCAGGTGTCAGGCAAAAGAGTGAAGGGATGAACTATACTCACCTGCTCCCAATCCACTACTTCCACATGGATGACTAGCGTTTTTGCTACTTAAACCTATAGAAAAGTATTTTTCCATTTGTGGCTTGCCTTTTCATTCTCTTTAAATATGTATTTTGATTAGGCTTCTTGCTTAATTCTTTGTATTTCTTATTTTAGAATGTCTGTCTGCTTCAATATTATATATACCACTTCTGTATTATTTTCTGAAGTCTTAGAATGTTGCTTTTTATATTTCTATGCAATACATCTCAAATGGAATGTTGTTATGACATGAGGTAGTCATAAGGATATTCAGTTGAACCAACATCGTTTATTAAAAAGGCCTCAGTTTTCTCCTTTTTTGTTGTAGTTCCACATTTCATTTTAACCCTTGTATATATGTATCTATTTCTAGTCTCTTTGTAAGTTCATTGTTGTAATTCTTTAGTCTTGGACCAACATACATTATTAATTGCTTCATCTTCCTTCTCTTGTTAAGTTACAGAATGTTTAAAATTATTAGGTACTTATATTTTACTTATTGAAATCATCACATGTTTTCCCTTATTATATAAATCAAATAATTTTATATTATCTGATTTACATGTTTAAACACTGGATTTGATTCATTAGTAATTTATTTCAGACTTTTGGTGCTTATGTATAAGACATTTGAAATCAGCATAAAATTTCTATGTGTATTTGCTACTTTTTGTAGGTTATTTTTTTTCTTAGGGAAAGGGTCAGGGAGGGAGAAAGAGAGGGAGAGAACCATCAATGTGTGGTAGCCTCTGCATGCCCCCTCCTGGGGACCTGGCCCACAATCAAGGCTGTGCCCTGACTGGGAATGGACCCTGTGACTATTTGCTTCTCAATCTGGCACTGAATCCACTGAGCCACACCAGCCAGGTCTCTTGTAGACTTTGATGTCAAGATTATACTAAATTTTTGGAATGAGCTTGGTATTTTTAGCTTTTTCTTTATTCAGGAACACTTCAAACAGTATAGGCATCATCTGTTTCTAGAAAATGTTGTGAACTTCAGCCATACATTTCTATAATCTTGGTGTCATTTTTGATTACTTTAACTTCATGTCATTGGCCTATTTAATTTCTGTATCTCTTCCTGAGCAGAGTTCAGCATGAACATTTTCCCAGAAAGTTAATCATTTATTGTACACATTAACATTTATTGAGGTGGTGTAGATTATTATGTTCTTATATTCTTGTTTGGAAGATAAAGCCCTGAACTGAACACATGAGAATCCACAGTAGTGAAAGGGCAGGGGACATGGATTGTATGCACAGCCACATTTCATGCCAAGGGAACCAGCAGCGAGATGCAGCAGAGTGACTGGGGTCCTGGCTGCAGTTTGAGTGCAGGCTGCAGGTGCTAGGGGAGCACTGTGCCACCCAGCACAGAAGTAGGTGCCTGAATGTGCAGGTTTAGAGGCTGACATGTTCAGGAAGCTCTCCTTTCTTGTTTCATCAAAATAAGCAATCAATTCCTCTTTGCTGCTCAGTTCACCACCTTTATATAAGGTTAACAAGAAGATAAGGCCTTCTCCAGTATCCTGCTTATACCATTGCAAGTTACTAAGCGTGTTTGAGGAGCTGCACCTCATGGAGATACCCTCTCCTTCCTGGATGGACACAGACTGGGGACTCTGAGTCAGCTGTTGGCCACTCACCCCTGTTTAGAAAGACAAAAAAAGTATTCAAGATCATTTTTAGGTCACCTTTCTCAGAACTACAGTGATGAACACTCTATTTCCTAATTCCCCATCCCTGCCTCTGCGCTTTTTTTCTTTCCTCCCCCACTCTCTTGCTTTTCTCCTCATTTCCTTGTTTTCATAGACCTCATCTCCTGCCCTCACAGAATTTTCATGCCTCTAGAGTCCTCTGAGCAAGATTTAAAAAGCCCCCAAAACTCACATATCAGCTGCATCCACAGGATTATTAATAAACCTTCAAGGAACATCCCCATCAGAAGTCTGTCAACAAAGAACTAAATGGGCTTTTGCCCCAGGAACTCCCCTGAGCTTAGAGCAGCACTATACATGTCATCATGGGTTTACTGTATCTGTTGTGTGTGTCATCTGCTTTGATCTCTAACTGGAGGCTCCTCCCAGTTTTGAGCTAACCTTGCAGGTTAACTGAATAGAGACACTGCCCCCTTCTGGCTAGTAAATAGATTGTTGTCATTTACAGACATTGAGAGTTGCTGGGTTGGTTTGTTTGTTTCCTGTTTTTTGTTTTGTTACTAATCCTATTTTTCCTTATTATTGGATGAGCATTTATGAGAACTCACTGTCTGCTAGGAAAATAGGGAGACACATGAACAAGAGAGACAGGGACTCTACCCCTGGACACCTTATAGCACCACTGGGGAAAATCAGTTAAGACTAGAGTTGCAGTGGATTGAAGACATATGTTTTCTATTTTCCTTTATGACAACACACTGACATGACACTAAATATTTTTTGAAAGTTATAAACCCTGAAGGACATACAGAGCAGGTGATGGATGACAGAAGATGAGGTATTTTATAAACTGAGAGTGAATAGACAAGTTTGATTGGCTGGCTGATGAAGAAATTTGAATCCTAAGGGTCCTTGGAGGGAAATGGCAACAAAACTCCGGGGGGCCTGGAAAGTCTGAAGGGTTAGAGCACCTGATCCCTCAGAAGCTCTGAGTGTGGCCTGGGGGTAATGGGACTTGAAACTGAAGGTATCAGGTAGAAAGTGCAGTTGTCTGAGGTGCAATTATAGTCTCAGATCTCCCATCCTGACCGAAAAAGTCAGCTGTGCACTCCTTCCCAGATGCTTTCATGGAAGAAACTGACTATTTTCCTGATAATATTGAGTAAAGAGGAATAAGATCCTGGTATGCCAGGCTTAGTTCAGAGTGAAGTGAATACTTAAAATAGAGCCATCTTCTTTGCACATTTCTCAATTTGTATCTCATCAAGTATGAATGAACATCCAGATCACCAGATACTTGAATAAAAAATACCATTAACACTAAGGCAAAGAGAAAAACTGAAAGAAAGAAAAATCCTGACTGAGATGATGCTGGAAGAAGGTTATTGTTACTCAATTAGTAACACAAAGCGTGAACATTGCTTTTCCATAAAGAAGCAAATAATATTTTGAATAATAGCAAAGCCTCATTTTTGAAAAATGGTATTTTTGAGGATAAATTTTGTTTTTAAAAGTGAAGTTAATTGGACACTTGGAGTTTTAAATGCCTGGCATCTGGCTGAGTGCCCGGAAAATGCCCCTAGCTTCAGTGCTAATTTAGACGAATGAGCTTCCACCATGAATGACCCAGAGGATCTGTTTCATGTCCCCTGTGCTCCCCTGCTTCAAGAGAGCAGGGAAACCTGTGTGTGTTCCTGAGTGTCCCTTTCTCCACCTAGTATCAGCACTAATCTTCTGTCTAGGCTTGCTGAGATTGACCTCTATGTGTCTGTCTGCCCCACTTTTTCTCTATTCCCATTAATGTAGTGAGTATGTTTTTTAAAAAATATTTTATTTGTTTATTTTTAGAGAGAGGGGAAGGGAGGGAGAAAGAGAGGTAGAGAAACATCAGTGTGTGGGTGCCTGTTGCACATCCCCCACTGGGAACCTGCCTGCAACCCAGGCATCCCATTTGCACTATCCCAGCTGTGTAGTATGTTTCTTAACATGAACCACTGACTGTCCACTACTGAGAAAAATACTGATAGCCTTACATTGCTTTTTTCAAATGACTCTGTAATGTCTTGTTAGAGAAAGGCATTTTTTTTAAAAGAACAAACAGAATAAACCAAAAAACCCCAAAACATCTTCATTTAGATAAAAACAAATTTGCATTAATCCTTATATCTCTCAGTGAACTGTGGGAGGCACAGAGATGACAGGTGAGGTGTTTCTCACTGCACCTGTTAGCCCCTCCTGGGCCTCATGGTTGCTGCCACAGTCTCAGCAATGCTGAGGCTGTAGGCTCTTCCCCCTGAGCCTGTGCTCGGCCTTGATAGCGTCTCCCTTCCCTTGAGAGTTCTGGCAACCTGTTTCCAGCCCCACAGGAGAAGAGGCCACATGTATAAAGGGTGACATTAAGCTCTGGGACAGCCACAGCACACATATTGGATCATCAATTGAAAGATTTTTTTTGTATATTGAGATATATTTGAAATGTTTTGTATTTTGATGTAAATGAGAATATTTCACAAAAAAAGAGCCTCACACTTGCCTAGGCTGTTAGCACTAATTTGTAGGGAAATTAAAAATGAAAATACACTGAAGTTACTAAGGTGTCTCATGTATGCCTTCAGTCTACAAACTAAGAAATACAGTTGCTGTGTGTGCTGATTTAGTTGCTCAGATGATTTCTAATGGGAAATGCTCTGCCAGGGAACCAAGAGTAGCAGATGGCTCTGGTGAGCATGTGCAGAGAGATAACTCTGTGATTATAGGACGGGTTATTTCTACTCAAAGTTGTAAAAAAAAAAAGGGAAGATACCTGCCAGAAACTCCTATAAAACAAAGGAGTGAAGTGGGGTGGGCACCACTTTGAAGTGCAGGGAACTGGCAGGAATCCAGGGCTGCACATGTTGTCCCAGGGGAGACATCGGGAATCTAACAGGTCTGGCTCAGTACCTGGTGGGGTCAGGAGCAGAGTGACTCAGTGCCCACTGTATTCTGATGTGAAATTTGTACAAGTGGGAGCAAAGCAATGCTTCTAGGCTCTGGGTCAGTGAGCAGTGATCATGAGAAAGTGTGTTCAGTGGCCCCTACTGGCAGGAAGTGGGCAGAGGTGAGGACTTGCCACATTATAGGAGAGTGGCCTCCATGTGTCTGGAGTGTCTGTGGCCTCCAAAGGGCTTCCCCAGAATTCAAGTTCACAAAGGCCTTCCATGATGGGAATATTTTCTGACTTCAGTGATCTCATCAGTAAAGTGACGATAATAATATCTGCCATTCTATTGCCTTTTTCTATAATAAATTTAAATGGAGATGGTTCTTTAAGTGTTTTGCCTTGTACATGTTTATGGCCATAATTGTTATGTAAAGGCCTCTGTCTTAGTAGATGCTGCAACTTACTCTGCAATGTTAAGCAATAGACTCTTTATCCCTTTTCCTTTGTCAATAACAGTACCCTTCTGAGAAAATTTGAATAAAATGTATATTTAGAAAAAATACTTATGCTTGGGTCCTTGCCCATGGGAACTGCCCTACACATTGGCAGACAGCTCACACTATGGGGACAAGTGTGAGAAACAGCATTTTCACCTGGCAACATCCTTCCCATCCAACTGTTACAGTACCTAAAGGTGCGCCTTTTGAGGTGACCTCCTCTGAATCCTCTGTAACATTCCCTTTCAGGACAAACAATCCATGGAGGGCTGACCTAGAATGTTACCTCAGAATGGCAGTGAGGTTCGGAACCACTCCACTGCAGAGACGGAATTGGGAAATGGGATGGATCAATGAAGAGAAAGGTTTTGGAAAGCAATTCAGTCAGTAGAAACATTAGGCTTTGGGTGAGCAAAGGGGTATTAAAAGGTCAGAGTGCCTTTGGGTTGGGTAACAAGCAGGAGCAGCAGGCAGGAGGGAGGCAGTAAATGTGCAGGGATGGTGAAGCACTAAAGACAAAGTGTATAAATCTCAATTCTACTGGATGTGGCCCTCAGTTCAGGTCTTTTATCAAGGACAATAAAGCAAGTGGAAAATACAGTCTGGAAGAATTGCTTTACCATAGAGAAAGAGTATAATTTAGTTTTAATTTGAAGCTCTGTGGGGGTGAGGGTCCAACTGGGTGTGGACACAGCCCATGGGTAGTGAGAACAGGAGAGGTCATGTTGTTGGAGAAGTGAAGGCCAGTCTTAGTCTGCAGTAGTGTGAGCCCTCTCTCACCTGTCTGCCTCCCTCCCTCCCTCCATTCTTTCTTTCCTGTCTGTCCCCCATTTTCTCTTTTTCTTTCTTTCATTTGTATATTCTATATTTGTAAACTTAGAAAACACTATTGCCCTGCCTCCTCCTTCCAGTGTGAAATATGTCTGTTCCAATACTCATGGTATAGTTAATGGGCAACAAGGAGCATAATTAATGACTTAAAATTCCTTCTATTAACAAGGTGAATGAATTGGAGAAGAGAAAGAGTATCTTTGGAATAAGAGAAGCACAAAATTAGTGCATAGTTATTACATAAATCACTGAAATGTATGCCATGCACATCCTGGTGGTTTGAGGTTCACCCTACTCAAAAATAACAATTCCCCAGACAAATTGAATTTGGGAGTAAAGGTGTAGCTTCGCCTAGTATCACCCCTACCCCCTTTCTTATGAGGCAATGAGAGAATTACCTCTTTAGGCTTCCCTTGGCAACTGTCCCAACTCCTCATCTAAGCCCAGTGTCGGGAGAGACCTGTGGCCCAGTTGTACATCTGGGGACAGCCTGGAGGTCACTGTAGATGGACTCTGCAGAGGTAGATACCTGGGGCTGGTCTGGAAGGCTATGATGTGCAGGGCAGTGCACTGCTTTTTCTCATCCAACTTGGCCATCATTATTCCATCACTGTTTTCTTCCCTGCTTTTCCATAATGTTTCATCAAGGAGATGGGATCTTCACTCTAGTTTTGCTTGTACCAGTGGAAGGAATATACAGTCTTAGGTGAATGGTGAAATCTTTCCCCTGTTGGATAATTTGGATTCAAGGACTGAGGACTCTGCTCCAGTTCTTGACTACTGAATCCTGTTCCAAAAGATAAGGTTAAACACACACACACACACACACACACACACACACACACACACGAAACCCCTGTAAGGTGTTTATGCTTGTGGTAGGAATGATTTTTTCTTTTAATCTTTTTAAATGACTTTTAATCTCTTTAAAGATGACTTTACTGAGGAATATGTGATAATGAATTGCATGTTTAAAACATAGAATGTGGCCATTTTGTCAAGGATGTTCACATGTGGAATCATCATCACAATGAAGACACTGAGCACGTGTACCACCTGCAAAGTGCCTTCCTGGCCCCACTCCTCGTGCTCCTTTTGTCCCTCCTGTGTGCCTTCCTACCGCCTCCCTCCAACCCTTGGGCAGTGCCAGGCGGTCACTGGTCTGCCTCCTCTCAATGTAGATTAGTGAGCATTCTCTGGAGTTTTATGTAAACAGAATCACCGAGCATATTCTCTCTGTGGTTTCTTTCATCATATTTATTTTGAGATTCATCCATGTTGCTGCATTTATCAATAGTTCATTCCTTTTCATTGCCGAGTAGTATTCTATTGTGTAGTTATACCACCCTTTGTCCACTCACCTGTTCATGGAATTTTGTTTTTTTTCCTCCCGATTACTATTTTCCAAGGTACTATGAACATTCATTTGTAAGTGTTAGTATGGACATAAGCTTTTATTTCTTTGAGGTTAATACCTAGGTGGGTTTTATTATGAGTGCATTTTTATTTTCTGAGTGATTGTACCATTTATATTTCCCACAGCTGTGTATGATAATCCCAGTGGCTCCAAAACCTTGCCAATGCTTGGTATGGTCAGTCATCTCTATTTTAGCCTTTCTAGCAGGTATGCAGTGGTGTCTTGTTTTAGGGTGCATTTCTCTTATGATTAATGACACTGAGACTTTTTACATGTGCTATTTCCCATACATAGGTTTGGTGAAGTGTCTTTTCAAATCTTTGGTCCATTAAATAATTGAGTGTTTGTCTTATTAAATTGTAAGAGTTTTAAAAATATATATATGCTAGATACAAGTCTTTTGTTAAATATAATATTTGCAAAGATATTCTTCTAGACTCTGCCTCCTATTTCTAGTTCTTTACTACATCTTTTAAATAGAAAATATTTTAGTATTATGAAGTAGTGTATTCATATTTCTTTTTCCAAAAACACTTTATTCAGGTATATTGACTTAAAAAATTTGTACTTAATGAGTACAACTTGATGAGAGTTGGGAGACAAGTATACATATGTGAAAACATCATTATAATCAGTGCTTTAATCTTATTCATCACCTCCAGAAGTTTCCTCCTACTCTATTTATAAAATTTCATTCATTTACTTTTGTGATAGGAACACAACATAAAATCTACTCTCTTAGCAAATGTTAAGTATGCAGTGCCATATTGTTAGCTATTGCACTATGCTGGACAGTGAATCTCTAAGATGCAGTCATCCTGCTGGGCTGACATGTTGTACCCTTGACCAGTACCTGCCCACTTCCCCTGCCCACTGGCCCTCAGTAACCACCATTCTATCCTCTGCCTCTTGAGTTTGGCTCTTTCACATTCTTCATGAAGGGGTCACGTAACATTGTTTTTCTGTGTCTGGCTTACTTCTCTTAGTGTATTTTCCTTCAGGTTCATTTGTGTAGTCACAATTGGCAAGATTATCATCAGAACTGTTGGTGCTATTATAATTGGTATGTCTATATGTTAAAATTTTAATTCTGACCGTTTATTGTTAATATATGGAAACACTGTGTAATTTTGTATTCTGAGCCTGTAACTTACAACTTTGCCAAACTAATTAATTAGTTAGAGTAACTTTTTTTAAATAGTAGATTTTTATGGTATTTGTTATATAGTTTAGTTTCCATTCTATATTTTTTCTTTTCGACTCTTGGGTAGCCCAGATATTTTCTTCTATTTTTTTCTCACTTTTTTCTATTTCTATAATTCCTGTTATGTGTGTGTTATACCTTTGTAGTTGTCACACAGTTGATTAGCTATTTTGTTCCTTTCTTCTCTTTGCTTTTCAATTTTCAAGGATTCTATTGCTACATCTTCGAGCTCAAATATTTCCTCTCAATTGTGTCCAATCCTCTATTAAGCCCATCAAAGTAATTCTTCAGACCTACAGTGTTTTTGTCCCCTAGCATTTCTCTTTGTTTCTTCCTCAGAATTTTCATCTTTCTGCTTCCCTGTCCTATTTCTTTTGCATGTTGTCTACTTCATTTATTAAATTGCTTAGCATATTACTCTTAATTCTTTTAAATTTCTCTTCTGATAATACCAACATCCATGTCATGTCTTTTTCTGATGTTTTCTCTGTCTCTTCAAATTTGTTTTCTTCCATTTCGTATCCCTTGTAATTTTTTCTTGGTAGTCTAGATATGATGTATGGGGTAAAAGGAACTACTGGAAATAGACCTCTATCTGTAAATTGTGAATTGTGTGCAGAGAGGAAGCATCTACAGTCTACAATAAAACCTTAATCTGTTAGTACCCCTATGCCTTTGGACTGAGAACTTCAGAAGTGATTTATTTAATTTTTTTCTCCCCTCTTAGACTGGAGATGATGGCTAGAATTGGCTGGAGATTGTGGATTTACTTCTATGAGCCCATTAGTCTTTGATAATATCTTTGCTGTTTAGCCTCTGGTTAACTAGTTTCCATTAAGGGAAGGCATTGTTAAAGAGAACAACGTATAGATCAATGCAATCCCTATCAAAATACCAGTGACATTCTTCACAGATACAGGACAAAGATTTCAAATATTTATATGGAAGCATAAATGACCCTGAGTACCCTCAGTAATTCTGAGAAAGAAGATCAAAGTAGAAGGTATCACAATACCTGACATGAAACTATACTACAAGGCCACAGTGGCCTAAACAATCTGGTACAGGCATAAGAAGAGACACAGAGGCCAATGGAACAGAATAGAGAGCCCAGAAATAAACTCATATCAATCTGGTCAGTTAATATTTGACAAAGGAGCAGGAACATCAAATGGAGTAAAAATATTCCCTTCAATAAATGGTGTTGGGTGATCTGGACAAATACATACGAAAATAGGAAACTCGACCACCAACATATACCGTACACCAAAATAAAGTCAAGATGGATAAGAGTTAAATGTAAGTTGTGTAACATAAGATATGCAACATAAGAACTGATGTGTCCTTGATGAGGATGGAGGACACAATTGAATGCATAATAAACAATATTTTTTAAATCAATGAGTCTGTTGCTCTTTGATTAAAATGTTTTAAAGTTCTACAGGTAGCATGCAGAAGGTGGGAGCCTATCATTTTGATCAAGAGCCCTGTCTCACCTAGTCCAATATCTAAGCCCTAGAAGGGCTTTCAAGCCCTTCCCTGAGGCTGACTCTGTGAATGTCTTTGAGTAGAATCAAATGTAGTCACTTAGATTTATCAACTTGGAATGGGAGCCTTAGACCTAACAATATGAAAATAAAACCGTCACTGGTAACTAACAAATTTAAAAGATACAACATATTATGAAAAAGTAAGTATAATATATGTAACAGGCAAGTAGTATTCATATTATTTACAGAATTCTTTCTTTTTTAAAAATTTAATTTAATTTTTTATTTTTGAAGTTAGTTTATTGTTGTTCGATTACAGTTGTCTGCATTTTCTCCCCACTACTCCCCTGACCCCTATTAACAGAATTCTTTCAAATAAACAAGAAAAAGACAATCTATTAAAGTGACAGCACAAAGCACAAGTTGTTCAAAGGCCCTAGTAATCAAGAAATGCAGATGAAATACCAACAAATACTTATGAGTTATTAAAATATAAAAAAGATCGATAATGTTGTTAACCAAGAGGCAGAGAAATTGGTTTCCCAAATCATGTTGTTGACAATGTAGATTGTTAGAGCCATTTTGGAAAGTGAGTTTTCAATATCTATAAAAGTGTAAAGTAGGCACATCCTTTGTCCCAGCAAGTTCACTTCTGAGAATAAGGTTAAGAAATACATATACATGTCTTTTTTTCTATGTGTAAGTATAAATCAACATATACTTGTACATTTGTACATACATGAATGTCTGTCTGGCAAAAGTCAAGCCATTGTTAATATAATGAGGACAGTTTGTGCTACACTGATGCGACTTGGCAGCCAAGGAGAGTGGACTGGAATGTGCATGTGTGAACAATGACACATTCACTGTACTAGTCAGTGGGGGAGGTAAATGCCATTGAGTGAGCATGTGTACTGTGTGGCCATTGCATTCTAAATGACTGAGCAAACAGAGCAATGAATCTGCATCATATTTTGGATTAAACTTGAACATTTCTTCCTGGAAACAATTTTCATGATTCAGAAGGCCGCGGATATGAATACCTGCTGATTGGCAGCTTCATCATGACAATGTGATCGTTCATGCAGCACGTCTCATGCAGTTTTTGCTAAAACACCAATTCACTCAGGTGACTCAGCTCTCCTACAGCCTAGATATGGTGACCAGTGACTTGTGGCTTTTCCCAAAACTAAGATCACCTTTGAAAGGGAAGAGATTTCAGACTGTTGATGAGATTCAAGAAAATACTATGGGGCAGCTGATGGTGA